>NC_036256.1:2742307-2794101 GCF_002742605.1 Olea europaea var. sylvestris | reverse complement strand
CATGGTTTCTAGTTTGTGGGACTATGCTTGGTTGTGTGTTTGCGTCTCGTATGTGCTTGGAATTGTGTGCCAAAGTGTCTCACGCCACGTGTTCGATGAAAGTCCTTAGTTATATGACTTTTGTTTTCCCTTAGTTTTTTTTTGTGTTTCTATTTTCCTTCTTTCCATTTCGTCTTTGTTTCATTGTCGTCACGTGCCATGTTGAGTGCTTTTGGACATATTTTAGGTTTATCTTTTCATCATGCTTGGTTTGCTCTTAAGGTTGTTCACGTTTTTCGATGCATTTCTTTCGTGTCTCATTTGTGTGTGCAGTGTTTCATTTCACATTGCATCATATTACGTGCATTCTTCATGTTACTCATTAGTTCCGTCTCTACGTGTGCCAGATGGCCCGTAAGCGTTCTCGACCCTCTACGCAACCGGCCAGTGGTTCGACGTCGTATAGTCGATCGCGATTCATTTCTGCTACAGCTCAGGAGGTCTTCACTTCTCAGTTCTCCTTACGCCCCGTACTCGTGGAGCGTGAGGTAATCTTATCTGACCTTCCTGTTGATATAGCCGCCATTTTTGTTTCCCGGGATTGGGAGCCCTTTCTTGTTGGTCTTTCACCTCCGCCCCCACTCCTAGTTCAGGAGTTTTATGCTAATATTCATGACATAGACGGCTCGTCGTTTAGGGTTTTTCTTAGAGGTCATTCTTTTAGGGTTACTCCGTCAGCAGTAGCTCATGCTTTAGGTATACCTCAGATTACCCATCCGACTTTTCCTTATATTCTACCTGCTTCTATTCCGGCTGATGCCCTTGTTCGGTCGACGCTTTTGAACACCCCGTCTATCGAGGGGCGTACGGCGATGGCCACGGGTTCTTTACCCACTGACCGTCAGGTTTTGTTGCGCATCGTGTGCATAAACCTGTGGCCTGTTGCCCACACGTCTTCTTTACCTATGGTAAGGGCCCGTTTTCTATATATCCTTCTTCATGGGGACTCGATCAACCTTCCTAGTTTTGTGTGCCAGCAGATTCTGGCTTCATTCTGTACTCATGGGAGACGGATCTGGTTGCCTTATGCTTGCTTGATTTATAGGGTTGCTTTGTCTTTAGGTGCTTCTTTTCCAGAGGGTTCGACTAGTCGCATAGGACGTCCGATAGGACAGCAGACAATTCATCAGAGTCGATCCCATGTTCCATTTTCTTCCTCTTCTACTCATGCTGCGGCTCAGGCTGAACCTGTTGATGTCTTTAATTTTTCGGAGCCCCTTCATCCTATTATTGATATTCTTACTAGGGGTTCTCATGTCTTTCTTCCTTCTCATCCGATCTCCTTTAGCTATTCCGCTTAGCTCTACCTTTCCTTCGACATCTACTTCTGCTCCTGGGGTGGCTGCTTTGCCCGTTGACCCCATGGTGACGCTTATGGGACAGATGTCTGCACTGGTCGAGCAACAGGCTCGTATGATGGCTGAGATCATGCAGTTATGTGCTGCTTCGGAGCGTCAGTCAGTTGAGCTTTCTACTTTTCGCCGTGCTCTTGCCGTGTGTCAGCGACATTTACGCTGGATTCGTGATAGTATGGAGGAGAGCACGAGTGGCGAGAGCGTTGATGAGTCTTCGGATGCTGGAGGTGTTGCCTCGTAGTTAGTTAGTTGATTGTTTTTTATCCTTTGTCCTTCGTGACAAAAAGGGGAGTAGATATTTTGGATAGAGTTGGATAGATAGCTATCGATTTTTTGGTAATTATGATATAAAGATGATGTGTATATAATTCATGACTAGATTAAGTTTTTGATGTTTTGGTAATATTAATGTATGTTTTTGGTGTTTTTGACTTACATTATTATTGCTTCTTAATCTAGTTAATGACGTATGATCTATTTTTTGTTTTTATTTACTGTTTCCATTTCACATACTTTTACACTTGGTATTTGAGTTTTTGATTTTCAGAAAACAGGTTCAACAAGAGATAGCTGCTTTGGTTGAATAGATAGGTTGTTTGGAGTCATTTTTATTTATGTCCTTGACTGTCATATGTATTTTTGTCACAGAATGCCAAAGGGAGAGTTTGTTAGGAAAATGTGTAATTGGCAATCTGTGACCAAAGGACCTATTTGTCAAAATTGTAAAGTCAAGGACCAAATTGTAAAGGTCTAATAGTTCAGGGACTAAAGTTGCAATTTAGCAAAGTTCATAGCATAGGTCTAGGGTAAAGTGGGATGCTTTGAAGATGCAAACGGCGCGTTGATTTCGCTAGAGTTTCGCCCTGACATCGCTCGAGTCTAAATTGCAGAACAGACGCCGCTAGAGTTTCGCTGAGCTGTCGCTCGAGCGAAGGTGCATCGCTCAAGTTTCGCCAGCACCTCGCTCGAGCGACGGTGTTATCTGGCCTTTGGAAATTTTAATGCCTCACGAATTTTTAACGTTCCATATTACCAAATTCAACCTACTATATAAACAAAACGTCCGATTTTCGTTAAAGACCTTTGGCAAACATTCAAACGGGAATTCCTCTCAGCTTCCAAAGGATTAAGAACCTAATATTCATTCTTTTCATTTTTTAATTCTCATGGTTCTTTGAATAAAAACATCAACCCTCTCAAAACCAAAACACCCTTTCATATCTCCATATCAACTTCCAGAAGATCGTCAGTTTGAAGATCCACGAAGGGAATTACTTGAAAAGCTGGAGTGCTTGGTGATTCACGGGAGGTAGAAGATATTCAAGACTGGGATTTTGGCGCAGATCTGCAAAATCCAGGATAGTGTGGTCGATACAGTAAGGAAGTCAGAGTATTGTTAGAATCAATAATGTTTGGCGTACTGTAAGTCAATATCTTTTATAGTGGATCTTTACAGGCTTATGCCCGGAGTTTTTACCCGGTTGGGTTTTCTTCGTCAACATATTGGGGCGTTTTTACTGGTTTTTTTTATTTACTTTTCAACCGGTAATTCGACTTAGGTAGATAAAGTATGTGAATGAATCTGGACAATGCATAATTTATGTAACTTGTTGCATAAGTTAATTAATTGCCTTAATTCCGCATAAATACCTATTCACCCCCCCTCTAGGTGTTGGTTGGGTCGAACTATAGCTTTTTCACTTTGGAATATAATGTGGCTCAAACAAGGGCTTAATATGAATTACATATCTTGGAAGTTATTGTATGCATGTGTTGGTTATGGGAGGTGGAAAGTTATTCACAACCTACATCGGCGACCCTTCCATTTCCAACAAGTATCTATAAACATAACATGGAAATGTGATCAGTACACACGGTCTTACCAGATCTTTCATTGTCGAGCTCAATATGACGACAATCCAAACATAAACTTGTGAATGGCTGAATGCGGACCCTGATCTCCTGGAAGAAACAAATGATCAAGCATGAATGAGTAAATGCAATGCAACACCTAAATTACCTAAAAAATTAGCTCTTCCTGCATGTTCTTTCTATAGGTAACAAAGGGTAGTGAACATTACTTGAAAGCAGATTCCAGTTAGTAGATACTTTTTAATTAGTACTAGTTGTCAATAATACAAACTAGAGAGCACTTTAACTGTCTTATACTCTAGTTCTACACCTGTCTGATAACAATGAGATAGAAGATTCAACAAATAAATTAACAACTTACAAATTGAATTTACTGTTTATATGCTTGGTCGACAGCAAGATCCTCCAAACACCAATCCCTTCACGAGAGCTCTAATAGGTACTGCAGCAGCTGAAGTAAGAATACATGTTAGTTCAAGCAAACATATTAAACAAGAAAGGAAATCATTTTCCTCATTATACTCTCTTCTGCACCTTGAATCTTTGATAAGCCATGAACATGGAAGATCTCGTAAGAGAAAAGATTTTCGGTCCTAGCACCTGTTATACATAAAAAAAAATCCATTAGTATGTGACTGAGCAACGTTGAACTCTCACATGATTTGGATTCTGATTTAAATTTACATCACAGGACCTACTATAGACAGTGATGCTAAAAGTCAAGTATGTGAAAAAGGGATAAATATGTATTGAATTTTGGAGTTCTATCTCAAAAGGTTAACGTTGTTACATATTTAAGCTGACAATATTTTAACTCACAAGTATTATGTACTGATTGTACCTTTTGGCGTTCAAAATGATTCCTGATGTTAGTTGTACATTGGCCTCGGATGCCATTCAATTTCATATTCGTCGGTAAACAGATCCAGAAATCCATCAAATTTGCATCATATTGCGATGACATTGGCACTGGGACAGCTGCACACTCAACTGGGGTTGAAAGAAGATTCCCAGTAGTATAATATACATCGAAGGATTCGCAACCTGAGTAGTCTTTAAAATCTTGGAAATAACGCTTTACTGTGTTACTTTCACTTTTGGTGCACCTGAACAAAGTTATATTTGGGAAGATTGTGAAAGAAATAGGAGGAGAGTTGACGATAATTTGATGAAAAATAGAGAAAAGAACCAGAAATCTAGCAGTAGACATACATATAGACCTCCCTCGGAAAAAACCATGTCCTCAATCCAGCTTTATACCATGTTCTAATCATTTTTACAACCTATATTTGCACGCCAGCATGACTAGGAAACTTTTCCATGAAAAATATTTTTGAAAGATTTATAATGTATAGTTGTTTTAACATTTGCCTTTTAATACCTTTTAATTACTGATTTAGATTATTTAGCCCATGTTTGGTATTTAGATTTTGATAAAAGCTGATTAAATATATGATTAAAAGTTATGGATCCCATAAAATGTGTAATTTACGGGCTACACCAAATCGGGCTTAATTTGTTTGTTTCTAGCATTAGTCAACTTTGAAAATCTTGTGACCCAAATAAAACCTGGAAACACCTGTTGGTTGATTAGTCAATAATTACTTTTTAATCAGACTTTTAGTCTAAGAATACGTGTCTGCTATAATATAAACATAAGAAAAAAAAACGGAAAGCTAATCCCTGCGCGTTTGATTTTGTATTGACTGCTAATTACATCATTGCATGTCTTTTTAATTGCTTTCATTATTCTAATCATGTTACATCCCACCTAATTTGTTCTCTTGGGAAACTGATGAAGTCTAAGATTCAAGAAGGCCAAGGGAATCTTCAACTTGCTTATATCATTTTATTTAATTAGGATCAAGTTAATTTCTCTTATTTAATCCCATATTTGAACCTTGTTTTTTAAAAAATAATCTTTCTCTAAATTCATTTTTAATCATTTACTCTCTTAATAAAATAATTTTATATATAAACCCAAAATTTTTCTGAACGCTTCAACACTTTCTCAAACAAATCACATTACAAAATCTTATTTTTATTTTCATTTTTTTTTTCCGAAAAATGGGGTCCAAACAAACCCTAAATAAGATTTTATAATTAAAGAAATAAAATGAAACTGAAAAAGTTTTGGTTCAATCGATTAGTTCTCCTGACAAAGTATCAAAAACAATTACATCTTTAGAACGGTACTGAATCGATTGCTTCTCATTCAATTAGATCATACGTGTGAATTTTGTCAACCCGTAATTGCTAAGCAGGGAACATGGAGGAGGGTACTTCACCTTCCCCTGAGGCTTGTAGTGAGCTCTCCACTCAAGCCATCGACTCACTGAGAATTGCATGTAGCGACATTGCAAGAAGGCTATGAACTTGGAATGGTTTTGTTACTTTACTTTTTAATTGCCCCATATTAAATAACTATGATCAAGTTGATGCAAAATACAATTTAATATGGCAAGAAAGAAGTGGAATTTGTTATCAACATGGGTTTTTGACACAAGACTTTGATTGGGACTTAAATTTAATTGGGTTTGGACTTTTTTTTATATTTTGAAGACTTAAGCTTATGATTGGACAAAAGTATTGGCGGTTAAGTGATAAATATATATACACGCATACAGTAGTAAAGAAATTATTATTACATGCACATAAGCCAAAAAGGAAAAGGAAAAATAATAATAATAAGAGAGAGAGAGAGAGGAGGTTACATATACAAAGACAAAATTATGCAGAAGAAGAAACGCACTAGGACGGTGGAAAGGAAGACGGCACACGCATAGGGAAGAAAAAATAATTCCAAATTTCATACAATTAATCATCAATAATTGTACAAGAAATTTGAGAATTAATTACGTTCTATCAATTTATTGGCGATGTTTTTTCACTTTTATTTGTTTAATTCTAATACTACTAGTCAAAGTTAAACTTGTATTGCACGTTATTCTAAAATACTTTATAAGTGATGTAAAAATAATATTTGGTACCAATTTGTTGGTGGATTTGATGAATCTCAGACGAATTAAAGAAAATGAAATTTAGTATAAAAATTTAAAAGAAGAAATTTGCAATCTCAAAACTCAATTTCTATGATTCAAATTTTGTGTAATGATGAAATACTATAAATGAACAATTTTTTTATATTACATTTGAAACATAAAAATTAATTGTTAATACATAAATTTAAACACTTACTAAAATTTCTAGATCCATAAATATGAATAAATTCATCTATAATAACTCCACATTCATATAATTCAAGATTTATCAAGTGAAAATTCATTGAATCTAGGTTAATGTGAACGTAATTAATTGAAAATTAATAAATACAAATTTCATAGATAACAATAATTATGTAGTATTTATTATATATCGAAAAACGAAAAGTAAGGTATTATTGAAATAATTGAATTGTAAGAGAGTTAAAATCGTCCAAAATATGATTCTATCTTGATGTGATATTTTAATAGATTATAGATGAGTAGCTAAATTAATTTAGTACTAGGATTATGATGCACCTTGCGTCACAAACTTTTAACTCATGATTAATTTTTTTATATTTAAAGAATGTTTTCAATTCTTAAATGATTGATATGGATTTAATTTTCTATACAATCACATGCACAATAGTTGTATCACTATTGCGATTTGTTTTACTTTCGAAAGATTTAAAAAGAATTAAACATAATGTCAATTGTTGTAGAGTTCGATAGAAGATAGAAATATACCGCTATATTTTACGTGATCATTATGTATTGATAAATTTTTAATTCATTTTTTGTATTCGCATTTGTCATAGAAATATATTCGGGTCACATATAAGAATATGTTTAATTTTAATCGAGTGAGATTGTTAAACAAATTAAGAATATTTGTCTTCATAATTGAATTGTGTTGTCAAATTCATAAGTTTCAGGGTTAAAGGAGATTAATATAAAGAGATTTGGGATCCTAATACACTTTTCATCATCATATTTTTATAAATCTTGTATTTAATTATAACATTGCATTGACTTTAGTTAATTTAAGTCCTGCATTCAAACACAATTTAAGTGGTTACAATTTAATTTTTTATAAGAATTATAAATTTTCATAGTTTTGTTTAAGGCGAAGTTAATTTGAACTTAAACTAGCATGATCTCTATGGATACAATACTTAGACTCTAAATCCATTTTACTATTTGTTAACGAATCGTTTACTTACAATAGTTTAAATCGAACAAATACTTTGTCAACAAGTTTTTGGCGTCATTACAAGGATTCTAGTTGAATTTAATTTCATTTACTTTGGCACTAATTCAAATTTTTTGCCTATATTTTATTTTTCTTTTCTTAAATTTGTTTTAGTGCTTCTGTTTTCTCTATTTGTAGCATTTTATTCGAAAATTCGAGAGACGGAGAACTAATACTAGTTGATCCGAAATCAAGCATACATTTTATCGTAGGCAAATGAAGGCAAGAGAAGTATAACAACAAAAGATGACTAATGCACAGACTGCGCTAATTATTCAAATGAATGAAGAGGCAATGGTCAATAAAGGGAACATGATAGTTGAATCGTTTATCTTCCTTTTGGGCAACATCCAGTTGAAAACCAATATCATCCAATTGTTTAGAATTGACATCAATTTTATGGCAAGGCTGATGAGAACCTACACACACATCTCTTGATTTTTGGGACGTGTCAACACTTTTGATATCAAGGAATTTCAAATGATGCTATAAGATTGATATTATTTCCACATGCTCTACGTGATAGAATGCTTGAATTGTTAGACTCATAGCCTATTGCCAGTATTACTACTTGGAATAACTTAGCTCGACAGTTCTACAACAAATTATTCCCAATAATAAAGATAGCAAAGTTGAAGTGTGACATATCCAAATTTTGACAGGAAGAAATTGAATCGTTCAATTAGGCTTGGAATAGATTCAATAAAGTACTTCAGAAGTGTCATAATCATAGCATTAGCAAAGGGCTCTAGATTCAATATTTCTATGCATGTCTACTTCCATCTTATAAAAGCATGGTGGACTCTTTATCTAATGACTCTTCATCTACGAAAATAATTGATGAAACCTTGGAATTGTTTGAGAGATTGTCTACTTCCATAGCCATTTGACCTATGAGCAGTTCACAAAAAAGGTACAAGGAGTGTATGAGGTGGATACTTATACACCACTATTTGTAAAAATTGACTATTTGGTTCATAAGGTTGAAAGCATGTCATAATCAACCAATACAAGTATAATTTATAGTAAACACTAAACACATATGCAGAAATAGATTTTTGATTGTTATTATTACCAGCAAAATCTAAATCAACAAAACCTTTCAGATTTATTTCCTCATTAGATTTATTAAACATTAACCCAGCATTAGATGTTTCTTTTAAGTATCTTAATAGCCATTTCATAGCCTCCTAGTGACACTCACTAAGATTGATCATGAATCTACTAACACAAACTACAAAGGCTAAATCTGATTTGGTACATACCATAATATATATAATTGAACCAATAGCAGTAGCATAAAGAATTCTTTTAATTCTAATCTGTTCATCTTCAATTTTAGAACATTGTTCCACAGACAGTTTAAAGTGACTGGCCAAAGGTAAACTTACGATTATAGCATCGGACATAGAAAATCTATTCAGTATTTCAGAAATGTAAGACTGTTGAGTTAGAAACAATTTGTTTCAAATTAAGTCTACTTTAATCATCATTCCTAAAATCTTTCATTTCTAATTTTGATTTAACCTTCTATTTTATTTTGTTTATTACGTAGACATCACTTCTAGGAAGTATCATATCATCTACATAGAGCAGGAGATAGTAAGAATTTGATCCTTCATCCCTCTTAAAAATAAAAACATGGATATATTCACATCTATTAATATCAAGCTCCTTATAAAAGTTATATAACCTTTTTTACCATTGCTTGGAAGCTTGTTTCAACCCGTACAAAGATTTATGTAAATCGTACACATAAATTTCTTTTCTTTCTTCAAAACCTTTTAGCTGAGACTTATAAATCTTTTCATTCAAGTTTTCATTCCAAAATGTAGTTTTTACGTCTAATTGTTTTCATTCAAATTCAAATTCAAATTGAAAAACAAGAGATAGTAAAATCTCTGTAGAAGTATATATGACTACAAGAGAAAATATCTCATTATGGTCAATTTCTTCCCTTTGGATAAAACTTTTTGCAACTAACTGTCTCAAACCTCACAATGTTATCTTTAGATTCTCCGTCTTTTATTTTATAAATCAATTTATAGTCTATAATTTTTTGTCCGTTTGGCTTATTTACTAAGATCCAAGTCTCATTTTTATCTGATGAAAGCATTTCATCTTTAATGGCTGGAAGATAAGGACTTTCATCATTTCCTTCAATAAACTCTTCATAAGAATCAAGCTTATCAGGTAGAAGCAAAATATGCTTCATCAAACCTAATAGTTCACCTAATCTTTCTTCTCGCTTGATCCCTTATACGTTGATAATTTTCTAGAGAATTTTCACCTCATTTTCAATTTCAAATTTAATACCTGGTTCTTGTGGTTGCTCCACCTAAATTTAATATTCGTTTCCAAGATTTCAATCTATGGAAATAGGATCACGATACACAATGTTTCTGATCTAATTAATTTTAGAAGCAGATTTACCTTTCTTTAATGTAGGACATGTCATTTTCATTAAAAAGTACCACATTTCTACTAATAATGATCTTGTACCCACCCTGATCTCTTAGCCAAATTTTGTATCCTTCAACACTTCTTCATGATATAGAAATATGCCTTTAATGGCTCTACGTTCTAATATTCCTTCATTTTGATGAACATATGTAGCACATCCAAATACGCTTAATATGATATATCCAATAGGATGATCATCCAAATATGATTAGGAGTGTCATATTCAAATATTTGATAGGACATTTATTTATAAGTTATGCTACAACTTTTACTGCTTCTCCTAAAAATAACTATGGGAGTCATGAGTTGATTAACATGTACATAACCTTTTTTAAAAGAGTCTTATTCATTCTTTATGCCAATCCATTCTGTTGAGGTGTGTGTGTGATAATTTTATATTTAAGGATACCATTTTCTCTATAAAAATTTTATGCCACTGGTATCACAAAAATAAATAAATAAGATGAAATGAAAAGAAAAAAATACCATGTCACCCCACCACAACCACATGCATCACCAACATAGCACCACCAACACCACATACAAATCACCATACAAAGATCACCACCACAGACCATCACCATCACTTTCGACGTACCTCCTCCTCCACCACCACCACCTCCAGCAACATTCACTGCAACCGCACTACCACAATACACACAGAGTGGTGTCGTTTCTGTACGCAGATCTACATACATACACATTCTAAAACAACCAGATTTCCTAAAAAGCCCCAACTCTAGAACGCGCACTGGAATTTTAGGTAAATTAAGATAGAATCATTCAACTGAGGACCATTGAAGATAAAGAGAGGCAATCAGCATCCATCGCTGTACAATACGACCATAACGACTAGAATTGTTAGTAACTTCTAAAAGACTGTTGCGAAGTACGGGATCGTCGAAAAGGTCCTCCCTATAAAGCAAAATCGCAAGGATCGAGTTTGAGAGGAGAAGTATCAGCGTGCAATGTCGATCGGCATAACCTCATTACCCTGAAAGCCAACGAGTGCACCACTTGCTGCGTACTACTTCAGCTAATCACTTATATCGAGTATTAGATCAGTTGGAGGATAAATAATTAATCTTCTGTTTGGAGGGTACAGTGGCGTGAGACTGGTGAGATGACGGGGTTCGATGGGAGAGCAACTTCGCCGCCGATGAAGGTCGTGAATGGTGGTTCCTCCATGAATTGCTTCATCTCTCTGTGGACACCGTAATTAGGGAGAGGAATAGTGTGAGGGAGAGGAAGATATTTAGCCCCACTTTTATTCTCATTTTTTGGCCATAAAAATAAAAAAAATATATAATCATTATTCATTACATCAGGCCATCATATTTGACTTTCTATATCTTGTGTGGATCCCATGATGGCTACATTTTTCATTTTCTTTCTTCCAAAAATGGGTACCAAATGGGACCTTACTATGGGGGTGAGGTGAGTTGTTAATGTTATTTCATATAAAGAGATTTGATTTTATTTTTAGGTAATTATTAATATATTAATCCTAACTAAATTTATATTAACACCTGATTTATGAAAAGAAAAGTTTAATATTTTATTTTTGAAATTTAAAGTTAAAATGTATGGATTTGCAGATTAAGACCAATTGCAGACGGTCCAAAAGTTTTAAACATATCAGCCCAACAAGATGTGATTTTATCTTTACTTTAAGAATATTATTAACACATAAACTTCATTGTTGGGTAGGAATCATTTGAGATTAATATTAGATTTTAGTGTCTATATTCACTATACATAAATGTCAATGTCACATTAACCAAAGTTTTTCAACTTGCAAGTCACTTAGATAGTAATTCATAGAATGCTTTGAAGATGCTCTAAACAAATGTTTGATAGATTAATGACCTTTAAATTAAAAAAAAAAAAAAAAAAAAAAAAAAAAAAAAAAAAAAAAAAAAAAAAAACCCAACTTGANNNAAAAAAAAAAGCCCAACTTGAGCTACTTTATAAATTTAACAATTTTGTTAAATGCATAAAATAATAATTTTATTTAAAATTCTTTAGGACCCTAAAAACATATAAAATAATATCTTATTAGAAAATAAAAGTTTAATATACATGCTAAATAATTTTTTACTTTATAACTTATGTTTACTCAAATAAGTGTTTTATTTAATATGGATATAAAAGTCATTTGAATTTTTTTCTCTGTACTCAAAATGGACTTAATCTGCGGAGTCCTTATCTCATCACATTTTGTATATTTTTCATTTGGTAGAGACAATTAGTTAGATTATGACCGCTTGAAAGAGCTCTTTTGAACATATAATTGGTAAAATATAACTATCCCTTGAATCATCATGATGTTTGTATTGACTCTTAAATAATCTCTTCACCAATAAGTCATTCCATCATTGTAATTTGGATAATGCAAAAGATGCTTGACATTCATCACATTAATCTTGCGAAAATTAGAAATTACTTTATTTAATATATTAATACATTCTTCTTCCCCAACTTTTATTCAAATCAATATTTAAGCCATGTCTGAGCCCCATTAATTTGAGGAAATGTAATACGGAATAGTGATTGATGGAGAATGTGTGGTTAAAAAAGAAGGAAAAGTTTCTGAATTACGTGTAATATTATTTAATGAAGAATATGTAGTTAAAAATGAGTATTGTAGAAAAAAATAGGAAATAATGTAAAGTAAAGGATGACAAACAAGACTTTAATGAGAAAAATAATTTGCAATAATTATTATCTTATATGATGGCAATCATACTTTTTTGATATTGCATTTTTTATGTCAAGAGTCACTAATATGTTATCAAGAATTATATAAGGTTGTGAAGGATTGATAGAGGTTTCGTCACCCAAAAATAGTAAAAGATTGAAATCTATGTTTCATTTGGTTAAATTGATGATGAAATCTTTGGCAAGATAAGTTCATTTATTTTAAAAGAGTTTCAACGCTTATTGACTTAAGAGTAAAATAAAAGATATGATCGATAATCGTGATTGACATACTTTCATATTTCATAATTTATCCTATCATATTGAAGAAGGGATTATAATTTTTGGTACACAAACAAGTTTGGTTTTATCACACCAAACGACATTTTTCATCACGTGTAATGCTCTGACACATTGCTAGATGTCAATCGGGAGACGAAGAATGTTATTAATTAATCTAGGTAAGACTGGTAAGTTAATGATAAATTAAAAAGAAGTTGAACAGCAGAGCAGCCATCTGGTTGGAAAGAAGATTCCCATCAGTGTTACATCGAAGGATTCACAACCTTTGTTTTTAGAACCCTGGAAATAACGCTTCAATTAATGTGTCACTGTTACTTCTGGTGCATCTGAACAAAGTAATATTTCAGAAGATAGTGAAAGAAATAGGAGAGCTTGATAGAGAGAAATTGATGTATGGTAAATCAGAGAATTTATATTTTAAATAGCCTAGAAGAGTTGGGTTCGAATCAAGAACACGTTGGTAGAGATCTTGGACAGAATGTTAACCCTTCATTTGCCAGGTAAAGTTTTGGACTACTAGAATTGGAATCAACCCTTAAGAACCCACATTCGGGTTGCAAATAATTAGATATAGGAAACTTCAAAACCCATCGAATTAACGAAGTCAAGGATAATTAGATGAAAAAAGGGAAAAGAACTAGAAAACTGGCAGTAGACATATTGACCTCCCTCAAAAAAACCATGTCCGCAATCGAGTTTTATACAACTGTGTACTATTCGATTCACAGACCATATTTGCAAGCCAAAACTTTTTCCACAAATAATATTTTTGAAAGATTCATAATGAAACTTTTGACTTTTTTAAATAACCGATTTAGATTTTTAGCCCATGTTTGGTTCTGATTAAAAGCTGATTTTTAATCTAAATCAAAGTCAAACAATCAATAGTAACTACATCTTTTATTAGTCACACAACTTTTCAACTACACATTTCAAAAACTTCTATTACAATCTATCAAAAAATCTAATTTTAATTCTCACCAAACATCCTCTTTAATGTGTTATGCCACCTTAGTAGACTTTGAAATTCTCGCAAAGCATATTATCTGGAAGTAGCTGTTAGTTTAGTGGTCAATAATTACCTCTTAATCTAAATTATTAATATATACCTGTCGGATTAATATTCTACGAATACGTGTCTGCCAAGGTGTAAACGTAATTATAAAAATGGAAAGCTAAATCTTGACTGATAAATATAGTGTAAACCTGCCCACTTCCCCCTTCCCTTTCACACTCTCTCACATCAGCTTTTGTGTCTTCTTCTGCTTTCTTTTCCACCGGAGTTTTGTTGTCTCTTGGGAAACTGGTGAAGTCTAAGATACGAGAAGACCAAGGAATCTTCAACTTAAAAGGTTGAACTCCGAAATTGAGGGTTTCACCGCCTCATTTATGGAGTATTGTGAGGGAGATAAATTATGGGATGTGCCCCCAACAAGCAGGGAACAAGAGTTTGCTCGCTCATTGGTGCCCACAAAGAGTTCAATTTCATATCTCAGGAATCGAATTTTTACACTGCAACTATCAATAAGGCTGAGACTGCCTTACTCCTATCATTTGCACCACTGTGTTATACCCTGGGGCGAACCTTCAACTTGCTTATATAGTTGGTCGCATCTTCACAGTAAACATGAAATTAAATAGTTGGCCACTTATTGCGCACGCTTTATTAATTTTGATTACTTTTTTTCTTTTTTAAAATCCTTTTATTTGACTTTAATTTATTAATTTTTCTTTTATAATTTCCTCTTTTTAAAAGCATTTTATTTTACTTTGGTTTCAAGTTTTTAAATCACTTTATCTATGCAAAAGTCAAAAATGACTTTATTCAATAAAAAAGTTAGATAAGATTTGAGGTACGGTGTTATTTACATTATGTAATTATAATTCTGAGATTTATTGTTTTGTTGGAAACTTAAGAAGTTCTATAAATTTATCAAGTAGAACCTGTCTATTCTAAAGTTGAAATTATGAAAAATAATCGAGCTTTTGCATTTCGAAAACTTGAAATTTTTTAATTATTAAATAATTTTAGAGTGATTAAAAATTTAAAATAATATTAAAAATAAGAAAATGTTTTTTTACCCAATGCTAATAAAGCTTGAAGTTTCGTCTCTACGTCTAGTCACATTTTACGCTTTTTAGAATACTGAATAAAACTACATAATTAAAATAATAAAATTGAAACGAAAAAATTTTTGTTCAACAATGAGCATTGACAACCAAACCAAACCGTTCGATTCTTGTTACAAAGTATTGACAACAATTATTATTTTTAGAATCGGTACCCGAATTGGCTGATTTCGATTGAGTTTAATCAGTACCGTTAAATCCCCTATTTCTAAGTAGGTAATAGGGAGAAGGGTACTTCGCTTTTCCCCTCAGGTTTGTACTGACTCTCCACTCAAACTCTCAAGTTACCGTGAGAATTGCTTGCATTACAAGACATTGGTTAAAGATACGATGCCTGATTCAAAAGATGAATCTTCTCCAATCAAAGAAGAATGAAGCAGCCTAAGAAGGAAGAAAGCTATGGTCTTGGGATGGTTTTACATTTTTACTTTTTAAATATACCATTTTAATTTAACTAGGATCAATTTCATGGTTTGTTAGGAGTTTTTTCTTTATTTATGTCATTTTAATTAGCCCCTATTTTGTAGGGCTATAAGTAAAAACCGTCAAACCGAAAAATCGAACCGAAATCGTATTTTATAAACCGTCGGTTTAGTGCCACGTGGATCCGGTCAACGAAATGGTTTTGAACAAAATCAAACCGGTCAAAATGGTTTAGTTTAGATTTGAGAATTTTAATTGCGGTTTAAAGCCAAATCGAACCAACGAAAAATATATAAAAATTAAAAATTAAAAAATGAAATTTTTGAAAATTCATTCAAATATGTGAAATTCAATAGTTTTGTCATTTGTGGGTATTTTTGTCAATTTCTAATTTTCTAATACAGATATATTATTATTATTTAACAATCCTAATTTATATCTAATAATCTCAAGACTAACATAATATATCAAAAGTTCTTTTTCTCTTCAAAATTTAGATAAACTCCAGCCGTCACCCAACATAATCTTGAGCCACCGACAGTCTCGTACCACACACTTCTTCACTTTTTTCATGCCTCTTCAAAGTTGAATTGAAGTCCATCATATCAAATTGGAGACAAAGAGATCCTAGACTTTCAGTTATAATATTTGCTACGAACAAAGTTTCAGATCAATACTTTTTTTGGAGCAAACTAAGGTAAAAATCTGAAATTAAATGCATTTCGTAACATCATACAAATGTAGACTTGTGTAATTGTTTTATTTAGATATTATAAATAATTGCTTTATTATTGTGGTTGGTTATTCTCTTTTTTCTAACCAGTATCCTTTTTTTTTTTAGATATGATGATCATGAAGTTGGACATCATTATTTTTTTGGGCCTTATATCTAGTTTAGTATACTTATATAGTAACATTATTGTATCGTTACTAGTCTAAAAAAGGTGAACAAAAATGGAAAAAAACTATGTTTTAGTTTATTGTAATTTCACTTTGATTTAGTTAGTATTTAAATCTATAGTAGATATATTTAGCCCTTGTTTGAGTTATATTTTTCATATCATCATAATAAAAAATTGATCGTTGGAGAGGAGGTTGTGTCCCACACATGAAACAGCAGGTTAATAAAGACGGCTGGACTTGTCGGATAACAATCCAAATTTTCATTTTTTTGTACAAAAATTTTGGTTAAAACTGGGGCTTAGTTTGTTTTAGATTTATTGCGAGTAAAATATAAATATATATTGAATTCAATGAATTAACGACATAAAAACTGACAGGCAAAAAAATATATGGCGAAACTGACGGTTTAAAACCGGTTTGATTTGAAAAAAAAAAAAAAAAAAAAAAATTGGACCGCTTACACCCCTACTATTTTGTTTACCAAAAAAGTTGATAAAAAATTGAGTTAAGAGTTTACAAATTAATTTTAACTACATATTCTATAAAATTTATGACTTTCAACTACACAATTCATTCTTATATTAGAATTTACTAAAATTTTGATTTTTAAAAAATTACCAAATAGAGGCTTAGTTAGGGTCAAAATTTATCATTCGTTGGGAGTTTAGGAATTAATAGAACTTAGTTTAATCGTTAGATAATAAGAGTTGTTGCAACTACCTAATGCATTAGCTTGAAATTGATTAAATTAATAAAATTGTGAGGTTTCTCTAATTTCTTGAATAAAAAAATAACATTTTATAGAATTAACAATTTATGGATCGAAATCAATTATTTGATATTTAATTATGATTTAACGATTAATTACCGTTTTCTAACATTCGCAAAAATCAATGAGATTTGATAGTCTATTTTCAATTGTTTTACATCTTTCCCTAAATCAAAAGAATATTTTTATGTAGGGAAGGCAAAATAACCCGCCCCACCCTCACGCCAAATGGGGCCAAAAAAAAAAAAAAAAAGGAGAGGTCCCCGTGAAGAAGTTAAAAAAAATAAATATCTAATTTGAAATCTAATACTTGAGGTTTAAAGTAATCATGTAATCTTACAACTGCCCAGCTGAAAAAAATTGCTAGGATTATATTTCTTGTCACGAATTTTCTTTTATGGATTTCCAGAAAATTAAAATCTAAATAAATGAAAGAAAAAAGTGTACCTAGAAAGGAGAGAGACTAGCTCGTTTCGGTGAGCAGAAAGAGTATCCTCCACCCTCTCTTTCATACTGGGTAATCTTGCTAATTTTGGCGTCGCCATTGAGAATTTTGGCTATATTTCTATAGCCAACAATGATAAAATAAATAATACAGGGCAACGAACAGGGCACGCCATTGCCCCGCCCGTCTAAGGCGAGGCAGACAGGGGTGTGGTGGGATGGGACACTCCCGTCCCATTGCCATCTCTACTATGATGAGATCACTATCACTAGACGAGTGTTAAACCCTACAAAATATTACTAAGCCTTTGTTTGGGAGTGCTTCTTTTTCAAATTATTGACTTTTTAACCATTGAAATGGGCCCCATTTTTGCCACACCTTACATGCCACTATAATTGACAAGTCAAATGTAATTGCATTTTGCAAACTGCCATTTCCGCCCTTCCTTGTCGAGCATGCATAAAATCATTAAGAGGCTCTCATGTCATTTTGCTAGAAATATGGAGGGGAAAATAGTCACATAGATAGAAGCGCTTCTACCCTACTGCATCTAGTCAAATGGTCACTGTATTGAGTCATGATAAGAGTGTAAAATACAATATTTTTCCATCTTAATTATTGCATTTGTGTGATTATTTAATACCAAAATGCACTCATTATACTTATACTTTGATTCAAGTTGCATTTTGATATAAAATGTGAAATTTATAAGAAAATAGCGAGAAATTACCAAAATGGAAGAAGTGAAAGTTCAGGGACCAAGTTGCAAACAATCTAAAGATGAGACGGCTGATGGAATGATGATTCGAGAAAGCTAGGAGTTCATTGGATGAAATTAGAAGTCAAAAGAAGTTAAATATGACCATAACATATTCACAAATCAAATTCTAACCACATAAAGATTTCCAAATTTTCAGTTGGAGATTGAAGTCCACTTTTGACCTAGTAAAGGTCAGGATTTGGAAAAATCTACTATAGAAAAATTGTAGCCCTTTGTGTTAGCTTTCCAACGCACTTTGGATTATCTTAATTGAACATTAAGAAAGAAAGTTATGGTCAAAATACTGAAAGTAGTTGCACAGAATATTCTAGCCGAAAATTTAGTGTCCTTATTTGATTCCACCTCTTTTGGAAGCAACTTGGCACACGATTTTTAAGCCCTAGACTGGACAGAACACGCCTCTTCTTCATCTTTTATCAATTTTCTCTCAAATTTGGCTCAAGAAATCTATGGAAAACTAAATTAATTGGTGAAGTCATGAAGGAACTATGTTAGATTTGACTTTTTTAACATTCTTTCTTGCATATAATTTGTTTTTTCATTGTTAAAAATTTTGGAATTAAATTTCTTATATTTGTTGGGCATGTTTGAGGTTGGATTAATTCATATTAGATTTTCATGAATTCAATCAAGTTTTTTTCATCCAATGATCGAAGTATTTATTGACTTTCAATTTCAAACTAGGGATGTAAACGAGTCGAGTCGAGCCGGTTCACGAGCCTAATTTTTCGGCTCGGGCTTGGCTCGGCTCGAGTAAATCGTAGCGGGCTTTTTTTGGGCCCGAGTGGAGCCGAGCCAAAGCTCGGCCAAAAATAGGGCTCGGCCCAAGCTTTTGGCTCAGGCTTTTTACAGGCCAAGCCGGGGCGGCTTGGTTTTTTAATTTTTTTTCAATTTTTAATGACATTTTTTTCACATGCCAATTGTTGTAGTGCAATTTGTTTAATGAATTTTTTTAAACATTTTTTTTAAAGAATTTAAAAATTGCATCATTTATTATTTATACAAATTACAAATTAAATAAAAGTACAACTTTCAAAATTGTGTAATTTATACGAATAACAAAATAAATAAAAGTTACAAATTACAATCCTCCTCATTTTTCCGGGCTTGGGACCGACTACAATCAACGTAGGCAGAGTTAAAATTGTACACGAATAAAATATTTCGTGTACAATTTTTCTTGAAGCAAATAAATTTAAAAAATAAATTTCTTAAAGAAAAATAATTAATTTAAAAACTTTCAACATCCTATGTTTAGATATGCTACAACTCTTCGACCATTATACTATCAACATGTTCTTGAACACGTAATTCTGCACATTCACAATCTTTCAAGCATATCAAAGCCTCCAATATGTCTTCTTTTAGTCTTGATCGTTCATCTCATAAAATTCGACCATCTAAACTGAATGCAGCCTCCGATACTACCATAGACACCGGAGGTGTTAGTAGATCACACTCAATTTTTAATATAATTGGATATTGCCTTTCGTTACATCTCCACCAATTTAAAAGGTTAAATTCTTGTATTCGTTCGGTTGCAACACACTACGAACATCCATGCACATATACCTAGCTAACTCAGAAGAAATTTCAAGATTTGTACCACGGATATTGATCGCTCTAGATGTTGATGAGCTAGAACTAGAACTAAATGAAGAAACACTTGTATTGCTATCTAAATAATTCCAAAAATTTTTGAAATTTGTTGAAATATTTCTTGCAAAAGAACTTTGGAAAGTAGAACTACGCTGACCTTCATTTTCAGCATAATAATTATACATTTCACATAAAAAAGTTTGTATATGCACATGTGATAATTCTATATTCAAAAAATCTGATGTCCCATTTACAGTAGCTTTTGTGCCAGTTAAATTAAGTCGATGGTCCGTTACTGAAGCTAAAAGAAATAAAGAAGGCAACTCTTCCCAATATTTACAAAATTTTAACTCCATAGAGCAGACTACATCAGCAAAAAGTGGATTTATGAAATGCTTTTAAAATGTAGAAAAAATGTTGTAAAACAAGAGAAGATGTAGGGTAATAAACACCGCTACATTCCTTTGTGGCATCGAAAAAAGGTTGTAAGAATTTTTTCACGTAAAATGCAATAGCCCATTCCCAATCTTCCAAATTATGTTCGGGTCCGAGTGTATGCCTACCATTATAATATAGTGAAAATTACTTTATCGTAATTTTCATACGAATGTAACATAAGTTCTACCTATATGTTACATCAGTGGCAAATGACTTCTCCTGTAATCCATATTCTGCACACAAACTATTAAATACTTGTTTTCTTGCTAGTGACACAGTAATAAAATTTATTGCTTGTCTAATTTTATCTAAATGTGAACTTATATGTTCTAATCCAACTTTTACAATCAAATTAATAATATGATATACACAACGTTGATGAAAAAATAAATTTCCAAATACGGGGTTAAGATCAGCAATAAATCTTTCAATAACAACTTTGTTCACTACAGCATTATCAAAAGTAAAACTTCGAACCATATCTTATATACCATATTCCTGTATGATATCTTTTAAAATCATGTATATGCTTAGTGGCATTATGGGGGATATTCTACACATCTGAATGCAATAATTCTTTTATGTAGAAGCCACAGGTGATCAATATAATGAGCCGTAGTAACAATATAACCTTTTCTATTACAACCGATCCATAAATCAGAAGTAAACGATATAACACTGTTAAAACTTTTTAGACCTTCAATAGCAACTTGTTTTCTTCTGTTATATAATTTTATGCTATCCGAACGAAGTGTATTTCTAGAATAAGAAGAATACCTGAGTTGTAGATATTTCTGCACGAGTCGGGTAAAGTGTATTGAGTCTATCATCGTAAGCGGCATCTCTGCTGCAGCCACGTATGCAGCCATTCCTTCATGAAATCTTATCTGTGAATATACAAAGGTAGAAAAAGTAGAATTAGAACTTCCAAACACTAGTTCGGTCTGTTTTGAGTCAAGATCGACTGGTTTTGCTTTGCAACTCCTTAATACGTGTCTATTCAAATGCATTGTGCTCGAACCAGGCTTCCAACTAAGTTCTTTGTCACAGTAATTGCAACATGCTTTTCAAATATTTACTCCATTTTGAACACCAATTTTCTTATGTGTCATATGTTGCTAACAATTCGATGATTATTTTTTTGACCATTTTGTCTCGAGTACTTGAACTTCTTCCTCTTCAATATCCTCCAAATTAATTGGAACATTTTCACATGCATCGTAGTTAGATGGAGTACTCGAGCTACCGCCAAACTGATTAACTTCATCACTTGTAAAATCCATAATAACTAGTATAATAAAAAATACTGAATATTAGACTGTAGAGTAAAAGAAATTGAATATATTAATTGTTATATGAGAAGTGAGAAAGAAGAAATTGAAATTTGAATGATTGAATCTGAATCTATAATATAGAAATAATGCGAATTAAAATCGATAACAAAGTGATTTAAAACTTCAAAAATCACCCTGTATTTATAGATAAAAAACCCGCGTTATTTTTCAAATTTGAATTTCAAAATCTACACGATTATAGATTACACTACGTAAAAAATGCAGTTATAGTTGCCCCAGCACCTGCTGCCTAAGGCAGCAGGTCACTAACCTGCTGTTTGAATTTTTTTTTTAAAAATTTTTCTTTTTTGCCCCTTAATTTGCTCGAGCCGAGCATTATTGTCACTGGCCAAAAATGGCCCGTGAGCCACACGGGCTTGCTCGGGCTTGGGCCGACCTTTTATTTTGAGGCTCGATTGCTACAAGCCACGAGCCGCCCGAGCCATCGAGCCTTTTTGACACCCAATTTCAAACCGTTTGTTGGTGTGATCTTTTACTATCATATGCTTGAGGTATATGATCGATTTTGGATCTAATTTCAATAAACAATTGTGGAATTATGTTGTAAAAGAAATCTAGATTTGGAACTCTTAACTCTTAAGGAATTAACAAGGGGTTTGAATATCTAAATCTTCCAATAAAAGTGTTAGGATTAAAAAAAAAACCCTGTAATTGAGTATCTTCATGCAAAATTGACGTTGATTGATCCAATCTAATCGAGGGGATTTCGGCACTTCACTGCTTCACACATTGATTTAAATTTCCTTAACTTATACATTGTTATTTGAATTCTATTTCAACTGACACGTTACATTTACATAAAATCACAACAAAATCCTAGCTTTTGAACCTTTGGACTATTTTCCCATCTCCCTGTGTATACAACACCCCGAAGCTATACTACAACTGCTGTGTTGCACTTTGGACATAATCAGGTCAATTATTTTATTACGAAAAGTTGACCAATCTATCAAATTCCGATAGAATTGGGATTAAAAGCATTCCTAGATAGAGGCTAAGAAAGTAATAGAATGCGATGGCATTCCACGAGCATATCGATTGCCTGGGCTTTGGCCGTAGCCTCAATTCATATTGGTCCATGCCTCAAGTCGATCAATGGGCTAACTCGTCACCGTTTCATATCCGACCAGGACGCATCGTCGACCCTCATTAGCTTCAAAAATCATGTTAAACTCTCCATCTCGAGCCCAACTCTTTTGTTATGGGCTTGTTTGAGCCACATTATTTTCAAAAAAATACATTCTTCAACAGTGAGTTGACATCATTTCAACTACACATTCTTCAATAAAATAATATTACACGCAAATCTAAAACTTTTTCTTATTTTTTAATCGCACATATTTCATTCATTTGACATGAATAATGCATTTTTTTCCTAGAATGTGGCTCAAACATGGGTTATATAAAGAAGATAGTTTCTTATCTCTATAAGCTTCTAAAAGCTTTTCCTTGTTCTAAGTCTTGACGACTGTGATAATAACAAGATGAATAGTAAAAGTAAGATCTCAAGAGTATTAGAAGTATGCTTTGCAGTTGCCTCAATGTGAGGATCCTCTACATTAGAAAATGGCACTACTGATTATAAGATCCGATATGGAGGTTTAATAATTTTGTAATATCAAAAGTTAAGCCCTGTGTTGTTGCCCAGAGAAGAGCTTGTTTGCGGGATAGAATACCATACATTACATAGGTTGTCATACCCCCACTCTATATGAATGGGAAATTGATGGAGTACAGCAGTTGGAAGCTAATTACGTAGCCATGTGAGATAGTCTTAAATCATATAAGGGGTTGATCTCAGTGGCGAATCCAGGATTCAAGTCTAGTTAGGGTGGATTGACCATTGACCGACGATCGTTGATTGTCAACGATCGTAATTGTCCGATCGTTTATTAAAATTTGGTTACATAATATTAAAATTTATTCAATATATATGTAAATGAACTAAAACGTCAAAATCGTATACATATGAAAATATACTTCGATACAACCCAAAATAATAAAAAAAATATACGATACAACCTTACTCAGTTACTCTGTAACTGCAAACTTAGACAACTGTATTCTACGAGGTCTCATGATTTGAAAACTTTGCAATATTGCCTCATTCTCAAGTTGTTTAAAAATAGCTTTCTCCACGTAAATCACCAAATTGTCATTCAACCAGACATCACCCATTTCGTTGCGCAAATCACTCTTGATTAGATTCATAGTAGAAAATACCCTTTCAACACTTGCAGTTGCCACAGGTAATATCAAAGCCAAGGTGAGCAGCCTATAAACCAATGGAAAATAATAGGAACTTCTAGTTTCAATCAACTTCTGAGCTACACGGATATACTATTGAGATTAAAGAAAGTTTCGTCCATTCTCACAAGCAAAAGAAACTTATCAAGCTGAGGTCTAAGAAATAAAAGTTCTTCACTATTAAAGTCCAATGGATAGAACTAAGCAAGAAGTAGCAATTTATCCTTATCAAAAGCTGCAAATGAATCTCCTGGACTTAAACATGAAATGCTAGTAAAGAGCTCAGTAGTTGTTTCTGGAAATCGATCATTCAACTCTTGCAAGATTGAGTCTATCACATGACAATACAAATCAACATAAAAGCGATAAAAATAAGTCACATGCTGAGCTTCATGCCTAGGTCGACCTTTCACCACTACAATATCCTCCATATTAGGCACTAAAATATGTCTATTAATACAAAACTCAATCACCCTACTGAACAAAGTATCCCAACCATTCTTTCTCAAGTTCTACAAAGCACACTTACACAAATTCAATAACCTCATAGCATTCTGAATATCCTGATCTTTTTCTGTAAGGCTTGTAAAAGGTCATCTGTAATTGCAAGAATTTCAAACATAAAGTGAGGACTGAACACAAACTCAAAATCTTGCATATTGTTCATCTGTCTTAAGGCCAAAGATTTTTGATCTGAATGTATGCCATCTTCTGATATATTCTCAAGAACATCTATAATAGCATTAAACATATTAATGAAATGAGTAACTATTAATAAATGTGAGCCCCATCTAGTATCACCTGGGTGTGCTAAACTCATTTCTTGAAACTGACCACTTCTACCAGTAAGTTCCCCAATATTAAGCTTCTCCAGAATATTAGCTTGATATCTTGTTCGAAGAGCATCTACACGCTTACATGATGCACCAACCAAATTCACAATAATAGCAAGTACGTCCAAAAAATCATCAACCATACAATTCCTACATGCCACAGATACAATTGCCAACTGAAGCTGGTGAGCGAAGTAATGAACATACATAGCATGTGGGTTATCTCTAAGAATTAAAGCTTTCAACCTATTGAACTCACCTGACATATTACTTGCTCCATCATAGCCTTGACCTCTCAGACTAGATATACTCAACCCATGTGTAGAAAATATTGCATCAATGTCATCCTTCAATGATTGGGCACAAGTATTAGTGACATGGGATATACCCAAAAAACGCTCCTTCACTCGCCCACTTTTATCAATAAACCTTAAAACAACTGCCATTTGTTCTTTCGCAGAATTATCACGAGCCTCATCAACTAAAATTGAAAACAAAGAATCACCAATCTCATTGATAATAGCCCTTGTCGTCTCTACGGCGTAACAATTAATCAAATCCTTTTGGATGGTTGGTGAAGTCACTTGGTCATTTCCAGGAGCATTACTAAATAATAATTCTTTAATTTCCTTACAACGAGCTACATACCAGTTCAATAACTCAATTAGATTTCCTCTATTAAGAGACTCTTTTGATTCATCGTGACCACAAAATGACAATCCTTGCATCAAGAGGAGTCTAGTACAATCTAGCACCACAGTCAACCTGGTCCTATAACTTTGTTGTTGACTACTACTTTGGCTAGAAATAATGTAAGAGATACTTTGCTTTTGATTGATCAAGTTGGTACACTTTGCAAAAGCTTGATTACGAGAACTATCAAAGAGACTCACATTATCTTTCAATGTCTTTTTGTGCTTCCAATTCCTAAAGCCGGTCTTAATAAATATATGTCCACCCCCTTGACCCCCTCTATCAGGTTTAAACAAGTAGCAATGCAAACAATACGCCACATCCTTTTCTATACTGTATTCCAACCAATGAAATTCGGAGAACCATTCTTTCCGAAAACATCTATTATCATTCCCCATCGGTCTTCTTGGAAAATCATGTTCATATGGTTGACAAGGACCCTTCTCCAAGTATGCCATCCTAACATCTCTAATATTAGGATCATATGATTCGATAGGGGGGCGTATCCCTGGATAAGATACAAGATCATCCACATTAAATTGAGCCCGAGATTTCTTTGTGTTATCCAATAACTCTTGTGCTCGACTAGAATCAATGGCGGGACTAGATCCACAACTAGAAATAGAAGAATTGGGTATGCACTTTTGTTTCGGTTGAAAAAATCTTCCATAATCTGCAAAATGTCATCCTAAATGTAAATTCTCAAATCAATAATCATTCCTAATATCATATTTCCTCATCAAATCATAAATTACTCATCATAAATCATAATTCGCAAATAGAATTTCGTAAACATAAATTCACATAAATTACTCATCATCAAACACGGGGATTGAAACCTAATGTCAACAAGTTTCTTACTGGAACCAGATTGTACATTTAATTTCAAGTTTTTGTTCCATTTATAGCATTCTGGAGAAATTTTTTATGTTTCACTAATACATTATCACAAAGATCCAATTCCATTAAATTTTTGTCTAATTCTTTATGAGAAGGTAATTCTAATTCTAATTCTGAGTGTCATTTTTGTTTTCAACTTTTGTCCCCTTCAATTTTGCTTAGTTCAGTGCTCAATAGTCAATACTAGACTGTGAACATACAACTTAAACAAGAAGTTCATGTCTAACTTTCTAAGTCTAAATAATCAAAGTGAGCATCACTTCTAGTGCTTATTTAGCAACTACCATGAAAGCTAAGCCCAGAACTTTAGATTGTGAGAATTCTAGTGAATTATCTTAACGCAATTCTAGTGATTTATCTTAACGCAAGAGTTCTATCTATTAGTCTTTGCTTGTATTAATTATAAAAATGAGAAGATTTATGTGATGACATGCTTCTTGATCATACTCTTAATTTATAAGATCTTCTATTTCGCCCCTTGCTGCTTGTTTATTTAACAAATTGAAATCCCTAGTAAAATAATTTAACATTTTTCGACAACATATTTTTCTATGTATTTATTGCATATTGTGTTTGTTTACTAACTTATAGTGACATGACTTCACGTATACGACTCTCGAATTTTTTTTTTTTTTACATATTCAAAAATTACTAAAACGATTTATTAACCTCAATATATTGTATAATTAATTCTACAATGTGGAGTACTATGTACCAAAAAAAAAGAATAATAATAAAATTCTTTATTCCCTTCTTCAAATTCTCACTTTTTCATTCAAGAATTCCATTTATCAATTCACTGCTTCACAAATCACAAGTCAAGAACATAAAATTCCACCCCCATCGCCTCTCTGGCTCTCTCACAAGTCACACATACGTTCCTTCAGGACTCATGAGACAGGAGTATTACTCTTCAAGTTCCCATTCTTGAAATTTGTTAGCATTTTTACGCACATCAACACCAAAACCCAAATAATAATAATAATAATAACAAAGAGTGAAAGAAGGAGTCACCACTCACCGGTCCAAAAGTCTGATGCCTGAAGTCTGTGGTGTGAATTTGGAGCAAGAATAAGTGAGATTGAGGAAAAAGGTTTGGTAATTTGGGGAAAATTTACAATTCTTGCCGCTGCCTGCTGCCTCTCGTCTTCTGCTAGCCCTGGGATTGAAAAATGAAAATGTGAAGGCCAAATAAAATGGGTTATGGGTAACGGGTTGGCTAAATTCATTTGGGCTAAATAAGTTAAATAACAATAGGCCCAAAATTTAATATACTTAAGCCCAAACCCAACCAAAAAAATAAAAACCCGGCTGTGCGGCTGTGTCTTTCCTTCAGACTTCAGTCTTCATCTTCCTTCTTCAGTTATTCTCCAATGGTGCAACTGTAGTCTGCAACTCCTTAGTCCTTACTTACCTGACATCTTTGCAGATTCCGGTGGGTCCAGCACACTCGACCGCGCCCTCTTGCCGGGTGCTGGCTCCGCGCCTGGCTGATCTACACTCATGTAGATTCCACACAAGTGGGCTAGCTGGACCGTTTTGCGACACTAGATGGGCCTATTTTATCTCTTTGTATTTATTTATTCTATGTTATTTAACTTTTCAATATTATAATGTCATTAGGACACGAGTCTTTTTCATTTTGTGGTCTTTCACATTCGATAAGATTTCATGGGCGATAAACTATTTCAGACGTGTTTTTGGAGTTATCTTTTTTAAAACTTTTGGTGATTTTTGAATGCGAGAATTCTCTCTTAAGATTTCTAAATTTTCAACATTTTGCTCAATATTGTATGTGAATTTAGTGTTGGAAAAAAATTGAGTAAATAGCTCACTTTTGGCAAAATTTTCGGTGGGGCCCGTTGGTCCAATTTGGAATATCAAAGTTGTTTCGTGTTCTCCTCCGTGAAAGCATCAAAATTAAATATTTATTTGCCAAAAATGAAGTTTGGGTGAATGAGAAATTGGAGCACAAAGATGACCATTGAAAGATGATTTATGTGAAAAAAATGAGTTTAGTCCCACACAGGGAAAATATGAAAGCAAGAACCACTTTAAATATGGCTATACATTGAAAATGTGTAATCATGTGTAGCATAGAAACTCTCTCTACGTGCGCGCACATGGGGTGCAAATCTCGGACTGAAATTGCTTTCGGATCTTGAACTTATGTGCAGGCACGACCTTCATACATTAATGTTAGACCGAACGAAGCAAAAATTGGCTCCTTTGGAGAACCCACATTTTGCAATTTTTTCCTTGCTTTTTCCCCTGACTTTTGAGTTTTTGAAACTCTAGAAACTGATATAAGTCCAATGGTTAATGGACAAATTAAATTTATATACTTAAACTCAGTTTCAAGCAATTTTCTTAGATGAAAAAATCGTTCTCTTCCCCCTCTACACTGTTCGAATATCTGCATTTGCATCAGACTCTAAATCAGTTCGTCGGAGTAGTTTCTGTGGTACTCAGATTCTTTGGGTTTTACCGTTGTATTCTGGGAAACAGACACTCAGATTAAACCATAAGCACTCACGATGAGGGGACGAATCTGTTTTAAGGAAACTGTGCTCGCACAGGCCTTGGGTTGAATAGTTATTTATTTTCTGCAATTCACATATTTGCGATTTATTCTTGTAGATTTATTTGGAATTTACTTGCAGTTTAATCTTATGCTTCGTAGATTTTTCAATTTATTTTGTTATATGTGCTTTATATAATTTTATAGTTTATTATATGTATGTCGACAAAAAATTCAAAAGAAAATTAATTAATTTGATAACATTCAATTTGATAGTTTCCAATCAGTATTTATTTAGATAATATATGCAAATCCGGTATTTCTACATTTTGGTGTATGTAAGTGCATATTCGGTATGTTAGTTCCATATACAGTATCTAGCAAATATGTGTAAAGTCACTCACTAATAAAAACAATTTGTGAAAACTTTATGCAAATACGATGAGGTTTTTGCAAATACGGTAGACAGCATATACAATTAGTTACAAATACGGTAAGTTTCCTACAAATACGGTAAGCTACATATACGGCAAGCTACCTACAAATAAGGTAAGCGGCATATACGGTACATACATATACAGTATGCTTAAAATTGATATCTAAACTATACATATGGTAGATGACAATCCAGTTTCATTATCACCACAATATTCCAACATTTAGTACATAGTATTAGTGACTTGATTTTGTAAGTTGTCCTACATCATTCAAAGATCAATAGTATTCCTAAAGATGGTAAGAGGAGGTCGTGGTAACCAGAATAATGATGTTAATGGTTGGAACAAATTTGGTAACAGCTCCAAGTGCTGATATAGAAGGTTACTTGATTGGCGACATGCACCAACAAGACATGGCAAGGCATATCTATGGAAAATGACGTTGTGGCTGTGATGGAAGGCTAAGGCAAGGTCGTGTTGGCGACTATGTCCAGGAGATGGCAGGGAACACTCTGTTGGAAATTGGAGCGAGACCAGTGGGAATTATAGACAGTTGGAGGCGAGTACGCATCCCCAATTTCGAGGTTATATGGAAATTGATGACTCTAATTAGGATTGGTTACGTGTGGTGGAAGAGATCTTCAAATTCAAGAAGTATTGAAAGGATAAGCGAGTGTCATCAGTTGCTACATGCTTGCATGGTCATGCTGCTACGTGATGGCAAAAAAATTAAGACAAATTGCATTGACGATGGAAAATGAAAGATCAATGCACTACAAGAAATGCGAGTTTTGCTCACTAAGAGATTGGTCGCTAAAAGCTCATTACTAGTCGGTAAATCAAATCATTGACGGAAAAGTGTTGGTCATGGTCACCAAAAGCCGGCCAACAAAGATTTTTACCAATTAAACTGTAATTTAGTCAATAAACATAGGGATTTTTACTGACCAAAACATTGTTTGTCGATAAATGTAAAGCTTTTTCCTGAGCACTCTTTTGGTCGGTAAATGTCTAAATAAGTTGGCAATAAACAAGTCATGATTAGTGGTAGTAAACATATGCTGACCAACATTTGGCCAGGAATAATATACATTTTTCGACCAAAAAATCTAGTGACATTTACCAACCAAAAAATCAAGTGACATTGTATGGGAAAAGAATTAATTTGCCGATCAAGGAAATTCAACGCAATAAAGTTTAATTGCATTTTCTGACAATGAAAGTTATAAAATAGATTGAAAGGCTAACCCAAACACAATATACCAATAAAAGTTCAAAGTCAAGAAATATCTGAAATTTTAAAACAATAGTCACAATCAAAAGCCTCTAGCAAAATAGTTGCAAGTAAAAATACTATATCGTATCATTATAAGTCAATTCCAATCACTACACCAAAAACTACTTTTGGCAACAGGCAGAATACGTTGCCGTAGACTTACGGCAACGTTCAAGCGTCTATTGTGGGATGAAACGTTGCCATAGAGCGAAGAGTTTCGACAACGTGTAAATGCACGTTGCCGAAACTGGGGTTTGTCGCAAATGTTATTTTTATTTTTCTGATCAATTATTTTACATTTTTCTTGCCAATTAAACCTGTGAATTAAAAATATATTTTTACTATCTATGCACAAGTACTTTAAGCCAACAAAAAATTAAAAGTGCTTCATTTAAGCCAATAAACATGATCCGATATGCAATATTACTTCATCAAAACATAATAAATACTTCAATTCAAAAATATACACCATCTAACCAAAGAACTATGAAAAATGTCCAAAAGTTATGTAAACGATTCATAACCAAAGCTTCTAACGAGTCCCAACCAAATCTTTTTACATAGACGAGATCCAAAATGATACAAGCACAAAAGAGATTTTCGAACTCACTTCAGCTCCATGTAACTGCAAGAAAGAAAGAATATAACAACAAATTAATCAAAAAGAGCAAGCAATTTAGAAACAATACAATGTCATTTAAAGCTTTTTAGGACACAACTATATTCATTCTTTTTACATAACCAATCTATACTCATTCAACATATATAGCAGCAAATTTATGTCATTTAAAGAAAAAATTGAATCACACACTCAAGAATACAAGCTCATAATTAATACTTGATCGATTTTTAAAAATAAGATCTATTTCTTTTTTAAGAGAAGTCATTGTGCACTCATTAGTAATGCCATGAACAAACTTCCACCTTCAAGGTTGTGGACTTGTGTATGCACATGTATATAGCCACTCTTGAAACATGTTTAATGACAAATATGTAAATGAAAAAAAAATGTAGAAATTTATAAAGTACCTTCGTCAAATAAGTCTAACGCAGCTCTTTTGCCAAACAATAGTACTTCCTATGGCGTCACTAAGAACTCGAAATTCTTCCATTGGTCTATATAAGGGCAAATGACTCATGTACACCTTGTCAACCCAAACCTTTCAACAATCTCGTCCTAGTGGCACGTGATGCACATTTGTACTTGGGTCTATTGATGCAATCTTCCCTTCGCCTACAATTTCCTCCTCAACCAAGTACCAGTGCAATAGTTGACACTTTCAATTTTCTACTGGTGCAATACCTCCCTCCATACCACTTCCTTGTTGAGACTACAAATTCACATTTAAAATAAAGTCTGTTTTTAATACTAGTATGATATAATCTAAATTTATATTGAAAAAATAATATACAATACAAAAACCTATGGAGTAAAAGTACGTGAACTCATATCCTCTACATTCTTATTTTGATTCTGCAAAATAATACAAAAAATTTAAACTTATTGAAATGTTAAGATATATTAAGTTACGCTATCATATTCTATGCAATAGCAAAGTATAACCTGGGATAACTTCAGAAGTGCTTCAACCTTTTCTTCGAGTGCTTCCATCTTTACTGATTGAGTTCGTAATTTTCTTTGAGTGCTTCCATCTCAAGGTCTCTCACTTTCTCACTGCTTTGTGTATTTTCATCTATTTTTGATGGTGTAACCCCAAGTCCAAGTCCCCTTACTCGTCCACGACGCTCGAGACCTAAAATTCAAGCAATAGCATCATCTCAAATAGAATTTTCGGCTGGTGTATCAGAAATTGACTCGGCACAATCTTTTATCTTCATCTGCACTTATGAAACTTAAATGTTACACTAGATCTACACACACACTCTCTGGTGTGTGTGTGTGTGTATATATATACACACACACACAATACATGTACCAAAGTTTCAGCAACCGCCTCATTTATTGGATTTCCATCCTTTCGAAGATGTCTATGAGTCTATACTGTCGTTCTCAATCCTGTTATATTTGGATTCTTTCTTTTCTACAATAACAATATTGAACTCAATCACAGACACGTATATGAAATCAATAAAGACACATATCAAAAATAAAGAAAGATAGTTCTTGTACCAAATCATGAGCCATACGTGAATAACCCTTTCGACCCATAGTATGGAGAAGCTTCTGACTACTTCTCATTTTGTTGAACTTAGAACTTTTCTCCTATCAAGAAAAAAAATATAAACCAACAATAATTGACTACAAAGTTTAAAGTTCATACGAAAATATAACTTACCTGAAAATAAGTGGAAAGAGTATCTTCTAAAACTTCTCCCATACTTCTTCTGAGGTTATATTCTTCGGTCTAAGAAGGGCAATATCACGTTTTCTATTCACAGCGGATGGAACTTGACGTTTGATATCTCTTCTCAATCTCGATTTAAATGTCCTCCAATATGTTCCCATACATTGAAATGCCATTTTTTGATGGTAGTCATTGACATTGAATCTTTGCTACAATTATCACAAATATAAAAAATGGTCAATATATGATCGAAAATGGCAATCGAGCTTTGAAGGAAAAATGTATAACCAATAATAAAAAAGTATCATATTAAATAAATGTACCTGTATAAAATTCCAAAGTTCAATTTTTTTATTGTCATCCACTGAAGGCCAATTTTTAATAACAACTGGTACGTACTCCCACACTATGGCTCCGGCTATGCTGACAAATTTATCAGAGTTATGGCCAACTACTTGCCCGAATTCATTGAATTAAAGCTCCATTTTCTGATAGTTATTTTCAGCAACCATTTTCAAATGAGTTGGACCTCTTTTCTTTTTTGTAGCATCTACACTTGTCGAAGTCATGTTTTGATCACCAGTAATTGGAGTAGACATGGTATCTCTAGGTTCACTAGAAGGTCGTAGTCTTTTATTTGTCTCCCGAATTGCAACAGCAATCGCAGCGCTTCGTCTTTTAGAACTCTTGAAAGCTTGCTTATTTGACTTAAACAATGCAACATGAAAACATAGCATAAAGTTAATTATTCTCGAAAGTCACCATCTTAAGAAGTGTATTGAAACATACTCACCTGAGCTTTATCCATCATGCGTATATTTAATAATATCACCTAGTTCCAAAAAGCCAATTGAGTGAGTACGAATCTGCAAACAATAAGAGAAAGAGAATGATATTCAAAGTTCTACTTGTAATTTAAACAGTTATATGTATAACGACATTTACCAAACTAATCAATTTATATATCACATAATATGCCTTCAACATCTATCCTTGCAAAATTCTCATCCTCCTCATGATTGTCTTCAATTTGTGTTACATCCAATGGAATAGTTGCCTCATAAGAAGTATCTTCTTCCATATGTAACGCGTGAAAGTCTCTAGGTGATGCTTGCAAAACAACATACCAATTAGATGTTTCATTCTCCCTAGAATAAAAAACTTGTTTCGCCTGTGATGCCAAAATGAAAGCATCATTTTCAAATTGTCCGTGTCCCTCGTGAAGGTTAACCAAAGTGAATCCATCTTCTTTCTTTATTACTTTAACAATATTTGCCGAGTCACACTTGAATATTGGAATATAAAATGTATTATAGTCAAGCAATATAATATCGCGTAAAACTCCATAATAAAAAACTTTTCCAACAACACGTGCATTATCTTTTGCACTAGATCTACAGATGGTTGTTGCTTCAACTAAAATGCCAATGTTTTGGCGAGAGTTTTCAGCATCTTTAGTGTGAAATCGAAATCCATTTATTACAAAACTGGAATGTGACATGGATTGACATCTAGGGCTACGTGCAAGCCACTTTAAAGTATTTGAAACATTGTCCAGCAACAATTGACCCGTAATCTATTATGAGTATAAACATGTTAGGAATAAAAGAATAAACAACAGAATTAAATGCTAATCTGGTCGATATATGTACTTCAACCTTATTGTGCAACCAGGTGGCAAACGTGTCAATATATTTCTTATGCAACAAATTCTCATTTCTTCCAAGTCGTTTGTCAGAACTCCTGAGTTCACCCATATGCATCCTAATTAAAAAAAATATATCAAGAAATCTCGAAGAACTTAAAATCCTAAAAAGTATATACTTCACAAACATACTGTACGTATCGAGCCACTTCTACACTATTCAGCAATACATAGCGATGGGCAACTTTTAGCATCTCATTAGATAGTACAAGTGGCTTCCCTTTGGATTGGACGACCTGCAACTAAGAAGTCACTCTCATACTCTTCATTGCGTGCAGGCTTAGAGCCTATTTAAGATGCTTGTTTTATGTATTTACTACAAAACATTGCATTTTCTTCAACAATATATCGTTCAGCTATGCACCCTTCAGGTCTTACACGATTCATAACGTACCCTTTCAACACTTTCATATACCTACACATTTTCCAAAAAAGTAATAAAGTAGAAATCAATTTGATAGTGGATTTAATTTCTAGGGATAAGGAGTACTACCTCTTAAATGGGTACATCCAACGATATTGAACTGGTCCACATAGACGAACTTCTCTTCCAATATGAATTGTTAAATGAACCATTATATCAAAAAAGGAAGGTGGAAAATACCTTTCCGACATGCACAAAGTTTCAGCAACATCCTCTTCTAAAATTTCAACCTTATTCCTATCTACGACTCATTGACATATTTCATTGAAAAATGAACACAATTTAAAAATGGAGTTTCTTGGTCCTTTAGGTAAAAGTCCTCTCAGTGCAACTAATAGTAATTGTTGCATTAAAAGGTGACAGTCATGAGACTTGAGTCCAACTATCTTATATTCTTCCACTGAAATGCAATTTCCAATATTAGAACCATAACCATCCGGTATAGCAAGCCTTTTGCAAAATATTTGTTTTTCTGTTTTTGATAAAGTGTGAGGAGCTGTAGGTAAGTAAACTTTATTTCCTCTACTCTCAGGATGTAGATCATGCCTAATGTTCATAGCTTCCAAGTCCTTACGACAGTTAATACCATCTTTCGATTTTTCTTTCACATTCAAAAGTGTACTAATGATGCTCTCACAAATATTCTTTTCCACGTGCATCACATCAAAATTATGCCATATAAGTAAAGTCTACAAATCAAACATCACTTGTTTCATGAGATACTAAACGCAGTTAGATGTATTAAAAAAGGAAATGATATAACTAGAGTTACCTTCCAATATGGTAACCTGAAAAATATTGACTTTTTCTTCCACGTTACATTGGATTGAGTCATGTTCTTCTTTCTCTTTCGCTTACCACTTTTGCCCCAATCATTTGTAATTTGATCAACTTCATAGGAATCTTCTTCACCAGTTTTTATCTTTGGCCTAATGTATTTTCAATATGTCCATCAAACCAACTCCTTTTCATATGAAATGGATGACTCAATGGGAGAAATCTTCTATGTCCCATGTATGCTAACTTCCTAAAATGTGACAACCATACTGAACATGTATGTTCACGACACATAGGACATGCAATTTTTCCTTTGACGGGCCATCCAGATACATTTCCGTACGCAGGAAAGTCATGTATTGTCCATATCAAAATAGCTTTTAAGTTAAATGTAGACTTCGCAACTGCATCATACATCTCAATCCCATCACTCCATAACAATATTAAATCATCTATAAGTGGTAACAAATAAACACCTATGTCATTACCTGGTTGCTTTGGTCCCGGGATTAATAAACTCAACATCAAATTTTCCTTCAACATGCATGATAAGGGAGGCAAGTTGTATATAGTTAAAATAACTGGCCAACAACTATATTTAGAGCTAAGATCTTTGAAAGGATTGAATCCATCGGTGGCAAGACCCAATCTAATATTTCGATGATCTAATGCAAAATGTGGCCACCTTCTGTTTATCATTTCCCATCCCAGTGAATCAATCGGATGCCTCATTTTACCATCTGAACTCTTATTATTTAAGTGCCATCTAAGTTGTTTTTCCATCTCTTCTATTTCAAACATCCTCTTAAGTCTTGGTATGATAGGGAAATAACGCAAGACTTTTGCTGAAATTTTTTTTGAACTTTCTTAGTTTGTTGGTTAACTTTCCATCTTGAGCAACCACATTTTGGACATAATTCAACATGTTCAAGCTCCTTCCTATATAGACAACAATCATTCAAGTAAGCATGTATCTTCTCATAGCCAAGATTAAATGTATTGACAAGTTTTTTCATCTCATAAAATGATTTAGGAAGTGTATTATTCTGTGGTAACATGTCCCGCACAAGTTATATGAGTTCATTGACACCATTATCTGATAAACCATGTGCAGCTTTATGTTTAAACATAGCAACTGAAACTGACATCTTCGTAAACGCCATACAACTAGGATACAAAGGAGTTTTCACATCGCTAACTAAACGTTGAATGTCTTCCTCTGTTCCATCATGAGGATTTTCAGAATCTACATCATATTGCGTATAGAAGTCCCTAAACATTCTACATAACTCAGGCATTTCTACGTCGACCAAATTTGATTTACTTGGTTTTTCTCCATGAAATACCCAATCAATGTACGTAGGATCCATACCCTTAATAATCAAATGTTCATATACTATTTCATAGTTGTGATGCTTTAGATTCCTACACTTGATACAAGGGCATCCTATCATTTCTGAATTTAGAGTTTCACAAGCTAGTTCTACAAACTTTCGTGCTCCATCTCTGTATTGTTCTGAAAATCTACAATAACAATTGTATGATCATTTTTTATTATTGTTAAATTTTGAAACTAGATTTATAAGATTTTATTTCAGACAGTAACCTTGATAATTGCAGCCATTCTTTGTCCATTATGATACTATCAAACATTGAACAGCAACAATTCAAATTGTGAACTAAATGGCCCCTTGTTTCGGTCTATTATAGGCTAATCACAAAGCCCTATGCTTCGGTCTATTATAGGCAGCTATTCGTCCAGCATCATCGTCAACTAAATGGCCCCCTGTTCACTTGACTGACTTGCTATAATAATTCCAAAACACCCAGTGAAGATATGTTAAACAAATAAAGTGGTATAAGAGGTTGTGGGATTAAAGTGAAGGGGCAGGGATGGCTATACTAAGAGAGAAAACTCCAAGCCAAAACCTTAAAAAAAAAAAAAGGCCATAGAACATGAACATCATTCTCCTACACAAAGCTATGACTTAGATTTGGATGCAAAACGGAAATGAAGAACAATGTAATCCTGTATCTATTCCTGAAAGTTCAATCGCTCTAGATTTTCCTACTACTATTGGAGTAGCTATAGCTTTGTTGAGTTGTAAGCAACTAAGATAAAATGCTTAGCATAATTTTGTCAAACTCAAAGGACGTTATATGGACCTAATATAGGGATGCCATTTTAGAAAACACAAAGGTGTGCAATCACATTATTAATTTTATCCATACAATGTGGTGGTTAATAAAAAGTGAGAATTGCTGATAGAACATTGTGCAAGGAAGAGTTTTATATCACTTTCAAAAAAGCTAATGCTAAATTCCATTCTTATTTGTGTGTACCTAGATTAATGTTATTGTATGACAACAATGGCGAATCAAGTGGGTGTGAATGATCACTGTATGTCAATTTTAGTAAGGTAACTACGAGGGATGTTAGTGTCTTACCTTGCAACTTTACCTATCTATTACTTGTGAGAATACTTAATTATTTACTTGTGAGAATACTTTTAAAGCATAGCCAAACACGCTCTTATCTATTCATCAGTCAACATGTACACTTCTTCACAGTGAAGAAAAAATTTACTCAACAAGAGTAAAGGAAAGATTCAAGTTCATGTCCAACATCAACATCAACAGACTGCAGGGGATTCAAGAAAATCTAGATTCTCCAATAAAATAATTTTGGATATCCAATAAAATTCTCCAAAATCTAGATGAAACTATTAACTTGAAATGGGTACACATAGAAGTTAAAATTTTAACTAGAATCAAACTTTTTCGAATCTAAACCAAGAACCGATCAGTCCCCAACAGTTCTTCATTCTTAGTCTGAAACCGTGGACTTTAAAACCAAATGTCTTCTACATAATTATCTTGTTTTCTTACAATATATCACCAGACCGAACAAATAGGAAGACACGAAAAGTATCAAGTTTGCAAGCAAATATCTCATCCCTAACCTCCTAACATCAACTCATCTATGAACACGAGAGGCAATAGAAAGAACCAGTATCAATTACCTGTTTGGAAGAGAGTTCGCGATGGCGGGGAGATTTCACGGTGGCGAGGAGAGTGAGAACGGCGAGCTGCGGGAGAGGGAGCGATAATGAGAGACGAGGAAGACATTGTAGGGCTGGTTTGGGTTTTTTACAAACTAAAAGGGTCAGGTTCGGTTCCGGGTGCGGGTCGGGTCCGGGTCAAGTTTTGTATGATTTATATTTTAATGTCGAATTCACTGCTAAGAAATTAACGACAACGTTCAAAGAACGTTGCCAAAGACACTTAACCGCAACGTTCAGTGACTGGACGTTGCTAAAACCAACCAATAGCAACGTTCGATGAACGTTGCTAAAAAATATACAGCAACGTGCATTGTATGTTGCCAAAACTTGTTAACGGCAACGTTCACAGAACGTTGCTGAAACTAATTAACGGTAAAGTTCAAAGAACGTTGCTAAAACATCTACAGCAACATGCATTGCACGTTGCCAAAAAAAAAAAAAACAACAACAACGGCCTTTGAACGTTGCGAAAGGGTGTATTAGCAACAACCACTCAAAAAACGTTGCTAAATCTTTATTTTCTCAACCAATGGCAATATGCATTTGCTAAATGTTGCAATAAACCCCTTTTAGCAACATACAATTGGTGAATGTTGCCATTTATATGTTGCCAAATGCCATTTTTTTTGTAGTGAATTTCAAAATAAGTAACTAAGTAAATACGCTAGTCCAAACTATAATGGAGTCTAAAATAAAAAGCCAAGATAAATTCCACAATATGAGAAAAGTAGTTTAATCCAAAATAATAGCATATGTAATAATGGAGTATTAACCATCAAAATATAAAACCATATAAATGGAATATAACTCTAAACTAATGATTATAATGTGACTTGTGATCAAGTGGTGATGATGAATGAGTAGTAGGAACTCTAAGACTGCTTATCCTAGGAGTAACACATGGAATTATCTCTTTTAACAAGGCAAGTATACACTCATTTTGGCTCTGCAAATTGTGCACGACTTGGCAAAGCTTGGCACTCTCTCGTTGAGTCGTGTCTACACGAGATATTGCCCATGGAACCTTTGGACCCCTGCCCAAACCATTATAGTAGCAAGTAGTGGCAAGGACCTGAGTTGCAATGTTATTAGTAGTGAGTTGTACTCCTTGGCTTTCATTCTCCTCTCCTTCACCATCTACCTGCTGTGTTGTTTGTATGTTTATCACCTCCTTCTACATAACAATAGAAATGTATTAGCACAAACAAGATAGCAAAATATTTGTTCCATTAACTATTAATAAAGTTAAAGAATTATAATATTTGTTTATCAAATATTTCTCCTTAAGACATTTATTCTAATATTTTGCATTGATTATTTTAAGGTTCTGCCTACTTGCTTAAGTCTTTTAACTTATGACATGATAGACTAAGACATATTAATTATAATATTTTTCTAAGATTAATTAACTTGAATTCCATACACGTTTCATATTGATTTGTGTGTGTGTGTGTGTGTGTGAAACTTCTGTTGAGACAAAATTGACAAGGTCATCATTTTAATCTATTGAAAGAAATACAAAACCAGTTAATTTAATTCACAATGATATATGTGATTTAAAATTTGTATAGACAAGAGACTATAACAATTACTTTATTACATTTGTCAACGATAACAGAATAAATATTATACGTATTTAATTAAAGGCAAAAATGAAGTTATAGAGAATTTTGTTTTCTATTGATTGAAATTGAGTTGACTAAAATTGAAAATCAACTCAATAAGAAAATTAAGATTTTGAGAAATGACTAAAGCAGTGAGTATGAGGCATCATTTGCTGCATAATTTACACATTACGTAGTCACACATAAAACCACAACACCTTATTCACTCCAAAAAAATAGTATTACTAAACAGAAATAGTGTACTTTAAAAGAAATGATAAATACAATGTTAGTAAGTTCTAGATTATCATGGAACATCTGGTGGAAGCTGTGCTATAAGTAAATTACATTTTAAACAATGTGTTCTAGAAGAAAAAAAGAAAAGAGCCCATATGAGTTATAGAAAGGGAGGAAGTATCACTATAAATAATTACAAGTATTGGGATGTCTTGTCAAAGTGGATGAAACTACACCAAAAAGGGTGAAAATATGTTGAAAATTTATATATTGCATCTAGCACTGGCTGTGTATATAATAGTAGTACTTATTGATTTCTTGTACTTGAGTCTAAAATCCTAGGCTTATACTAAAAATAATAATGGAATCAAGAAATGCTTCCTTTTTGAACATGTATTTTCATAAAGATCCAATGAGAAAGCAAGTTTCTCGAAGTGGATAACTGAAACTATGGTTGAAAATAATCAGGACCAAGGACTAGAAGAGAAATTTGAGGTTGAACCAAGATATAGCAAATTAGCGAGGAAAGAAAAATCTTATGTTTCGATTTTTTGACTTACATGCTGAAAAGTAAACCCCAAAACTTTAAAGAAACTTTAAACTCTTGAGAAGGACCACAATGGAAAGAGGCTATTAAAAGTGATATAGATTCCATTTTGCAATATTATTCATAAGAGCTTGTAGATTTTCCTCCGTGATGCAAACATTCACAGCAAAATATTTTCTTCGTTCATCAAATGTGAACTAAAAACTTAACGTTGCTATGATAAGAATAACAAACATTATGATGATACTTGCAATTGCAGCTCCGTAAAATCTTATAGTACACCAAATGGATGTTAAAATTGTATTTTTGAATGGAGATTAGATGAAGAAATCTACGTTGAACAGCTTTGAGGATTTTTCTTCACCAAGGCAGGAAAAGAAAGCATATAAATTGATCAGGTCATTTCATGGCTTGAACTAAGTACCAAAATAGTAATATGAAAAGTTTGACAATGTCATGATGGAATATAAATTTAAGATTAATGAGTGCAATAAATGTGTTTATGTCGGAGATATCGAGAATGGTTATGTCATCTTATGCCTTTACGTTGACGACATGTTTATTATTGGTAGCAATAGTAAAATGATAAAATCTACTAAATATATGTTAAATTCAAGATTTAACATGCAATATATGAATTTAGCTGATGTGATGGAGTTAAACTTTCAAGACAATTAGATGAACTCGTTTTAAGTCAGTCATATTATATGGACAAAGTTCTTGAAAAATTTAACAAGTATAATTCTAAAATGGCTGGAACTCCAATAGACACAAGCCAGTATCTATCCAAAAAAATTAAAGGTAAGAATGTTTCTCAAGTAGTACCGCAAGGTGGTTAACATTAGATATTAAACATTCAATATTTAGTCTGTGCACAATTCTCCACGTCTCATTTTTCACTCACACATTTCATGACATAAACATATCTCTTGAAAAATATTCATGATAAATATCTTTTTAAAAATATTCCTTGCTACATTGACATTTAGAAACTTTTTATATCTTCGAACTCTATGCATGCTTATGAATGTATTGATATGTATAAATATATTAGGACAAACATTAATGACATAGAACTCAACAATCGAATATTATGCTCATATAATAGCCATTTAAATAACATGTTTATACATTTAATAATACTAGTAATAAGCATGTGCGTTGCACGTCTTATGAATTATATGATTAATATTTTTGAAGTATCAATACTATTTTTAAAGTAGTTGAGGTAATTGACATTGTTAAATGAAAAATTAAAATTGTAAAAAAATATATCTATGAATAAAAATATATATGAAATTATGAATATAATGTAAAAATGTTGACTAAGGGTTGATTGCTCTTATTTTTCCATTTTCCAGTCTGTATGTTTTTCCTTTCTCAAGCATGTGAAAGAACTTTTCGATTGTGTCCTTAAACAACATATCTTGAAAATTACTTTCCTGAAAGTATTATAACAAAATTAACATATTAATCTAATAGTGAAACTTCTATAAGAAAAATATTGGCTAATTCTGGCATTATTTAGTACCTCACCATCACACAAAATTAGTTTCAAAACTTCAATGGGGGTAATTCTTATTGTTGTGGATCTCAATGGACCTTTTCGAAGTATGGATACTTTTATAATCCACTTCTTCAAATGAATTTAGTTGTCTTGTAAAGATATAATTGTAAAATTTGTTTGGTGACATCAATCCTTCCAATATGAAAAAAAAATGACAACCAAAATATATATTACACAATTAACAAAATGGAAAAAGTTAATATTTTTCAAATTAAACTAGCAACCTAACTCATTTTGTTGATCTATTGATGAATCAGAGACCTCGTTGCTATTAGTATTTTCAACGATGATGTGTTCATCTGTAATGTTTTTGGCATGCAAAACAAAAAAGTCATTGATTTGTTAGTTTAATAATTTATTTTTCAATGTTGAAAAAACCATATAGCAAATATATGGCATATTATACAAATATATTATCATACAATTCATATTTTTATCAAGATGTGATTGTACTCAGATACATATATGATGCAGCAACATATGCTATTTATAATTAACACTTCAAAATTTGTTTAATATCGTAAATTGGGTAAATTTGAAAAAATAAAAATTCTCTAATGATTTTATTTAAAAATAAAAATTAGTCAAAGACCAATACAAAATGGCTATTGTTGACGTTTCAACAAAATCCTAATTGTCAAAATTCAATATAATTGCACTTATGCTAACGTCCCCTAATCTTCTAAAAGTAATTATTAAATCATAGTTTAGTAAATAATAAAACAACTAAATAAAAACTATAAAATTAGAAATGTTAAAAATATAAATCATCAAGCCAATGATAAATCATAGTGGTAAAAAAAGATCTAGCATATAGATGTCCAATCAAATATGGCTCCACAAATTCATAAATATGAACAAAAAAAAATGCATAATTGCATGAATATGATGAGGCAATAATATTGTCGAGCTGCCATGTGTTTAGGACGCCCCCCAAACGAATGTATATATACAATTAAAATGATTCGTGGTGATAAATAAATCTAAAATAAAAATTTCATGCAATTAAATCGATGGTATTAAAAATTAAATTGAACGGGAAAAAAGCTTAACTAATCACTAAATAAATAAATAAAAATCTCAACACTCATTAACTTATAGGTAGGTTATGTTCATCATTTAGATGGATATTACTAAAAGAATAAAAAAAAATAGAAAGAGAAAAGAAGAAGAAGAACTACATTATCTTTTTAGCATAATTAAAAATTTCGTCAAAAACCAAAACAACCATTTTTATTTTTTATTTTTTGTAGAAGTTGTCTCACGCAAATCGATTTCTCCAAAACTCCAATACCCAACACGAATACATTCACATACATAAGCATCATCTAGACCATTTTTGAGTTTTGAGAAGCTCACTACAAATTGCTTTCATTGACAACAATTATAAAATGAGAAAGCTTGGTTTTTTTTAGCTGTAATGATCTTAATTATGTTTGTTACATAGTGTATGTATGAACAAAGTAGCTCCGCATCTTCCCTTTCATTTACTTACATTAATTATTAATTATAAAAATAAACGTCTCTCAATCCGTTTCATATGCTCTACATCGGCAGAACATTCAAAAACATAACCTCAACAAACTCTCTTCATTTTCTTCATTGTATGTTCTCTTTGTATATTGATTTTTTTTTTTAATGCCGTGTGTAGATGGTTTAGAATTTCAACACATATTATAATGTTATAATAATTTATTTAGTTTCATATAATGATAATTGAAGACTTAAGTATGAACATGAGCAAAGATTATAAATATTTATTTCAATTACAATATTGTGTAGTTAATAAAAATTCAGTGGGAATATAATTATCCTATCATTTGGCATTCCATTTTTATCTAAACTTAGGTATCATCGATATTCATATTTAACTACTAATGAAAAAAACTTTTAAATAAGAGTAAATATAACATATATTAAAATTTTATCAAATTATATAGTAACATTTTTTTTGACACATAAAAATTCAGCGCAAATCGAACAGCCCAAGGAGTAAAGCCCAATTGGAGGATCCCCAAATTAGATAGCCCAAAGAACGAAGTCCAATCGAACGAATCAAGGTGAAGGCCCAAATAAGGAGCCCAAGAGTGCTGTAACGCCATCGCCCAAGTTTGCAAGTCGCCCAGAATCTGAACGAATGGAGTGTCATACGGTCGCCCAGAGCTGTTATTCTATTCTCGCCCAAACCTTCAAGTCGCCCAAGGTATCAACAAACATAACGCATTGTGGTTATCAAGAAATGCAGTTATCAAGGCAGTTGTTAAAGTAGCCCTATCACGTTCCACAACTCAAGGAATTCAATCGAAAGCGGTTGAATGATGAAAGATAATGGCAACAGTTAAAAGGCAGTTTCATGACAAAATGGCCACTACAAAGAAAGTGGGTAGTTATTGGACGATCAAGCAGTTTTCAGAGTAGTTAATCACAAAGAGATCGTCTATGAGGTATAAAAGGGAGAAAGGACGTAGAAGCAAAGGACCGAATCAAAAACTCTCGAACAGAGAATATGTAACTTTCATTTCCTTAGCTTTTAGACTTAAACACTTTTCTTTCTGTAACTCGTGTGCTTGCGCCCCTTGGAGGCACGTTGTTTTTCGTTTCCAATTGTAAAGTTCATCGCCAATAAAAGAACACCCCTTTTTGGGACTTTGTCTCAAGAGGTTTCGTCTCTTACACAATCATCTGATCCTTTTTAATTGTTAGCGAATTAACCCGCGCGAAACAATTTGGCACGCGCGGTGGGACAGTGGTGTTAGGTGTTGAAAGTACAAAAGGTGAAACAATATGCCTCAGAGATCCGACAAGGAAGGAGCAAGTCAGGGAGGAATCCAGTCTGTAATCGAGCGATATGAGGAGCAGCATGCCTCTCCACGAACAGATGGACAAAATCAGAGTAGTAACAGTCGTTACGAACCAATGACGAAGCTGAGTCCTCGAACCATGCGTGCATTGCTTGGAGAACTCACGCAAGACGTCGTTGAACAGGTAAATCTTCGAAGTATTCATAATATGGAAAGATTTACACAAAATGGAAATGCACACTATGACAATATGGCCAAACAGCTAAAGACGTTAAACGAAACAATGAATAAGTTAGTAGGCCAAATATGTCAACCGGCTATACCTCTTACAAACCACTTTCAAACCAGGACAATTGTGGGACATAATCCTTCTGTCCTAAATCCGAATCAAGGGGTAGAACCGCTTTCTGGGCCCTCCACTTCAAACCAAGGGGGTACTACAGTGCCAAATCAAAACAATGGTAGTGGCATGCCTAATTTGGGGGGTAGTCCAAACGTGAGAGATAATATCCTAAACAATGGACAGAATATTTCACGTGGTAATGAGGGAACAGATGTCTAGGCTAATGGTAATGGCCCTAATTATGGTAATTTTGTTGCCAATCAAGGACCAAACATCAGACCTCATGCAAATCAACTGGTTAATCAGCCTGTAGGAATTCCATATGATCCCAATGTCATGTTGAGGAACCAGATTATGGAAATCGTGCAGGATCAGATGGCTTTTGGGATGCGTCCTGTCATTAGGCCGACGTACACAAAGCCATATCCTGATTGGGTAGACCAAGCATATCCATGGCCTAGAGGGTACAAAGTGCCAGAATTCTCACTATTTACTGGTTTAGGAGAGGTGTCTACTCTAGAACACATAGGGCGATTCACGTTGCAAAGTGGTGATGTAACCGATTACCATAAAATGAGACTTTTCCCTAGTTCGTTAACAGGAGTAGCTTTCTCCTGGTTCATCAATTTGCCAGCGAACTCTGTTCAAACATGGCAACAACTGGAACAGTTGTTTCATGCTCAGTTTTATAAAACTGAATCTGAAGTCACTTTGGCTGATTTGGCGAATCTACGTCAAATGCCAAATGAATGGGCAGAAAGTTTTCTCCAAAGGTTCAAAACAGCAAGAAGCAAGTGTTTTGTACCTCTGCCCGAAAAAGAATTTGTCAAGATCGCACAAGGCTGCTTGAGCTTTGATTTAAAAAAGAAGTTCCAGGATAAGGAATTTCCCGACCTTTTCCAGTTGAGTGCGAATGTGATTAGATATGAATGACTGATAAGAGAAGAAGAACAAATGAAAAATTCTAGTAAAGGGACTTATTACAGAGACCCAAATTTTGACGTTCATACCATCGATGACGAATCATACGATCAGGCCGAAATGTGGTTGGCCGAATTGGTAAAAGGGGATACATATACTTGTCCCATAATGGCCAAGCCTAGACCATCGGGTAAAGATGAGCCCATAAAGGATGGAAACATAAAGGCTAGAACGTTCTCGTTCGATGTGACCAAAGCTGACCTTATATTCGATAAATTATATAGGGATAAGCAAATAAAGCTGAGCGATAAGCAAAAATTGCCAAACCCTGAACAAATAAAGGGTAAAAAATATTGTAAGTGGCATAATGTATGGTCACATTTGACTAACAATTGCTTGGTTTTCCGTCACGTATTGCAGGATGCTATTGAATCAGGACGAATTACGTTCGATGATAAGAAAAAGATGGTAGTGGACGATAATCCTTTCCCACAGCCACTTGGGGTAAACATGGTAACGTCTGGATTTAAGAACAAGTTACCAAAATTCAAATTGGTCATAGATGATGGAGAAGAGGATACTAAAACACATCATAGTGTCTTCGAACGAATCAAAGGGAAAGAACCAAAAAAGGACGAAAACGTCCTGTGTGCAAGGTGTAAAAGGGAAATAAATGGAGACACGGAGAAACCAGGGACATGGTAGCATCCTCATCGTCCTGCCTTCTTCCCAAACATTCAGCCTGGTAGAGGGCGAGGTACATCATTCTATAGAGGACCACCTTTTGAAAGGCAGTTCAGATCAGCAGATACTGGAAGAACATTTAGGCCGCAACCTCGCCGGCCAAATGTATGACATTCATTCTAGTACAGCGCAGGAAGGGCAATACCCTTCGATGAGATGACTAGGACCCAACAAAGGCGTTTCCAGCGAAACTACGGACGGATGATGAGACAGCAACAAGGAATGCCACACCCTAAAGCACCTCTACTACTCAAGGTAGCCAATCAAAACGTCCTCAAAGGTAGTAAAGAGACTGGTACAGATGAATCAATGAAAGAACTGCCAGAAACCTCTTCTGGGAGATCAAGGTTTGAGAGGGACAAAAGGGATGAAGAAGATCCAGATCAGCCCCTTGCTATCCAATTCGGTACGTTGCCTCCTGTCGTGGCCAATAATTACCTACTGGCCAATGAATTCAAGAATAAGGAAAAGGAAGAAGAGAGGGAGGACAACGAAGGAGAAACCTGCGTGCTGGTATGTGAAGAAGGCCAGACTTCTGGAGAGGCCTACAACGATGAAGAGGACGATGGGATGACAGACATTGAAGAAGAAATCGACCTAGAAGCAGAAAGGAAAAAAGAGAGGAGTATCGCACAATACTCTGTTTAAGCAACTACATCAAGAGGGGGTTCGCGAAGTAGACTTATTGGGGGAGCCATTTGGGCGTCCTTTCGATTTCTACGTACTATACGGGACACCCAAAAGGAAGAAGAGAGTGCCTCGCTCTGAGAAGTATGGGTCACCTCTAAGAATAATGCCCCCTCCCACAGGTTGGATAACTGATGAGGAAGCATTAGAAAAAAGTAAGAAGGAAATTCAGGAGACAGAGGATCAGCATGACATACTGCACGTCGACCTATCACAAGGGGATAATTCAACAGAAAACAAGCAAGAGGTAGAAACAGAGGCTGCCAAAAAGGTTGTTTTTAAATGGCCAGCCATGAAATTGACAAAACACCTGAGGCCATTATACGTTAAAACTCTAGTTAACGGCGTCCCAGTGGCAAAAGTGCTTGTCGACAATGGAGCAGGTATAAACACCATTCCATCCAGAATGATGAGAAAGTTCGCAAAGACAAAGGGTGATATGATTCCTACAGAAGTCATCCTCACTAGTTTCAATGGAGGAGCAACTTCAGCTAAGGGAGTTATGCTATTAGACATAACTATAGGTACGACTACCAGGACCACTGTCTTCTTTGTAATAGATGGTCCTACTAGTTACAACGTGCTCCTAGGAAGAGATTGGATACACGGAAGTCGCTGTATACCCTCGTCGCTCCATCAATGCCTGATTTTTTGGAATGACAAAGGTGAAGCAGAGGTGGTACAGGCTGATCATAGGCCTTTTGTCGCAGAAGCAAACTCGGTGGAAAAGTTCATGTACGAAGGAAACTATGGACCTGTCAGAGTGGTACAAGATGGGGAAGAAACTCAGGTTATTGCGCAAAGCGAAGAACCATTCTCAGTGGACGCACTCACTGAGATGTTCAAACAGATGAGGCCAAATATAGTGGCCCTGGAAGAGCCAGTGATTGGCAAAAGAATAATCAAGGAATCTTAAATGGATTCTGAGTTGCAAAAGCAAATGACCGATATTCAGGCCTTCAAAGCCAGACTGATGGCTTTCAATAAGGAATGCAATGACAAAGCGAAGGAAGAGACTGCCCTAAAAGCGCTGAAGGACAAGTTGGCAGTATTCGAGTTAGAGCAAAGCCTTGGCCGAGAAGTCAATAAGGTGGACTGTTTGGAAGAGGAAGTACTTACAAAAGAACTGGACGACGAAGTGATGCGGATTGCCAAACCTGGATACGCTCAAGCGCAAGACCCTCTGATCAAAGTAAATATTGGCGATGAAGGAGAAGATCACCCAACGTTCGTTAGCCAGATGCTCGACCAAGAGGTTAGTAACAAATTAATCGCTTTGTTAAAAGAGTACAAAGATTATTTTGCTTGGGAATATGAACAAATGCCTGGTTTAGATAGAGACTTAGTGGAACATAGATTACCAACTAAGCCTAATTTTAAACCTCATAGGCAACCTCCTAGGCGTTTTGCTCCTAATGTACTCCCTGAAATTAAGAAAGAGATAGAGCGATTATTGAAAGCAGGTTTTATAAGAACAGCCAGATATGTTGAATGGTTGTCGAATATTGTGCCAGTACTAAAAAAGAATGGTAAACTAAGGGTGTGTATAGACTTTAGAAATTTAAACATAGCTACACCCAAAGATGAGTATCCAATGCCCACGGTGGATTCTTTAGTAGATTCAACCGCCGGACATGTCATGTATTCTTTCATGGATGGATATTCAGGATACAATCAAATCTATATAGCTGAAGAAGACATACACAAAACTGTCTTTAGATGCCCTGGGTCTCTAGGATGTTTTGAATGGGTGGTTATGCCTTTCGGCCTAAAAAATGCAGGGGCAACTTATCAAAGGGCAATGAATTTAATCTTTCACGACATGATAGGAAAGTTTGTTGAGGTGTATGTAGACGACATAGTAGTCAAGTCTATTAAAGAAAAATACCATTTCGAACAGTTAAAATGTTCGTTTGAACGAATGAGGCAATATAAACTAAAGTTGAATCCCTTGAAGTGTGCATTTGGTGTTAATGCAGGGAACTTTCTTGGTTTTTTAGTACACAGGAGAGGGATTGAACTTGATAAAAATAAAGCGAAGGCCATCTTAGAAGCCAAACCACCTAGCAATAAAAAGGAGTTGTAAAGGTTTCTAGGCCAAGTAAATTTTTTAAGACGCTTTATTTCTAGCTGTGCAGGGCGAACTAAAGTTTTTTCACCGCTATTAAAGCTGAAAAATCAGGACGAATTCGTCTGGAAAGAAGAACATCAAAAGGCTTTTGAAAGCCTGAAGACATATCTATCAAGTCCATCAGTGTTGGTGTCACCAATCCAGGGAAGGCCAATGAAAGTGTATGTATCGGCTGAAAAAGAATCAATAGCTGGAATGGTCGCACAGGAAGACCAATTTGGTGAAGAAAGGGCAATTTATTATTTAAGTAGACGGTTAACGAAATGTGAATGTAATTACTCTGCTGTTGAAAAATTGTGTCTAGCACTGTATTTCACATGTACAAAATTAAGGGCTTATTTACGGCCCGTAACCGTTTATTTAATTTCTAAAGTAAATTTAATCAAATATATGTTCTCGCGCCCTATTTTACACCAAAGGGTAGGCCTTTGGACACTAGCTTTATCAGAGTTCGAAATACAATATATACCTCAAAAGGCAGTCAAAAATCAGGCTTTGGCTAACTTTCTAGCCGATCATCCATGCCTTGACATGCCTGAAGAAATCGAATTAGAAATCAATTCGTTCGAATTAAAACCTTGGGTGTTGTATTTCGATGGGTCAAAAACCTCTAAAGGTGTAGGAGTAGGGGTAGCATTGATTAATCCTTTAGGGATTTGCTACAAGTTTGCATTCATCTTAGACAGAATGTGCACCAACAATCAGGCCGAATATGAAGCTTTGATTGTAGGCCTAGAACTAATGGTAGATATGGGAATAAGAAATGTGATCGTTAGGGGCGATTCTCAATTGGTGATCCATCAATTGATCGGTGATTTTAAATGCCAAAGTGATTCCATTATAAGTCAGTACGAGATCGCCCAAGAATTACTAGAAGAATTCGATCAAGTAGAACTCCAATGCGTTAATAGGATATATAACGACATGGCAAACGAGTTAGCCCAAATGGCATCAGGGTACTCAAAGGTTTTGAATTGGAAGTCTACTTGTGAATATGGAATCATATTGCCCGTGATTCAAAGAAGGGCGAAAAAGATTGAACTCCACTGCATACAAGATGGAGATGCAATGGATTGGAGAACAGAGATTAAAAGGTTCCTTAAAGAACCTAATGGAGGGATTAGCAGGAAGACAAAGCTATGTTCGCTGAATTACACACTAATAGATGAAGAATTGTTTAAGAAACGCTCTGATGGTGTATTACTAAAGTGTGTAAG
>NC_036256.1:2737934-2742061 GCF_002742605.1 Olea europaea var. sylvestris | reverse complement strand
AACGGACAAGCGGAATCTTCTAATAAGATTCTAAAAAATATCATCAGAAAGATGATAGATGAAAATGCCAGAAATTGGCACGAATGTTTGAATAAGACCTTATGGGCTTATAGAACATCACCTCGATCAAGTACCAAAGTTACTCCTTTCCAACTTGTTTATGGACAGGAGGCCGTTTTGCCTATGGAAATCAACGTGCAATCAATTCGAGTGTGCTTGCAACATAAGTTGAATGATGATGAGTATGCCGAATCACTAGTTCAAAATTTATTAAGTTTAGATGAATTGAAGTTGGACATCTTAGATAGGTTGCAAGTTCAAAAGCAAAGAATGGCTAAATTTTATAATAAAAAAGTCATAGCCAAGTCGTTCAGCCTAGGTGAACTAGTTTGGAAGACGATACTCCCTTTGGATACCAAGGATCCAAAGTACGGGAAGTGGTCGCCCAACTGGGAAGACCATACAAAATAAACAGTGTATTGCCTAATGGAGCATACCACTTGGAAGATTTAGACGGCACCAAGCACATAAGATTCATTAATGGCAAATATTAGAAAAAATATGTTCCTTCTTTATGGGAATGTGAACAGATAAAAACATAACCAAACATTCTGGACGATCAAAAGATAATAAAGACAGAGCGAAATACGTTCGAATAAAGTTCTTTATTATCAAAAGTTCATTACATGAATACAAAAGATACAAATAATGGATGTGTTACAAAATACAACTAAAGTAAGATGATCTCCCAGTTGATCGCTGAGTAAGCTTCACACCGCCTTCCTAAATGTATCGCTGCAAAGGTGGGGTTGACGAGTGAGAGGGTGTACTGGCCTCACCACCTTCCTAAATGCATCGCTGCAATGGCGAGGCCGAGAAACACTCTCAGCAGGCAAGCTGAGAAGCACTCTCAGCAAGCAAAGTGGCCCACAAGCAGCCCAAAAATTGCCTCCCATCATTGACTCCTTGTGAAGAATAAAGAGACGATGGGAAGAATTTTGCAGGAAAGAACTTCGCTGCTGGCCAGAAAATATTTCCTATACCTCCCATACCAAAGGTGACATCAAGGTAAATATAAGGCGGATGGACTAAACAGTCCATTTTTGGATCAGGTTGATCATCAGAATGCCAAGAAATGGCAGCAAATTGGTTTCGAATAAGAAAATGAAGAGATGAAGATAGAGAATGAAAAATACGAAACATTTATAGGGGGTGAAGATGAAGAGACAGAATATGAACAGCCACATTTCTGTCTAATAAACGAAATTAAATGGCCCTAAATCTTGGGAACAGCAGTGGGGATATCAAAAGGGAATGGACAAGATTCTTAGTGCAAAGCAGTTAAGTGCTTAAAGAATTGATGATTAGAAAATAAACGTCAAATAAATGCACAAGAAGTTAATGTTCGTTAATAATGAACAAAATTACAAAAGAGAAAAGACATCGTATGTCTTAATTACAGTCTACCCCATAAGGAACGAATTCGTTCCCTAAGTTTTTCCCAATCCTCGTTCTGTTGGGAGGAAGTGATGTTCAATTCAGCCGCAATGTCATCATCATCAACCTCCAACTTCTTGTACTGTTCAACCAAGGATTTAGTTCGCTCAATTCCCTTAGAGGCGTTGCGCTTTTTAGCAGCCATCCTCGCCCTGCAATCGTCCATTTTGACTTGAAGTTCCCTCATCTGAGCAGCCAAGTTAACCATCAAAGAGTCTTCAATCATGACTTCGGAAGAGATTTCTTTCAACTCGTCCTTAGCCTTGTTGATCTCCATGCGCAAAGACTCTTTCTCAGCTACAGCTCGAAGATATTGAGTACGCTTGGCCTTTAGTTCAGCATTCTTGGCCAGCATAGAAAGGACCTCGGAGTAAATGACCTTCAACGTCGCTTTAAAATCAGCAAAAAGACTGAGCGACGGAAGCGTCAGTGCTTGCTCTAACTTTGCACTCAAGTGCTCAAGTTCATCCTTGTGTCTGGCAGCACTAGCCCTTCCAATGTCCATATCCATGAAGGATACGTACTCAAATACCAACTCCTTCAAGAACTTCAAATCATCTTCTGAAGAAGCAGCAGGACAATCAGATGGAGCAGGGTGAGGCATTTGGACCTGCCCCCAGGAAGCGAACAAATCCTGGATAGAACGCACAATCCTGTCAGCATCCTGCAAAGAAGATTGCCAATATTAAAAATCCTCACTACAACGAACAAGGTGGAAATAGAAATAAAGCAAAAAGAAAAACTACTTCGTCGACAATCGTAGAAGATGGCGCGCCCTCAGCCAAGCTTGCCACCAACGACTCATCCATTCGTGAGGATTTCCCCTTGTCCGAGCGAGAAGATGTTGCCACAACGGGCGGACTCATAGGAGTATCTGCAAAGTTCAAGAGCAACAAATCAGAAACCAATAACACGAGCAAAGGTAAGACATCAAAAACTGAATTACCTTCTGCTTCGATGATTGGGGGGTCGACGCCCTGGGAAGAAGTTGGCTCATCCATGGGTTGTGATGAAGACTCTGGGACTGAAGATGTATCTTTAAGCATGGTGTGACGCCCCGAACCTAAGCTTCGAGGGCCACGTACTTTACATAAAAACTTTTGCCTTTGGTACATGTAAATATTCTTAAATAGGAATACTACATGTTAAAAACCTATTTTTATAAAACTTTATGGCCGATAAAAGTGCATGCCAACATGAAATTTAAACATTGTAAATACGGCCTCGGCACTGTCAAGTTTAGTTGAGGCAGCAAACTTCGGCAGATTTTATAAAATTCATCCCAACTCCGTTTCATATGAAATTTGTGGAATTAGAAAGATAATTTCAAGTAGTTTTCTAGGTTAAAATATGAAAGTTTTCCAAGATCATATGATATAGACGTTTTACTGAAAACAGTGAAGTATTTCACAGAAAATCCAGATTGACCTTGGGACGTCAAAACCTTAATAACTCAGTCCACAGATATCCAAATTGAGTATTTCTTGCGGCAATACTTAGAAAACTCAAAGGGGAAAACAGACATATTTTTAGAATTTCAAATGGACGTCTATAGAGTTAGAAACATCATTTTGAAATTGACTCCAGAAACTGCCCCGTTTCTGCCTTTTATCACTTGTAAGGAATATAAATTATAAAAACGTCTCTTAACATAACGTGAAAGATATAATTACAAAATTTACTATTAATACCATAATACATCATTCCATGTTCATATTTTTACATAAGACCATAAGAAAAATAGATGTAAAAACTGCCATCGAACAAAACACACAAAAGAAAACTTTCGGTGCAAAACTTCGTTGTCCTTAATCCATCATCGCGTAAGCCAACTAACTTCCATCAATTCAAATGATCATGGATCTGAAAAGTTTAGCATAACATACTTTGAGTATAAGGAAATACTCAGTAAGATACCATGCTTGAACATTTATCATGATAATACTACACCAAAGAAAGCAATCAAACCCATACTTCCATATTCCGACATGCCGGTGCCCTTCGGACTTGTCCTAAGGCATAGATATATCTAACATTTGTGGATTTCTCCACCATAATCATAACATTTGTGGATTTCTCCACCATTAACATACTTTGGTTTTTCATGCATAACTTAAGCATAAATATTACCATGAAAATCATACCACATAAGCATAGAAGGTATCTTACCGTAAATCTTTGAATCTTCGATTGAAAAGCAAGTTGGAAGAGTTTAGTTCAATTCCTTTTTCCTTCCTTAATTTTTCGGTTTTGCTCTCTCTTTATAAATGTATAAGTGTTTGTAGAAATGAAGGATATCTCTCTCTTATGGCATGGATAGGGGGTATTTATACTAGTATAAATAGATAAGTATAAAAAGATATTTTTTTTTTATTATTTACTTGGGGGCCGACTTTAACCCCCCCCTTTTTTTTATATATATAACTTTACACTTGTTTAATCCATGATCCAAATGTATGGTGGTGATGGATAACAAGTGGGGCTAATTATAGGTAATTAGTAGCCTAAAAAAACCTATATTTGCAAAGGAGATCTCTAATCTTCCAACTAATATAATCCAACCCTCTATCTTTCAATATTAGCAAATGTATCCCAAATCTTAACTTATTTCCAACTTACAAATTCAAAAA
>NC_036256.1:2703108-2733523 GCF_002742605.1 Olea europaea var. sylvestris | reverse complement strand
GTTGTCCTTAATCCATCATCGCGTAAGCCAACTAACTTCTATCAATTCAAATGATCATGGATCTGAAAATTTAACATAACATACTATGAGTATAAGAAATACTCAGTAAGATACCATGCTTGAACTTTTATCATGATAATACTACACCAAAGAAAGCAATCAAACCCATACTTCCATATTCCGACATGCCGGTGCCCTTCGGACTTGTCCTAAGGCATAGATATATCTAACATTTGTGGATTTCTCCACCATAATCATAACATTTGTGGATTTCTCCACCATAATCATAACATTTGTGGATTTCTCCACCATAATCATAACATTTGTGGATTTCTCCACCATAATCATAACATTTGTGGATTTCTCCACCATAATCATAACATTTGTGGATTTCTCCACCATAATCATAACATTTGTGGATTTCTCCACCATAATCATAACATTTGTGGATTTCTCCACCATTAACATACTTTGGTTTTTCATGCATAACTTAAGCATAAATATTACCATGAAAATCATACCACATAAGCATAGAAGGTATCTTACCGTAAACTTGATGAGCTTCGGTTGAGATGTAAATTAGAAGTGCTAGTCTTACTTCCTTCCCTTTCCTTTCTAAATTTCGGTTTTTGCCCTCTTTTCAAATGTATAAATGTTTTGTAGAAATGAAGGAAATTTCTTTCTCTATGGCATGGATTAGGATATATTTATACTTGTATAAAAGGATAGGTATACAAAGATATTTTTATTTTTCTTTTACTTCTTGTGGCCGACTTTGACCCCCCCTTTTCTTTTTCTTTTTTTTATAACTTTACACTTGTTTAATCCATGATCCAAATGTATGGTGGTGATGGATAACAAGTGGGGCTAATTATAGGTAATTAGTAGCCTAAAAACCTATATTTGCAAAGGAAATCTCTAATCTTCCAACTAATATAATCCAACCCTCTATCTTTCATTATTAGCACATGTATCCCAAATCTAAACTTATATCCAACTTACATATCCAAAAATTATGGATCGTAAATTAATTTAATCATTTGGTCAATTGAAGTCCTAACAAAATAATCGACCACATTCAATTTCATACTTGACTTAAGGTTCGACTAATTAATAATCACTTCGTGTAAACACAACATTTAACACCTCATGCTTGTAGTCATTAGCTACCTCTAACATTAACTACTACAAAGGTGGTGTTCCATTTTCATATGGCCAAAAATAGTATTGAAAGTTAAATCGCCATCTTAAAGAAATTTAAACTAGCATAAATTTTCGGAGTATTACACATGGTCCCATCACCAACCGGTTTGGATGAAGTGGCCTCAGCAGAGGATGATGGAGCAGGAGTTGTCGATGCCAAAGCCTTTGAAGGGGAGGCTGAGCTTTTCTGAAAAGTCCAAAAGATCATCAGTACACAGAAAAGTTTCAAATGTGGAAAAGCATACTTGTAAATAGACCAATTTAATTACCTTCCTCCTGACGATAAGAGGGGCATCATCATCATCAACATCATCCTCCAGAATGGGAGATGCTGAGGCTGGCCGTTTGCGGCTTGGAGCACTCTTGGCCGTAGTAGGCCTGGCGGGGAGAGAAGAAGATGGACGAGCAGATTGTTTAGTACGACGAGAAGGAGAGGGGCTCCGAATAGACAAAGGAGTGACCAAAACAGGAGGAGGAGAAGAAATACTCGGTTGGTCTAATGAATGAAAGGCACGATTGGCCTTAGTCGCAAATAATCTGTGCTTCACCGATGGCTAGAGTTGTTCAAAAAGAGGGTGAGTAGCATGACAAGAATTAAAAGGGCTAATGAAAAGTGGCTTGATAAACGAAGGTTACGAGTGTTTATAGCCTCTGCTTCCGCCTTATTAATGGTATGAAAACGGTCAATTAAGTTCTTCGAATAGCAAAGAGGAACAGGCCAAGTTTGGCCAAAACCAAGCTGACGATCAAAAAATTGGGGAGCATAAATTTCTACCCCCACTTTGGCATTGGTCCCAGTTAAGATATCATGGAAAAGCTCCCTCCCAATTAAGAACTGGATCCAAATGAGCAGAGAGGTGCTCGCGCTATCTATAGTGGAAGGGGGATGTACATAGTTTGGGGTCAAAAAAGGAGGAAAAGGAAAGAAGGAAGGGATTGAATCTAAAGAATAAAAGAATGAAAAAATGTCCCTTCTGGACATATTTACAGGAGTTAAGGGCTCCATAGCTAGCCAGCTAGCAGAAGAACGAGAAATGGATGGAGCACCAAGCGATGGAAAATAGGATCTCAACCACAGTTGAATGAACCAAAGAGGTCCACTGCCAGTGGGAGATGCACCATTCTTCAATTGAGCTTGAAGAAAAGCCATACCTCTATAAAGGACAGCCAAAAACAAAGAACATAAATTCAAAGGCCTGCCACGCGCCAATTCGTGCGCTATAGGGAAATAACTCAGAGAAGGCTTTATACTTGGCACGCACAACACATATTTACAAAGCCAAACTAAAAGGAAGGCCACTCGCTCAGTATGGGTAGGCTCAGCACTCGAATGATTGTGGAGGGTCTGCAGGCTTGAATAAGAATCGGTATAGTTTTTACCGCACTGTGGGGCGCCACCAGAAACTAAGATACCTGGGAAAATGGTATCGCCCAAAGGTGGTAAATTCACCAGGGCCCCAACATCCCTTAACGTAATAGACATGGGGCCAAGAGGAAAAATAAAGGTGTTGTACTCAGGGGACCAAAAACTCAAAGCAATCGAAAAGAGCGCTGAATCAAAAGTAGGGGGCAAATAGAGACTTCTAACAAATCAGAAATCCTAGCGCTATCAAAAAGTGCCTTAGTAGGACCATGGCCCACCAGGCGAGCATGCCACCTACGAAAAGCTACATCAGATTTAGGCCAAGTGCGAATACCTCTTTCACGAAGTGGCCCCAGCGGCAGAGAGTTTAGAAAAGGAGGGCCATGAGTGCAAGAAAACAGCTGACCCACCGCCGCCTGTTTAACTGCCTCCACATTGTTGAAGAAAGGACCCAAGTAAAACTCATTACGTCCAATATCGGCGGGCGCGAGAAAACTTGGGGTTATGTATGGGCGACTCAGAAGTTTCTGAAAGTCATTAAAACTAAAGGAGTCGCTAGCTTGAGATTGTAAGCAGCCATAGGAGAAGGAACGAAGCTTTTCAGGGTTACGTAACAAGAAAACAAAAGATAAACAGTGAATCGTGAAAGAGATGCAGAAATATGAGGCGTGGTTTGGTAGCAGTGAAATGGCGTGTTTGGGGTTTATAAGGGTTTGCAAAATGACGCACTTTTTCAAATTATAGAAGGAAACAATAATTGAAATTCTTGGGAATTTCGAACGTTGCTAGAAACATGAAGTGAATATGGCAAAATTCAATAATTATTATTAATTCTGCCATATTGGGGGGTAATTGTTGACACATAAAAATTCAGCCCAAATCGAACAGCCCAAGGAGTAAAGCCCAATTGGATGATCCCCAAATCAGATAGCCCAAAGAACGAAGTCCAATCGAACGAATCAAGGTGAAGGCCCAAATAAGGGGCCCAAGAGTGCGGTAACGCCATCGCCCAAATTTGCAAGTCGCCCAGAATCTGAACGAATGGAGTGTCATACGGTCGCCCAGAGCTGTTATTCTATTCTCGCCCAAACCTTCAAGTCGCCCAAGGTATCAACAAACATAACGCATTGTGGTTATCAAGAAATGCAGTTATCAAGGCAGTTGTTAAAGTAGCCCTATCACGTTCCACAACTTAAGGAATTCAATCGAAAGCGTTTGAACGATGAAAGATAATGGCAGCAGTTAAAAGGCAGTTTCATGACAAAATGGCCACTACAAAGAAAGTGGGTAGTTATAGGACGATCAAGCAGATTTCAGAGTAGTTAATCACAAAGAGATCGTCTATGAGGTATAAAAGGGAGAAAGGACGTAGAAGCAAAGGACCGAATCAAAAACTCTCGAACAGAGAATATGTAACTTTCATTTCCATAGCTTTTAGACTTAAACACTTTTCTTTCTGTAACTCGTGTGCTTGCGCCCCTTGGAGGCATGTTGTTTTTCGTTTCCAATTGTAAAGTTCATCGCCAATAAAAGAACACCCCTTTTTGGGACTTTGTCTCAAGAGGTTTCGTCCCTTACACAATCGTCTGATCCTTTTTAATTGTTAGCGAATTAACCAGCGGGAAACAATTTTATATGTGTGAAATAACGAAATGAAACGACCATTTGAATAAGGTGATATAGATGTTATTTTTTAAAACTGACTAATTCAATCAAGGGAAGACATTTAAGTTATACTTTTATTATGAAAGCTGTTAATAAAAATTAATATAATATTTAAAATATTAATTTAGGGAATTATTAACAAATGGAGAAGAAAATATTTTTTTAATTTCATGTTGAATAAATTAAATTAATGTTATTAATTAATTATTAGCAAAACTAAAATTAAATAAGGGTATACTGGGTATATAGTTAAATATGTAAGGAATTAATGTTATTAATTAATTATTAACAAATCTAAAATTAAATAATGGTATATTATAGTTAAATATGTAAGGATAAATCATTTATTCAAAAGTTTCTCATGGATCGTCCCTTTTAATATGCTGCATATTACCTACGCATAAAGTCAAGAAGATGTTTACTTACCTTAGGTCCTTAATGATTTATTTATTTTTTTGAATGAAAAATGAAGATGTCCATACCTGCCGACAACAACATACCATGAGTCCTATATCATTGTCGTTTCTTTAGAAATTTAAACTTACTCATTATTTATTTTTAACCATGTATACATATCTTTATCAGATCACACTATTTTTTGATATGTTATTTCATTTTAATTTAATTTATGCACTATAAATATAAGACATCAATATTTCTAACAATGTCACATTAATCAGGTCGATAAAAGAGAAATGAAATTCAGATATAACAGGGTATTTCTTTTAAATTTCTTACAAATTATGCTTTGAATTAGTGAAATGATGATTAGAACAATTTTTTTTAACTATAATAAAATCATAATAGTGAAAGAGGAGGCTGGTTTGTATGATTTATGGTTATAAGAGAAAATGAGGGATTGTCATTTTACAAACAATACAACAATAAATTAGGGATCATTGGACGTATCTAGCATTGAAGAGATGGAAAAAGTATTTTACTTTGCAAATCAAGGTGTCAAAATTAGAAAGTCAAATTTCTATTGTTGGCCATTCATTTATCTATATTATAAACAAGAAAGTAGGAAACATAAGGAGAAATGAATGCTTTAGGTCCGTTTTATGTAGAAAAAAGAAATAACAACTAATGAAATCATAACTTAAAAAATAAATGCATTGAATCATAATTCACTCCAAATTCTAATAAAATTATGTGCATTGTATAATTAATTTTATGTATGTCAATCATCTAGTGCATCAAGGTACATGTCCTTGTAAAATATAATTAGCCACGAGAACAATAAATTTATTAATTAAGCATTAAATAGGACATTATGGTAGTAAATATCATGACTACATGCAGTAATAATGTAACAGGACATGTGGCGTTACATTGCAACTTCTATAATTCTTGAAACTCACATGTTTATTGTCTGTGTTAATGGAAAGATTTAACATCCTCGTTATGGTGGTTTTAATAGTTGTAACACATGTAACAGTCGAACTGTTGAGTCATTCATTGTAGTCTATAATAAAGTTCGATTGTCCTTTGTTCCATAGAAGAAAGAGAAAAAAATTGCCTCACTTCTCTGGTCCAAAATTTTAGTTATCTTACTGTCCGAAAATTTCCATTTTCTATCCAAGTATTGGTAATAGTTCAAATCAAGTCGAGTCATCGGTATAAAAACTCGATGCTTAGTCTTTATAGATTTCTCCATTATATCCTGAATATAGATGCTCAGACAAAAGAGATTTGTTTCCATAAATTACAAAGAGTAAATTAATACATATACTCTAAATCTATAAATCTTAATTTCTAAGATACAACATAACTAATGAAGCTCTTCCCACTTATCAATTAGTAAATTTTCAAAAAACAATCTTTTGCAAATAAGAAAACAAACACAATTACTTCATAATCACAATCACAGCTTTCTTTTTCACGCACATGGAGGTGTTGAATCAAACGGTGTTGGTGAAGGAACATCACCGACTTAAGAAGAAGAAAAAAATCTAAAATTTTCTTAAATTCGCACCAACCTTCATCAGCCGACGTACTACAAGAAATTGGAGATTTCTACCCCAGCTAATTATAGGAAAAATTTAACATCAGGAATGCTAATTCCACCAACTCTAAACATGTGTATATATGTTTGTTTGTTGCATGAATATATATGAGAGACACTAAGAGTGAGAGAAGCGAAAAGAAAGTGAAATGTGAGAAACAAATATATGAGTGAAAATTGAGAGAAATAGTGATAAGAGAGGGAATTACACATACCGTCCATTATTTCATGTGACGATAGGTTGTGCCAAAATAAAATGAGAACAAATAGCTAATGCGTTCAACTTATTAAACATGGTTCCAAAGTCGGTCCGTGACCCCTGGATACCAAAGGTGCCCTTAGGATGATCTCATAGCTTTTATGGCTGGAGATAATGGGATTGTCCATGGATTTTCCTTCCTTTTTGGCACCTCAACAGGGAATCTGCAGACAAATAAAGATTGGTTAAGTATTGATAGCAAATGACGTGAAGTGAAAATAGCTCGATAATAGACTCACTTGCAATTGAATATGATGTGGGATATTAGGGGTGCCATGGGGTCACCCTCCATGGCGTCCCACCTTCTTGAACGTCAGAAACAGCTCCATTTTTAATCCTTAATGGAGGACGGCAGACCTATCCCCAAGGGAGAATGAGCTCCGCATGATGTCAAGTAATACTATCCTTTGGACTTCTTTCCCCCCTCTCCACGAGCCTTAGGCATATATATGGAGGGGAAGACAATGAAGGGCATGATTACACCTATGCTAACCTTCCACCATAACATTCGTGAACCAATCATTTGGCTCCATGAATTAGGATAGAGTTGGGTCGGAGCCAGGCTATAAAACATAAGAACTAAGAGTAAAAATTGTTGGAATTTTGTATCGAAAATTGGTTGTGACCAATCTTATATGATTATTTAAGTGGAATTCATTATTTGGTGAATGAGAAATTAAACCAAATGTAAGTCACTTAATACTTGAAATTGTTGGAAAATTGTATAGAATATTGTGGAATATTCTAGAAATATATGGATGAAAAAATGTGTCTTTTCATATGAAGGATCATGCCTCTTGGTATGAGTATGATTAATTTTCAATAATTGTGTCTCTTAATGTATAGAAATAAATTTCAAGAGATGTACCTTTTGAAATGGTTGTGTCCTTTGACATACTTTTTCAACTACTATATATAGGCCCCATGTGCTTGAATTTTATTAATTCAAGAAAATCAATTCATAATTCCATATCATTCAATTTCATGTTACACTTTGGTTTGCATAAATTATTTGCATCAAAGTCATGGTTATAGTAGAGAGGGAACTCCGTTCAAGTTCGTTGGTCTAAGTCATTTGGAGTGCTCCTATAGCTAGACGTGATCGTTGTATCTTGGGAGATGATTGCCGAAAAATCGTTAACACCGATGTGGGGCAAATTCATCTTAAGGAGAAATTGTCTAACACTTGCCTCAACCAAAATCTATCACTTTCATTTTCTTTCTTCATTTTCTGATTTTTTTTAATTATACTTTGATTTCAGAAAATGTTTAACATTATTTATATGTTTATGGTGCAAGGTTCAATCCAAAGAATGACTTGTTTTCGTTCAAGAATCGAAAAGGATGAATTTATATCCATGCATTTGGATTCAGTAACTATTATTGATTTGCTCCTCAAATACATTACGTTTCGATTTCATGAACATAAACATTATTTTTTTGGAATATAATATGCACTATATTGGCGTAATTTTCCAAAAAAAACTAGTTGAAATTAGAGAGTCTGAGGCTACCATGAAAAGTTACTTGATTATAGTGACACTTCCGTGCCTTGGGTAGCAAGCTCTCTCATGAGGCTCGGGGTATGATGAAGTCAATGTTATCTGTAACCCTACAAAAGTCCCTACACTTAGTAATTGTTTCTGAGGTGATATTGGAAGGATGGTCCGAATCCCTTAATTGAAGTGTCTACAAATATAGGAGGCAACTTCCGTATGTTTTTGCTGATGTAATGGTCCTACTGATCTCCTGAGAATAGAGAACAGGAGGCTCCCTAAAGTTTGAAGTGTCTACAGTCAGACCTTCCCCCTCACCTCGGTTTAATTGAATGGTGAAGCTCTAGACATTGTAACACTAAAAAGAAAAGAAAGATTTGCCAAAATGTTACCTAAAATATAGGCTTTTTAAGTCAAATACTTGCCCCTAGACGATTGAGCTTAATGGGGATGATGATCGTTGTCACAGATTGCAAATATTTCACCGAGAAAAGTAATTTTCAGATTATGTGTTTTCAATTTTTTTGCAAATAAAAGACTTGCAAAAAAAAAAAAGCGCCTTTTATAGGCTGGGGGCAATTCACCTAATTCATTGGATCAAATTAAGATTCAACTAGGTTGTAGCTGCTTGACTTTATGTTGGAAAAAATGAGTAAATGACTCTCTTTTGGCAAGATTTTCGATCGGACTGGTTGGTCTAATTTGGAAGATCAAAGTTGATTCGTGTTCTCCTCCGTGAGAGTATCAAAATCATATATTTATTTGCCAAAAATGAAATTTGGATAAATGAGAAATTAGAGCTCAAAGATGACCATTGGAAGATGCTTATGTGGGAAAAAATTGAAGTTAGTCCCACATAGGAAAAATATGAAAGCAAGAATCACTTTAAATATGGCTATACATTGGAAAGGTATAATCATGTGTAACATAGAGGCTCTCTCCACGTGCGCGTGCAGAGGGGTGCAAATCACGGACCGAAATTTCCTTCGGACCTTGAACTTGTGTGCGCGCGCGACCTGTGTATATGAATGTCCGACCGAACAAAGCAAAAATTGGCCCATTTGAAGTGTCCACGTTTTTCAATTTTTTGCTTTCTTCAACTGACCTTTGAGTTTCTAAAAACTATCAAAACTCCAACAAAAACTGAAGTGGCTCTAGTGTTTATTGCTATGAAGTTATTGGACAGATTTGTGTTCTATTAAATCTCAATTTTCCAGCAATTCTAACACACGAAAAAATCTCTTTATCTTGCACCAGAAAATAATCTACATAGTTTTGTTCTGTCTGCATATACATAGTCTCTAGTCGTGGTGGTGATATTGTTCGAATACAAACTCAGTTCGTCAAAGTAGTTTTTGTGGTGCTCAGATTCTACAGGTCTTACCGTCGTATCCTGGAAAACAGACGCTCGGATTAGACTTCAAGCACTATAGTGAGGAAGCGAATCTGTTTTAAGGAAATTGTGCTCGCACAGGGCTCGGGTTGAAATTTTATTTATATATCTGTAATTTAATATTGCAAGTTACTTATTTATTTAGCAATTTACACGTTTGTAATTTACTAGATTCATATATTTTGCAGTTTACTTTTTTTTATATTTATGTTAGAAATAGAAATAAAAATAAAAATAAAAAATATATATATTTGAATCTTCTTGCTAATAGTTGATAAATGCAATTCGGTATATGTATATTGCATATATGATTTTTCTATTGAGAAGAAAAAAAATTGTGTTATTTTAATAGTTGTGCTAATTTTACACATATATGACTGTCAAATACAGTGAGCTGTCATATACAGTGAACTGCATTGTCATATACGGTGAGCTGTCAAATACGATAAGGTGCAAATACGGTAAGTTGCCTGCAAATACGATAAGCTGCATATACGGTATATGGCATATACAGTATTCTTAAAATCGGTATCTAAACTACATATACGGTATGCGATAATCCGATTTCATTAACACCAATATATTCCAACAAACTTAAAACAGATTTGTAAAGAAAAAAATTGGGTTCTTATATTGTTAATTTTAGAAACTAATTTTTTATTTATTTTGACTTTCAAAAATGGCAACTGAATCGACCAACATGGATGTGACCCAAACTGTGCCTATTGAAAATCAGGCTATGGGCTCAGCTGTGGCTCAAGGGCTAAGCTCTATTGTGGCTCAGACTGTGGCTAGATTGCCAAGTCATGTTGTGAGTCAAATTGTGGCTCCAACAACTGACCATACCGTTAGTGTTCCGGTTAATCATGGAGAAAAATCGGAGAAATTCAATAGCTTAAATTTCAAAAGGTGGCAGCAGAAAATATTATTTTATCTGACCACTTTGAATCTTGCGAGATTCTTGACTGACACTACTCCAAAACTCAATGAGGGTGAAGGAGATGTCAAGCCATCATTGCACTTGATGCTTGGAACCATTCGAATTTTCTGTGCCGAAACTATATTATGAGCAGCTTAGCAGACACGATATACAATATGTATAGTACTATGAAAATTGCTGATGAGTTGTGGGAGTCTTTGGACCGAAAATATAAAATTGAGGATGTCGGGGCTAAAAAGTTCATTGTCGATAAATTCTTAGATTATAAAATGGCGGACTCCAAAACAGTTATCAGTCAAGTGCAAGAACTCCAAGTGATTATTCATGAAATTCATGTCGAAGAGATGATGTTGAGTGAAACTTTTCAAGTGGCTGCAATTATTGAAAAATTGCCCCTCACATGGAAAGATTTCAAGAATTATTTGAAGTACAAGCGAAACGAAATGAACGTCGAAGAACTAATTGTTAGACTTCGAATTGAAGAAGACAACAAGAGTTCCAAAAAGAAGTTGTTCAATCCTGGTACTGCTAAAGCTAATGTTGTGGAGTATGGTCAAAGTAGTAAGAACTACAAAAATAAGTCTGGACCATTTGGGGACAAAATGATCAAGCAAAGGACCGAAATGTGGAATTTCTGAGAAGAAATTTCAAGAAAAATACTTCAATTGTGACAAAGTGGGCCACAAATCTTTGGAGTGCAGATTGTCAAAGAAGAAGAAAGAAGCAAATGTGGTTGACTACATGGCACAAGATGTGTCGGAGCTGAAACTCTCAGCTGTCATTTCTGAAGTGAACATGGTGGGTACAAATTCTAAGGAGTTGTGGATTAACACCGGTGCTATGAGGCATGTGTGCTCTGATAAAGAGTCGTTTGCTGCATTCAAAGCAATTGAGAATTGGGAGAAGTTTTTATAGGAAATTCAGCAATGTCTGAAACAAGGGACAAGGAAAGGTGGTTCTGAAAATGACCTCGGGAAAGGAGCTCACTTCTAACAATGTGCTATACATACTGAAAATTCGCAAGAACCTAGTGTCCGGGTCGCTTTTGAATAAGCATGGTTTTCACATTGTATTTGAGTCAGACAAAGTTATTTTATCAAAAAGTGAAATATTTGTTGGAAAGTAATATGTTTCCAACGATATGTTTAAACTAAATGTAATGGTTGTTAAACCAAAAATGAATAAAGCAAACTCTTTTGCTTATTTGCTTGAGTCTTTCAATTTGTGGTATAGTAGACTAGGACATGTTAACTATGATACTTTACGAAGACTAGTTAACTTGAATTGCATCCCGAGTTTCACATTGATTCAAAACATAAGTGTGAAACTTGTGTTGAAACAAAATTGACAAGGTCATCGTTTAAATCAATTGAACGGAACACAGAACCACTTGATTTAATTCACAGCGACGTATGTTATTTAAAACACGTACAAACAAGAGGTGACAACAAGTATTTCATTACTTTTGTCGACGATAGTACCAAATACTGTTATGTGTATTTGCTAAAAATTAAGGATGAAGCTATAAAGAAATTTGTTTTCTACAAGAGTGAAGTTGGAACTCAACTTAATAAGAAAATTAAGGTGTTAAGAAGCGATCGAGGTGGTGAATATGAAGCACTATTTGCAGAATTCTGTTGACAACATGGAATCATACATGAAACCACCGCACCTTATTCACTGCAACAAAATGGTGTTCCTGAATGGAAAAATCGTACTTTAAAGGAAAAATGCAATGCTAGTAAGTTCTAGGTTACCTCAGAACATGTGGGGGGAAGCTATGTTATCAGCAAATTACCTTTTAAATAAGGTACCCCAAAAGAAAATGGAAAAGACCCCTTATGAGTTATGGAAAGGAAAAAAATCTTCCTATAAATACTTACGAGTGTGAGGGTGTCTTGCCAAAGTAGCCATTCCAACACCAAAGAAGGTAAGGATAGGGCCAAAAATAGTAGATTACATTTTCATTGCCTATGCACACAATAGTAGTGTTTATCGATTTCTTGTGTATAACTCTAAAATCTCAGACATACACAAAAACACGATATTGAAATCAAGAAATGTTTCATTCTTTGAACATGTATTTTCGTACAAGTCCAAAGAGGAAGCAAGCTCCTCTAAACGAACAGATGAGAGTATGACTGAAAATAGTCATGACAAAGAACTAGAAGAGGAGACTGAGGTTAGACGTAGCAAACGAAAAATGACAGAAAAATCGTATAGTTCTGATTTTCTGACCTATATGTTAGAAAGTGAACCTCAAAGTTATCAAGAGGCTGTGAATTCCTCGGAAAGACCTCAATGGAAGGAGGCCATTAAAAGTGAGATAGATTCCATACTACAGAATCATAAATAGGAGCTAGTGGATTTTCCTCCAGGAGCAAACCACTAGGCTATAAATGGATTTTCAAAAGGAAAATGAGAGCAGATGGAACTATCAAAAAGTATAAGGTCAGATTAGTAATAAAAGGTTACAAAAAAAGGAAATGCCTTGATTATTTTGATACGTATTCTCCAGTAATGAGAATAACATCTATTAGGTTGATACTTGCGATTGCCACTTTGCAAAATCTTGAAGTACATCAAATGGATGTTAAAATATCTTTCTAAATGGAGATTTAGAAGAAGAAATTAATATGGAACAACCCGAGGGGTTTTCGTCACCAAGGTAGGAAAAGAAAGTTTGTAAATCGTTGAAGTCACTATATGGCTTGAAACAAGCACCCAAACAATGGTGTGAAAAATTTGATAATGTCATCATAGAAAGTGGATTTAAAATCAATGAGTGTTGTGTTTACGTCAAAGACACTAAAGATGGTTATGTCATTTTATGTCTTTACATTGACGACATGCTTATTGCTGATAGTGATAATAAGATGATTGAATCCACTAAAAATATGTTGAATTTGAGGTTTGATATGAAAGATATGGATTTAGCTGATATTATACTTGGAGTAAAAATCTCAAGAACATTAGATGGGCTTGTTCTAAATCAGTCACATTATGTCGACAAAATTTTGGAAAAGTTCAATAAGGATGATACTAGCTTGGCTAGAACACCAATAAATACAAGTCAACACTTATCTGAAAGTAAAGGTGAAAGTGTCTCTCAAGTAGAATACTCGAGAGTTATTGGAAGTCTAATATACTTGATGAGTTGTACAAGACAAGATATAGCCTACACAGTCAGTAAATTGAGTAGATACACGAGTAATCCAGAAGCTGATTACTGGAAAGGAATAGTATGAGTACTAAGGTACTTAAGATATACTCGTGACTATGGATTACATTATACCAGATATCCAACTATCATTGAAGGATACAGTTATGCTAATTAGATATCTGATATAAAATATCAAAGTCCACCAGTGGATTTGTGTTCATGTTGGGGGGTGCTGCCATATCGTGGAAATCCTCTAAGCAAATAGTTATAGCTAGATCTACGATGGAATCTGAGTTTATAGCTCTAGATAAATGTGGTGAAGAGGCTGAATGGTTGCGCAACTTCTTAGAAGATATTCTAAGATGGTCAAAACCTGTGCCAGCAATTTGCATATATTGTGACAGTCAATCAGCAATAGGAAGGGCACAGAGTAACATGTACAATGGTAGGTCTAGACATATACGTCGTAGACACAATACCATAAAACAACTACTCTCAATTGGAGTTATCACTATTGACGACATAAGGTCAAAAGATAACATTGCGGATCCGCTAACCAAAGGGCTAAATAGAGAGTTAGTTGAAAAATCATCGAAAGGAATGAGACTTAAGCCCTTGAATGAATAAGTCATTACAAAGAAAACCCAACCTAGTTGACTAGAGATCCCAAGATCTAGATTCAAAGGAACAACCTAATTGTAAATGCTTAATAAAATCACTGTGGGGGTGTTTTCTCCTGTCCATTTCTATGATGTAACAATGATGCCCATAGGGATGAAAGATAAGCAATAGGCTTTTAATGATTCTTATGCGTTGAGAATTGAGCCAAGTAATGCGGGTTACTTGTAATAAGAAATCACCTATGTGAGAGAGAAGTGCTAAGAGAATTGTGTGGGGCTCAATTCTTAAGAGCTCTCACAGAACCGGGCATATATTCATGGTCAAAACAAACATAATAATGAGAACTGAATTATGTTAGAAAGAATCATGTGTGGAGTATATCATCATTTACATAAATGGCAGAACGGTTCAAGGACAATATGTCTACTGGTCAGTTAGTAAAGTAAATATACTTTTACAAGGGAATGTTCAAAGGGTAATATCTATCTATCCTATGCAGGCTTCAAACTGTTGAACATTATCACCTAATCTTGTGTCTCATGGTCACTAAGTCTCGTGTCTCACGGTCTCATGTCTCTCTCAATTTTCATTCATGTGGAGGATTGTTGAAAAAAATTAGTAAAGACTCACTTTTGGTAAGATTTTTGGTGGGACCTGTTGGTCCAATTTGGAAGATCAAAATTGATCCGTGTTCTCCTCCGTGAGAACATCAAAATCATATATTTATTTGCCAAAAATGAAGCTCGGGTGAATGAGAAATTGGAGATCAAAGATGACCATTGGAAGATGGTTATGAGAGAAAAAATTGAAGTTAATCCCACATAGGAAAAATATGAAAGTAAGAATCACTTTAAATATGGCTATACATTGGAAATGTGTAATTATATGTAGCATAGAAGCTCTCTCCGTGTGCGCGTGTAGAGGGTGCAAATCACGGACAAAAATTGCCATTGGATCCTGAACTTGTGTGTGAGCGCGATCTGCGTACACGAATGTTGGATCGAACGGAGCAAAAATTGACCCGTTTGGAGTGTCCACATTTTACAATTTTTTACTTTCTTCAACTGACCTTTGAGTTTTCAAAAACTGCCAAAACTCCAGCAGAAACTGAAGTGGCTCTAGTGTTTATTGCCATGGAGTTATTGGACAGATTTATGTTCTATTAGATCTCAATTTTCTAGCAATTCTAACACACGAAAAAATCTCTGTCTCGCACTAGAAAATACTCTGCATAGTTTTGTTCTGTCTGCATATACATAATCTCTAGTCGTGGTGGTGATATTGTTTGAATACAAACTCGGTTCGTCGGGTAGTTTCTGTGGTGCTCAGATTCTATAGGTTTTATCCTTGTATCCTGGGAAACAGACCCTCGGATTTGACTTCAAGTACTACGGTGAGGGAGCAAATCTGTTTTAAGGAAATCGTGCTCGCACAGGCCTCGAATTGAAATTTTATTTACATATCTGCAGTTTATTCTTGCAAGTTATTTATTTACGATTTATACATTTGCAATTTACTAGATTCATATATTTTGTAGTTTACTTGTTTTTATATTTTTGTTAGATATAAAAATAAAAATAATATATACATATATGCAATTTGGTATATGTATGTTACATATACGATTTTTCTATTGAGAAGAAAAAAAAAATCTTTGTTATTTTAATAAAAATAGTTTATGCTAATTTTACGCATATACGGTGATATTCGCTGTCAAATACAGTGAACTGCCATATACGGTGAGCTGCACTGCGATATACGGTGAGCTGTCAAATACGGTAAGGTACAAATACGGTAAGCTTCCTGTAAATACGGTAAGCTGCATATACGGTATATTGCATATACGGTATGCTTAAAATCAGTATCTAAACTACATATATAGTATGTAATAATTCGATTTCATTAACACCACTATATTCCAGCACTATACACAGAATGTTGAAATGAAGTGTCAAACATGTGTAATGGCTCAAATGAGGCCGTACACATGGAACGAGTGTTAGGTAACGTTATCTCTAACACTAATTGTCGTACACAATGATTAGTAATTATAACCTAGGCGACACGTGTCTTAGGAGTGGTGACCTCAGTTGGTTTCTTGGAAATATACATCTCCTTTCAAATTATTGGCACAGAACCTAAAATTGTCTCGTTATCGCAAAGACCAATCACATCATCTCTATTCCATCGTTCAAGTTTTTAATGGGACCTTGCCTCTGCCTTAGCCTTTCTTAAAGCTCCATCATTCAGAACCTCTTCCTTAATCGATGATCTTACCTCTGTCGTAGCGTTTTTGAAAGCTTATATTTTAAGAGTCTTGTCCTCGAGCAAGGACATCACCTCTGCCACAGCATTTCTCAAAGTTTCTACTTTCAAAGCCTCATCGTCCAGCAAAGACATTACCTCTACCACCATAGCTTTTCTCAAAGCTCCATCATTTAGAGCCTCATCCTCAAGCAAGGATCTCGCCTCTGTCTCAAAACTTTGTTCAAAACTTCTACTTTCAAAGCTTCATCCTCAAGCAAGGGCCTCGCCTCCACACCTCGTGCTAGTCAATTATCAATTCGAGATATGTTTTATAGATAAATTTAACACTAAAATAACTAAGGTAACTTACTTAAATATGGTTGAATAGATTATGAGGGTAGATAGTTATAATTTTTAATTTCACTTAGGTTGTTAAATATCCATCTAATTCCAATTCATTCAACCCATTTTCATACGTTCCAATGATCAAATTAACCTGCTATAGCTAGTGATCTCTCTCAAGTAATACTAATCCTATTCAATGTTCAAATTTACTATCTCCATGTGAATTCACACATATATAAATGCTTTAACCCACAGAAATTCTATATATTATCTCTCAATTTCTTATAATACATATATTATTTATTTCATGGCCTAGATTCATATATCACCTCTCGACTTAGTACCATCTGTAAATCAATCAATTATTGCATAGGCAAATGAAGCATTAAACACATAATCAGTAACAAACACGTATTAAAGTGGCAAAAGTTTTGAAATTAAACAAATGTTAAAAACCGTAAACTATCGTCATCCTGCCATAAAAAAATATTTAGTCACTTATAATGTCAAAATAAAGCAAATAAAGATTGAAAAACATGAACAAGTTTAATAAACAAGGTAAAAGTCACTCCGAGCTATTGTTGATCTTCGCAACACGAATTAGAACAATGCTCTTTGTGTCCTTCTTGGTTAATGTAAATCTTCCAATAAATCAACAGAACACGATTAATTTCCAAAATTCTTGCACAAATATTGAAGAAGCTTTGCACAAAAATCTGGAATGATTTTTCTTCTTCTCGCCGTCCTCTCTTTTCCTATTGTATGTTTCAAAGGATTCAAAAAAGGCAACTTAAATTGGTTTGTCATCGAGAGCAAATGGTCTGACCTGACATGACACTTAGCATTGTATTCGGTTCGATTCTCCCTTGTTCTGTTATCCCTTCTGCCACATGTTTTGTTTTTTCAAAAAGAAGACTTTTTCCAATATGAATTTCATTCCCATTCCACTAGTCCAAGGCCCAATTCGACTCTAATTTAAATTCTTTCCTGTCATTAACTTATGGTATAATTACGTTAGTGGCTTCTGTTAGGAATTTTACGTTCTTTTGTGTAGTTGTGTGAAAGTGGCCAATCAATCAAACAAAAAACAGTAAAGAACATCAAATCTTGATCACCCAGTTCGGCCAAATGCCTAATCTGGGGGGCTCAGAGGCAAGCCCGTTCACTATGTGCAAAGTAACCCTTCAAGAGACAGTGACAACAATGAAAAAACCACAGACACCGGGTTTGATCATTGATCCAAAGGATCTCACACAAATCAACCCTTAATCAACCAAAGCACAAACACTCAAACTGCCGACCAAAACCAGACACAACAAACGGCCAAAGTTACTGTAGCAGGAAGGCTTTCACGTCACACTTCTAAATATACAACGATTCTATGAAAAACTACAAGAATCAAAAACCCAAAAGAAGAAGGAGATGAAGTTTTCTCGAAGAGAACTCAAAGCCTAGAGAGAGAGAACTTTGAAGTAAAAAACGTGTCTTCTTGAAAAGCCAATGGACCATCCCTTGATAAACACAATTCAAAATCAGATTGCATTTCAACCATAGATCTGTTATGGACGGCCAGGATGTGTTTCAAAGAAGCACAACTCGCGTGAAGCTCGACTGTCCAATTGGGGGTTGCCACTTGGGCCATCCACTTCCAAAAGACCCATTTGCCCTTAATATAGTTGTCAATGAATTGAGAAACACGTTTTTACAGCTTCATATCTTTCAATGCATGCAATTTGAGTCTTGGATTTCTAGAGCGTGAAATTTGATTTCAAAATTGCTCCAATTTCATTCTTCTTGATCAATATTTGCTTCATTCTCGTATTTTCTCCTATCATAATCCAAAATCACTAATAATTAAGTATCAAAATCACAATAATACTAATAAGAATCACTTTTCATGGCTTAGATAAGTGTAAATTTAACACTTATCAGCTCTCAACTATATATAAGATAATGTAAAAAATTGCAAATCCGTAATAAAAGATGCATTGGAATTTAATGACCCAAGTTCAAAACACAAAAACGATAGCTCACTTTAAGTGTATTTTGTACACTAATCTAGGCTATTAAATTACAGTATTTGTTATTGATTTTGATGAATTATAGTGTAATTATGTGTTAATTTTGTTTGTTAAAATAAAACTCTAGGCAAATTAGAAGAATTGGGAGGAATGATAAAAAAAAAAAAAAAAAAAAAAAAAAAAAAAAAAAAAAAAAAAAAAAAAAAAAAAAAAAAAAAAAAAAAAAAAAAAAAAAAAAAAAAAAAGGGCAAAATAGAGAAAATTCAAAGTTCGGGGGTCAAAGTGCAAATATTTAATAGATGGTTCGGACAATAAAAATATGATCGAAGATCGTATAGGATCAATTAGACACAAATAGGAGTCAAGTATTTTCACAAATCAATTTTTAATCGCTCAAGTTATGCTTTAGATTTTTAATCGAAAATTGAGATCCAGTTTTGGCATAGTAAAATTTTGAAATGTGTAATTACTTAAACCTAGTTAATTAAAAAAAATTCTATTTGATTCAAGTAGTATATGTCAGGCAGTCAGAATATCTGACAAACAATTATTAAGGCACTTCTAACTGAAACGTGCAGATAGATTAATAGTGTTCTACGTGATTTAATCAATTGTGAAAATCACCAAGTATGAATATTGGATATAATGTGGTAAGCCCTCATGGGCCCCATGCCACGTATGAATCAATCAACTAAATCAAACAATATTGCCACGTATGAATCAATCAACTAAATCAAACAATCAAAAATACAATGTTCTAGATTTTGTAATTTCGCAAATTCGACAAAAAAAAAAAAAAAAAGGTTCAAAAGAATTATAAGAACAATTTTCTGGTTTTCTTCTTTTTACTTGTAGAAGTGGAATCAAACTCTCTGATTTTGATTTTATCACCACTTCACTATTGTAGTTGGGCGTAACCACCACTTGAATTAAGAATCACAATTCTTAACTTAAAATAACCAGCTTGATTTGTGAACTGATTTGAAAATTCACGCTCTGATATGTTTTCTTCAAGTACAGTTGAAAAACACAATTTTATTAAGAGATTATTCAATAATGCACGGCATCGGGTAAACTCATTGGAATTGGAAGAACTTGTTACTACAAGGTCACTAGCTGCATGTGCAGATTTCTCAAAGTTGTTCTACTATTAGATTAATCAATAGAGGATGTCGTTAATTAACTTGCTGGAGAATGGCAGAACATGTAGCAGCTGGTCCACTGACCGCTTGTATATTTTCTCAAAAGCTGTTTTTCGTCCCTAGTTTCTTGCTTTACTTATGAAAGCAATTTACAACGTACAAAATGGAACTTACTTAAAATTAAAACATTGAAACACAATAAGAATATAATCATATCACATATGATTTCTATGATATGGTAATAAATCGACTTAAGGAAAGTTTAATATTAAATCAATCTTTCCTTAAAGCAATAGCAAAGACTAGATTAAATCTTACATAAAATTGTACATAATAAAATCGATAAGAATATAATCATATCATACAATATTTATTTGATATGGTAATAAATAAACTTAAGAAAAATTTAATAATAAACCAATCTTTTCTTAACTTTAATTATTTAACCTATCAAATAATATCTACAATAGTAGATAAATAAATCTATATTAGCTGCAATATGGAAACCTAAAATTCCATCCCGTTTTGGGAGTTAAAATCCTATAATTTGCAATCAAAAAATTCTATTGAAAATTCGTACAACCCAGTCAATCAATTTTTTCACATTTTTAGCACTTTTCTTCAACGTTTAGAAATCAATGTATATTAAGTAAGCCAACAATCTCCCCATTTGGCTTAACTTAATTTCAAAAACACATTTAGGATTTTTAATGTCATGTTTGTGATGGTGTGTTGAGTGTTGATCAAATTATGCACATGATCCACTCTTCCTTAGTAAGTTCTCATCACACATCATGCTCTCCCTAACTCATCGCAAGTCATGCTCCTCCTAGCTTAAGCATCCTAGAACTCATGTTTTTGTTATTACAATTTCACCATCATCATTCACAAAACAAAAATCTACTATTCCCCTTTTTGAAATTAAAAGCACATCATAAAAAGTTAAGGAGCAAATAGTTAGAGTCAAAATGATAGAAGCAGCCAATAAGTGGACTTCTTGGCACGTAGAAGATTGGTCTGGACTGGCTGTCTAGTGCTGGGATCTCAGTGTCTTTCTTGATTTCCTCAATTGGTTCAGACCTGACACTCTCTTCAGCACCAACAGCAATCGCTTTAATCTAACGTAATAGGGGATTAGAACTTTGTACCTTTGGTAATACGGGAGTGGAATTGGATGTTTCTACAGATAGTCAATCTTATCCTTACGTACACCTGCCGTCTATAATCTACAAAAATAGCTTGAAATTGTAGAAATTCTAGATCAAATACAATGGGCACCTTCTCAATTTTTAACACCAAATAAGGTCCTCTCATATTCGACCTACATTTTGTTTCCAAAATTTTTTTCTCAACTTTTTTCTTTTTCAATGGATGCTAGAGTTTGTAGCCAAGTTTAGACTATTGATTAGAAAATCTACGAAAAAGGGGTCACACATTTCAATTACACAAAAATATGGAAATTTACTAAAAATTGAATCAATCACAACATTTTTGGACAAATTTTGCAGTCGGATCAATTTCATAGTCATCTTAAAATTCTCAAGATAACATGAAATTTCCATTCAAGTATTTGCTGTCAATTAGTTCGATTAATTTCTCATACTAGGATGTGAGTGTATGGTAGGACCATCTAGACTAATCCATCATAAATCATTTCCTAACCAAAATTGACGGTTGAAGTGACTGGATATAGAAGTGTATTTCAAACTAGCCATCATTTGAAATTGTCTCTAATATACAAAAATATGTGTGATAGGCTTGAGTATGTATATAATTTTTTTCTTTTCAATAATCCAGGTTCATATCTCTCTCCTCCAATGAAAATACATGTTTATATAACATCATATTACAGGACATAGAGATATAGATATTGACCATATGCCTATTCTCAAACACTTGTCACCTCAAGATGACAACCTAGTCAGTAAATGGTCACATTTAAACTAGTCATAATATCCTAATGGTGTACTTATCTGAAAATAATTTATCATAAGTTAAAGTGAACACGCCCCACTAATTAGATATTCTAGTATTATCTTAATAGCTACAAACCAATCAGAATTATATATATATATATATATATATATAGAAAAGAATTATGTATATCAAACTGGCTTTTAATGTATCATGCATATGCCAATGAATTTTCGCAAAATTTCAAATCTGCGTAGAGGTGGGCGCGAGTCGGTTCGGTTCGGTTCTAAAGAGAACTGAATCAAATCAAAATTTTCGGGTATCTAGTAAATGGAACCGTCGGGTCCAAATATAATTATGGAACCGTTCGGGTTCGGTTCCATTCGATTCGGTTCCATACTATAATTAAATTTTTTAACATTTATAAGAACATTGTATAAATACAACAAATGACACATTCAATGATTTTGGAATGTCAAAGACTAGTAGACTACATTGTTCTAATAATCACTATGGTCAAAGCTTCGATTGGCGGAGGTTACAGCTTCGATTGGAGGTCACAATGTCGGCCGGGGATTGTATAGGTTTTGGAATGTCAGCGAGGCTGCGAGAGTGAGTGCGAGAGTCGAAACGGCGTTATGCACTTTAGTGTAGGTATTTAGGGTTATTTAGTGGGTTGGATCTTTGTTGGGCTAAGAAATAAAACAATAAAATGGGTAATTGGGGCAAAAATTAAAAAATTAGAAATGAAACAAATTATTGGGCCAAAAATTTTGGATTTAGAAATTGTTAATTTGTTTAAAAAATTAAAATTAAAATAATTTGATTTATTGAATATAAAAAAAATTAGAAAAATTCGGTTCTTCGGTTCTTGGTCTAGAACCGAACCGTACCCGTTGATTTTCAATTCAGATACCCGTTCGGGTATTTAATTTCAAAAGAACCATTGGGTTCCGTTCGGTTCGGGAGATTTGCCCAGCCCTAAATCTGACGGTATCCAAATCTTTGGTAAGTAAATCATTCGTTTGTCCTTTAGCGTGAATGTGTTTTAGGACAATTATATTTTTTTCAACTAAGTCTCTAATGAAATGATGTTGAGGGACATGATTCGATTCGATTCGATTTAATTCTAATGAGAACCAAATTCGACCCAAAATTTTCGGATATTTAGTAAGTGAAACCGTCGGGTCCAAATTTAATTATGGAATTGTTCGGATTCAATTCCATTTGGTACGGTTCAGTTCCTAGATTTCATATTATAATTAAATTTTTAATATTTATAAAGCTACATTATTTCAACTAATGACATGCTCGATCTTAGGTCTGACAAAATAATGTAGTCCAATCTTATATGCTTTTAGCGTCTCTCTTTGCTGAGTTCTTCATAGATTTGATTGTTAAAATCACAAGAAGAGAAAGATAGGGAGTTCACAGTAATTAAGAAAGGCGTTGTCAAGTTTGAATTCGATTTCTCCAAAACGGTAAAAAGGGCATTACAGTAGAGTAACAGATTTGAAAAAAACTTAGATCAATTTGATTAATTTGGTTTTGAACTAAAAATTAGAAATAGAAAAATTATATTTCTAGGTTTGAGCTAAATTAATTAGTTAGCAAATTTATTTAGAAAAAAAAATAATTTGACTTATTTAAAATAAATTAATTAAAAAAAATTAGGGCGATTATGTTCTTATTCGGTTCTTCAATTTTTTATCTAGAACCAAGAATAAACCAAACCAGTCGGTTCTCGATTCAGATAGTCGTTCAGGTATTTAACTTAAGAAGAACCGCTCGATTTGATTCATGTGGATTCAGTTCAAATGTTTTGTCAAGCCCTATGAGTATCAATAAGCTTAGTCCGAGAGTGTTAAACATAATTCTTAGAGATATTAATAACACTAGTATTATCACAGAGCATGGTAATAGTGTTTTGATTAATAACATAGTCATTGAGCATCTGTTTCATCCAGAATAATTGTGTACAGCAACTATCAGCAATAATGTACTTGGCTTCTGCAGTAGATAAGGGTATAAAGTTTTTCTTCCCACTTAGCCAAGACATAAGATTATTACCCATATATAAGAAACCTTCAAATGTGCTTTTCCTATCATCCATGTTTCCTGCCCAATCAACGTAAATATTTATTGGCCAAGGTACTAACTTCCATACATTATTTTCTCTCAAATTGTATCAGTTCTTCCTGCATTGCTAGTTTCCAAATTCATCGCCAAGTGCTTCAATCATGTTTTTGGGTTCAATATGTGGCGTGTAGCTCACATTTTCGAATTTTGAGGCCAGTTTCCTTCTGGTCATTATTCCATCTCCAAGGTCCGAAAGAATATTCTCTAGTGGATGAGCTTTTTGGATCCAAATAAGAGGCTGTCTTTTATTCTGCAGTTTATTGTCTCTCTCTGGTGGGTCAACACTTACAGTAGCGGCTGCAGGATCTTTAGAACTTGGTACCGGCAGTTCTATTTGACTGTTACTCCTTGAATTTGCTACACAATTTTTCTAAATATTTTAATCATCTTCAGTCTCTTCTTCCAGAATATGAATCTCAAGTTTCTACGAATAAGAAGAGTAATCATCTGTATTGTCAATTTTAATATTTTTGGATTTAAAAATGGTTTGAGTCCTCACGTTATAAACTCTATAAGCCCGACTAGTTTCTGAATATCCAATGAACACTGCTTCATCACTTTTAGGCTCAAATTTTTCCAAATGTACCCTATCATTTAACACATGACACTTGCTACCAAAAGTATGAAAGTGTTTGAGACTTGATTTCCCGCCTTTCCAAATTTCATAAGGCGTTTGTAAAGTACCAATTCTCAAGGATACATGGTTTAAAATATAGTAAGCAGTGTTTACAGTTTCAGCCTATAATTTAACGGGAGTTTCTTACTAGTCAAAATCACCTTCACCTAGGAGTGGGCATTTTTTTCCCAAAATTAGTGGAATCGGATCGGAACCATTTAGAATCTACTGGTTCAGTTCCAGATCTTCTAAAAACGATTTGATTTTGGGACAAATTATTAAGAACCAACCAGTTCTGGTGCAATTCTCGATTCTAGTATAGGAACTTGTAAAATATATAACTCAATCTCCAATTAATTTTATTAAAAATAATCGAGTTCCTTCTTCATTTTAGACTCCAACACTTTCCTTCTTCTCTTTGATTCTTTCATTCTCTCTTTTTATAATTATTTGATTAATTGATTCTGGAGCCAAATTAAAATGTAAATCTATACCTAAATAAATTTATTTGCAATATATAATTTCATTTCTAAGATGCAAAATTTTTATTTTATTTTCACTTTGATTACATAGTTGTTGATCCGATCGAAACTTTTCATCTAGATTTCTACAAATTATAATCGACAGTACCAGAAGTTGCAATAAATTTTTAAAGGATGTCCAATTCAATGTAGGATTTTGATTCTGATGGAAGTTCGTTTAATCATTGGAGTACTATGTAGTTTATATAACTTATGTTGATGATAATTCACAGGGTCATGTAGAAACGGTAGATCTTATTTTTTCAACCAGTCCTATAGCCTCTCAAGCATGGCAATATTTTGGAAGATTATTTGGAGTTAGAATTCCTACTAATATTTCTTTGCAGGCAACAATGTTATTTTGGAATGCTCATTTTGGTGGTTCCACACAGGAACATCTTGTAGCCTTCCTAATCCCACTTCTTCTTTCCTGGGCGCTTTGGTTGGCCTGAAATTTTGCATGGTTTAAGGATGAGATCGCAAGCTTGCATAGAGTTTGTGCTAAAGTAAAATGTTGGCTACAAGAATTGAACGGTATGCTAAAACTAAAGAAATTGTCTCTCTCTATTACTTATTCACAGAAGCTAGTCATCCCAGTCTTGACAATACGAGTCAAAGCTCCATTTCTTGTTAGATGGTTCCCACCGCAATACAGTTTTTATAAACTAAATATTGATGGTGTTAGCGCTAGAAATCCAAGCCCGACTAGTTATGGTGGTTTGTTTCGGGATTGGCGGGGAAAGGTAATTTTTGGGTTCTATCACTCTCTTGGGGGTTGATTCTAACAATTTATCAGAGGTATGAGCTCTTATGATAGGCCTTCAAATATGCTATGTACTTGGCATAGAGAGGATTGCTATAGAAACATATTCTAGTGTGTTGGTTCATTGGTTTCATCATCATGTCACTGTACCTTGGGCTATTCGACTTATTTGGGAGGATATATTAGAGATTGCTCAGGTTATATCTATTGATATATCACATATTTATCGCGAAGCAAATCAGGCAGCTAATTCTTTAGCGCGTCTTGGATCTCAAGGTCATTTAAATTTTTTAGAATCAATATCTAGTTTCCCAGTTTCTACAATTGGTTGTATTTGCTTAGATAAATGTAATTTGCTCTCTTTTCACTTTTCGTAATTGATTGTAACCACAGTTTTCTTCCACCACAAGTGAGGTTTACTAATAAAACTAATACATTTTGCTTAAAAAATTTATTTGGATATTATTTTTAAATTTAATCTTTGAATAGTATGTTCGGTCCTTCTATATCTTGTTAAAAGTATCACATTGGTAGTATCTTTAAATCTTTTATTAGAAAACATTTTAATTTGACATTTTTAATATAAAGAATCGGACCGAGCCGAATCAAAACCGATTTGTTTGGTTCCATAGCTAATTATGGAACCAATGGTTCCATTTCTAAAATTTCCATTAGTATTTGGTTCAGTTCCCTTTGGAACCAGAACAAACTGGACCACACCCGCTCCTACCTTCGCCATATTATGTAAAGACCTATTCTTCACCACACTATTTTGCTAAGGGGCTTTAGGAGCAGAAAACTCATAAGAAATACCATACTCTTCACAGAATCTAGAAAATCTAACATTTTTGAATTCTTTATAATGATCGCTCCTAGTTTTTGAAATTTTAGTCTACTCAATATGTTTTTAAGTGGTCAATTTTTTATATAAGATTGCAACTCTTTCAAAAATATAAAATTTCTTTCTTAGAAAGTCTACCCAAGCATACCTAGAGAAATCCTCAACAACCACACCAATATACTTATTACAATTGAGGCTTTCAATCTCAATAGGGCCCATCAAGTCCATATATAGCAATTCAAGACAATGAGAGGTAATAAGAAATTGATCTCGTTTGTGTGGAGTTCTAGTTTGTTTACTTTTCTAGCATGAGCCACACACCTTTAGGTTTTTCTGTCAGCTTAAGAACTCATCTTACTGCATTGAGTTTTGTAAGTCTGACATGATCTTTATAGTTCAGGTATCCAAATTGTTTATGTCATAGGCATGTAAAGATAGATTTTGAAACATAACATGAAACTTTAGATTCAAGCAAATAACATTTTGTTGGAAAAATGAGTGAATTGGCTCACTTTTGGCAAAATTTTCTGTGGGACCTGTTGGTCCAATTTGGAAGATCAAAGTTGATCCTTATTCTCCTCCGTGAGAGCATTGAAACCATATACTTATTTGTCAAAATTGATAAATGGATGAATGAGAAATTGGAGTTCAAAGATGACCATTGGAAGATGGTTTATGTGGGCAAATGAGTCCAGTCCCACATAGGAAAATGAAGAAAGTATTAACCACTTTATATAGGATTGCACATTGGAATAGTGTAATCATATGTAGCATAGAGGCTCTCTCCACGCGCGCGCGCAGGGGGGTGCAAATCACGGACTTAAATTGCCTTCGAACCTTGAACTTGCGTGCGGGCGCGATCTGCGTACACAAATATCGAACCGAACAGAGCAAAAATTGGCCCGTTTGGAGTGTCCACATTTTGTAATTTTTGTTTTCTTCAACCGACTTTTGAGTTTCTTGAAACTGCCAAAACTCCCAGAAATTAAAACAACTCCATTGTTTATTATTATGGAGTTAATAGGTAGATTTAAACTTATAAAAATTGTCATTTTCCAGCAGTTTCAGTACATACAAAAAAACCACACGAAAATAAGAGAAAAACATTCTGCATATTTTCTTTCTGTCTACGTCTCGATTTCTGTCCAGTATAATTTTGTGGTGATATTGATCGAATACAAACTCAGTTCGTCAGAGTAGTTTCTGTGGTGTTTAGATTTTGCTGGTTTTCCCGTTGTATCTTGAAAAACAGACGCTCGGGCTAGATCTCAAGCGCTTATAGTGAGAGAACGAATTTATTTTAAAGAAACTGTTCGCACAAGCCTCGGATTGGAAAATTTATCTGCTATTTATTTAGGTTGCATTTTATTCTTGCAGATTTATTTATTTGGCGATTTACACGTCTCTTATATTGATTGTTAAATTTATGTTAGAAATAAATTTCTAAAAGAAAAATAAAATAAAGTACATGTTTTTTTTCAATTCGTTATATGTGTGGAAAATAGATTTCACATATACGGTATTTCAATTTGTAAAAGAAAAAATTTGTGTTATTTTAATTAGTGTATGAATAAAAACACTTTATACAAATTTTGTGCAAATACGGTGAGTTTCGCCTACAAATACAGTGAGCTGCCATATACGTTGAATTTTCTGTAAATACGGTAGGCAGCATATACGGTAAGTTGCAAATACGGTAAGGTACCTGGCATATACGGCAAGTTGCCAAATACGGTGAGCTGCCTGGTATATACGGTGAGCTGTCATATACGGTGAATTGAACTGTCAAATACAGTAAGCAATTGCCAAATACGATAAGCGTGAATCCGGTGTCTAAATCACATATACGGTATATGAGAACTCGATTCCACTCTATACAGTACCAATTAACACATTTATCAATAAACCTAGCACTTCGTAGGACATAACTACCATCATTTTTTAGAACTTTACATAGACTTTTAGTGAACATTAACATGAGCTCTTCATCACAAAGTTGATCTACACTAAGCATGTTAGCTTTCAAATCAGCAACAAACAGCACATCATTTAAAACATGCAATCCATCTATCACAATCGTACAAACACCCTCAATTTTACTTTGGGCACCACTCCCAAAAGTAACAAGTCTACTTGCATGAATTTTAAAAAATTTTAACATAGAACGATTACTGGTTATGTGTCTCAAAAAGCTACTATCAAAAATACCAAGAGTTGGGCACAATAAATTATAAGCTATATTAACAATATAGCAATTAAGATTGCTTTTTCTTTTCCAAACTCAACTTATTCCATTATTAGGATTTTGCTTTAAAGTACCAGTGTTGGGGATCCTAGGAGTTCAATCAACCAAAACAACAATCAACAAACAAGATTCAAGGCAAAAAACAAGAAAAAAAAACCGGAAGAATACTCCCCTTCTTTGGCCGAAATCTGTCCAGCTTCTTCTTCTTCGTTTCAGCAGCTTCTTCTTCGAATTTATGGGTGTTTTTCAGGCTCAGGAACAGCCTCCATGACTTGCAAATCACCTTCCAAGAGAGAGGGAAAAAATCCAATGAAGAACCACCACACTTTGCTAAAACGAGAGCTCCACCTTCTGCTGGGAATCTTCAAAAATGAGAGCTGCCCATCTTTTATATAAAATGGTAGAGAGTACATCTGAAGGAGAAGGTAGGAAGACCATGCCTCTGCCAAAAACGTGGAAGACCTTATTGTGTCAACCTCACTACCATCAAGTCACAACATTGGGTGGGGTTAGGTGAACCATATCCTCACATTCTTCACATTGGTTCTCCTAACACTCTCTCTTGGTTGCGAATTTGCACATGGAAGAACTGTTCATCATCATCGCCCACCACCTACAAGAAAAATTAACCAGTGTCAATGTGTAATAAAGATAAGCACAATCTAAATTTACTTGCAGGTAGAATTTTTGTTCCCATGTCAGAGGGATTCCTATCAGTGTGAATTTTAACAAGATTAACTTCACCTTGGGACAGTTTCTCACGTATAAAATGATATTTTACCTCAATATGTTTAGTTCTTTCATGGTAAACAGGATTTTTACAAAGCAATAAAGCACTTTGACTATCAGTAAACATAACAGGTGTATCATGCATGAAGTTCAATTCTTTTAAAATTCCTTTTAACCAAGTACATTCTTTAGCCGCCTCAGTTATGGCAACATATTCTGCCTCAGTACTTGACAAAGTAACTAAAGGCTGCAGCTGTGACTTCCATGTTATACAATTGTCACCTAGTGTAAAAAAGTATGCTGTGGTAGACTTTCTGCTATCCTTGTCACCAGCAAAATCAGAGTCTACATACCCCTTTAGAGTAAGTTTTTCAGATCTCTTTTCATACACTAGACCCAGATTTAATGTACCAACAATGTACCTTAACAACCATTTCAAACCTGCCCAATGAGGCTTTCCTGGGTTTGACATAAATCTGCTCAAAAAACTTATAGCATAAGCTAAGTCAGGCCTGGTTGTTATCATAGAGAACATGACGGAACCTATAGCATTAGCGTAGGGTATGTTCCTCATTTCTCTAAATTCCTCCTCAGTCTTAGGGGATTGTGCACCAGAAAGATTCATATGAGCAGCTAAGGGAACGTTCACAGATTTTGATCCATTCATACCAAATTTGGTTGTGACTTTGTTTAGATAGGCTTCTTGGGAAATGACTAGTCTATTTTCAGCCCTATCTCTCTTTATAACCATCCCCAAAATCTTCTTAGCACTCCCCAAATCTTT
>NC_036256.1:2702281-2702689 GCF_002742605.1 Olea europaea var. sylvestris | reverse complement strand
CCGATCCCTAGTAAGCTGATAATCTTGATTAGGTGGCTGATCATTAAAATGTTCAACTTCAATTGGTTCAATGTTATCTTGAAGTTCAGTCACCTCTTCAGGTTCAGGTTCAGGTTCAATTTCATTTTCATTTTCATTTTCATGATGTATAGGGTCATTTTCGTCATTTCCAGGTATAGGTGAATTTAGCCTAGTCAGCTTCACCTCAGTCTGAATACTCTTCTCAGTTTCAGATTTGTTAGTTTCTTCGATCTTCTGTTTTAGACATGGCATCTCAGATTCATTAAAGACTACATTCCTGTTGTTAATAATCTTAATGCCTTGGACCCCTAAAACCCATAACCTATAGCCCTTCACACCCTCGGGATACCCTAACATCACACACTTGACAGCCCTGGGCTCAAGTTT
>NC_036256.1:2675005-2701093 GCF_002742605.1 Olea europaea var. sylvestris | reverse complement strand
AAAATCTTGTTACCAGACTTGAAGGTATATCCCTCATCTTCCAGAGAACCTAAGGAAATGAGGTTCCTCTTTAAATTTGGGACATATCTAACATTTCTAAGTTGCGTGACGGCCCTATCGTACATCCTGATGGCTATGTCACCAACTCCAATCACATTTTGAGAATTATTGTCTCCCATGTAGACCTCCCTAGGTTCAGTCTCTCTATAGTTATAGAACCAAGACCTATCAGGGCACATATGAAAAGTGCAACCTGTGTCTAGAATCTAATTTTTGTCAAATTCTTCCTCAGACACATTCATGACATGCAAACTATCAAATTCAAAAACAATAGCAGCATTATCAACATCAGAATTGTTCGGGTCTTTTTGTTTCCTTTTCCAGTCGAAGCAGTCTTTTTTGAAATGTCCTAACTTTCCACAGTGATAACATTTCTTACCGCTTTTATCTTTAGATTTGGATCTCATTTTAGATTTTCCTCTCCCCTTCTTGTTATGGAAGTTGAATTCTTTCTTTTCAGATCTTCCCCTAACAAATAGACTCTCTTCACGAGAATGAATTCTGTTCTCTCTTTTTAATTCAAGTTCTCTTGATTTTAAAGCATCAGAAACAATAGCTTGAGTGAGAGTGTCCCTACCATACTTTATGGCATTTTTCATTTCTCTGTAAGATTCGGGCAAAGAGTTTAGCAATATGACAGCTAAATCCTCATCATCAAATGTTTTATCATTATGAGCTAGACTCTTAACAATTATGCTAAAGTCACTCAAATTCCCCTCGACATCCTTCCCCAGGTCCATCTTAAAACTAAACAACTTCTCCAACAGGTATATTTTGTTAGGTAAAGTTTTAGTTAAGAACAGGGCATCTAAAGCAATCCACAAAACTCTAGCAGTTTTAGCACTATCAACTTGTCTCACAATATTGTCAGATAGATGCAAAATTATATAACTGTAAGCAATTTCATTAATGTCTTCAATTTTAGTTGTTTTAGCTTTTAACTCATCAGAAAATGTAGCGGGATCATCAAGAGTTTTAGCAACTCTCTGTTGGACCAAAATGGCCCTCATTTTCTGTTTCCATATCGAGTAATCCCCTTTTCCATCGAATTGCGATAATTCGACCCTCGAACCCATTATAGATTCTATAAAAGAGTGGCCTGTACTCGTGGACACAACAAAAAAAGGTTTTGAAAAATTCTTTTCCAGATGATCAATATAAAACTGAGTACCGAGTTTAAAAAAAAAACAATTTTTAGAAATGAAGCACAACAGTGAAATAATCCGTTCACGAAACACAGGTATATAAAGCAGGTAAATATGCTTCCAGGTTACAAATTAATCACAAGAATTCAATCAACAGAATTCACAAATAAGCAACCAAGCAATAACCATGCATAAACCGGTAAGGATACCAAACCTAACCTAACGGAGAGTTTGGAATAATCTTACCAAACTACTGTTGACAAACAGTAAATATACCACCAAGTTTCTGAACCAAATTGCTGTAGACGTCAAGGTAGGGGCAAAATCGTCCAATTTTTTCTGTAAAATCTGAAACAAAAAACAAACGAAATCAGTGCGTTCAGGACGTCAAAATAAGTAAACTGCCCGAAAAAGCTCGCCGGAGGTCCGGCCACGCGCCGCCGTCGGAGCCGCGCCCCACCACAGGGTGCGCCTCCTCCTGCTGGTCATGGTTCCATGGTCCATTTCACCGGAAAGTCAATAGGTTGGCCGGAAATCAAGTTTTTTCAGATTCGGTTAGAATGTGGTAATGGCGATTTCTTGCTGATTTTTGATCGATTTTGGACTAATATCACTCCTCCTAGCTCTGATACCAGTTTGTTGGGGATCCTAGGAGTTCAATCAACCAAAACAACAATCAACAAACAAGATTCAAGGCAAAAAACAAGAAAATAAAACCGGAAGAATACTCCCCTTCTTTGGCCGAAATCTGTCCAGCTTCTTCTTCTTCGTTTCAGCAGCTTCTTCTTCGAATTTATGGGTGTTTTTCAGGCTCAGGAACAGCCTCCATGACTTGCAAATCACCTTCCAAGAGAGAGGGGAAAAATCCAATGAAGAACCACCACCCTTTGCTAAAACGAGAGCTCCACCTTCTGCTGGGAATCTTCAAAAATGAGAGCTGCCCATCTTTTATATAAAATGGTAGAGAGTACATCTGAAGGAGAAGGTAGGAAGACCATGCCTCTGCCAAAAACGTGGAAGACCTTATTGTGTCAACCTCACTACCATCAAGTCACAACATTGGGTGGGGTTAGGTGAACCATATCCTCACAACCAGCAACCAAGTTAACTTTTTTGTGTGATTTTGGTTTTTTGTGTGATTAACAGCGACGTGAATAATGTCTATACGGCTATACCAACCACAAAAAGTATAGTGCGTTGTGACTTACCTATCTCATTATGAGAGTGAAGTTTATCTAATTACCTGATGGTATGATGTGAATCAAGTTTTTAGTAGTAGACAGACCCTGCGATGAAGAGTCAGCCATTGATACTATCCTATTGTCAAAGGTTCTATCTGGTACTTTGATTGCAGTTTTAGGCGTCTGTCTTGGCAATTTATCATATCCAGCTGCTTTGACAAACTTAAACTGGGTAGATTATTTCTCTTTTCCTTTCCCTTCATAACATGAGGCCTTCTTTGATGTTTGAGGTTCTTCTATAGCTGAGAATTTCATTTAAATGAGCAAATTCGATGTTCAACTGTCAACTGTCTCATTGGTGTGGTCCAATTCAGTTAGGAGTTCCAAAATTTGATTTTCTTTTTCTTTCAGAACTTTAAATAGAGCTTCTATGTCAAGCGAAACAACACCCCTTTATTTTTCTATATATTTCATCCTTGCCAGAAGTGTGATATGTTTTTCTTGTTCAATTTTTAGATTCCTTTTCAGTATTATATATTCTAAACATATGGGACTTGATCCAGTTATGTCTCTAGTCAGTGAGTTTGTACCTGTAGGCAAAATTTGTAGCTAATCAGCACCAGACTAAAGGTTAACAATGAATGAAGTTGCTGTCTGTCTGTCCTTATCTGAATTTCTCATTGCATTCTTACCCCGAGACTTCTTTAATGTATTCGTACATTCAGTAGCTATGGGACCGTACAAAAAGAAAACTTCCTATACGTTTCTAGGGGGTATTGTTCATCTACATCCATGCATTTCCATATTCATGGCATTGAATACAATTCTGAGTTCTTTCCATAGACGACGTAGGGTTTTTTCTTAAAAAATTTCTTTTTTGTGGTTGTTAAGATCATGAGCTTCTTCCTTCCTAATTGCTCTTTTCAGGCATTCTCCTAAATTTTTTAGTGAGCATGGTCATATGCTAACTATCACTTCATTTTCCCCTCTTCTACCTCAACCTGCTTGACATTAAATACAATTCCTAATCATTTTTCCTTCTTTGTTGTATGGAGATGCAAGTCATGGATCATTAAGGATCCCACCAATTCTTCTACCGTAACGCTCTCTATATGTCTACTATTCTCAATGGCAGTTACTCGAAATAGAATCTGTGGGATAGTGATCTAAAAATAATTTTCAATATTTTCTAAACACATTTTTTCCCAAGGTGTAGGCCGAGTTGGTAATGTCACTTAGCTTGGCATAGAAATCTTTGAATTGTTCATCACATTCATTATTAGTTTCTCAAATTAAAGTGTACGCATTTGGAGTTTAGAAGACTTCACCATCATGGGCAACTATCATATGTCCCATGCTTCCTTAGCCACCTTGTGTGTAGAAAATCAAGCAAAATTGATTAGTCTACAAATAAGAAAATAGCATTTAAGGCCATTGAATTCCAACTAGCATTATTTACATCACTGCACTTCCACTTGACACCTATAGTAATGATAAACGGCTCATCTCGTTCTTGAACAGAGGCAAAAGCCTTTGTAACAGTCGGACGATAGTAAAAAGTCATAGCAAACCCCGTATCATTAGTCACCCACTTATCAGCCTTTTTCTCTCTTTCTACATCTTTTTCAATCATGGTGGGTGGGAGTTTTATAGCTGTACACAATTGAATGCTATGCTTTCTCATTTAAGGATTGGACATAAACCTGCATCCTAATTTTTCAATAGGAGTAATAGTTTCGCATAGAACGAAGGGTCTAAAAGGTGCACCGTCCATTACTAGATTTTTCGTGGTAGGTCTACAAGGTGCACCGTCCATTACTAGGTTTTTTGTGGGTCACATTGTCTAAAAGTGAACCCGCTCTAATACCAATTGTAAATACTTTAACCTAGTTAATTAAAGATTTTGTCTTAGTTAACCAATTTAGATAGTACAAGTCACGTAGTCAGAATATCCTACAAATAGTTATTAAGGCAGTTTTGACTACAGCATGAAGACAGATTATAGTGTTCTATATAATTTACTCAATTGCATAAATTAACAAGTATGAACACTAGATATAACATGGTAAATCCCTAAGGGAAACATCTACCAGCCCTCGTACCACGGGTAAATCAATTCACTAAATCAAACCATTGAAAATACAATAGGCTCAATTTTGTGATTTCGCAAAACTTACAAAAAAAAAAATGAAAAATCAAAATAAATATAAGAACAACTCCCTAGTTTTCATCATTTAACTTGTAGAAGTAGAATTAAACCTTCCAATATTGAATTTATCACCAATTTATTATTGTACTCGACCGCAAACACAACTTGGATTAAGAATATCAATTCTTAATTACTCCAAGCAACCTTATCTTTGAATTGGATTGAACATTCATGTTCTGGTTTGTTTTCTTCATGTATATTTAAAGAACTCAATTTTGCTATGAGATTATTCAATAATGCATGGCACAGGGTGAACTCACTGGAATATGGCAGAACTCGTTGTTACAGTTCACTGGCAGCATATACGAATTTCTCAAAGTTGTTCTACTATGGGATTAATCAATAAAGCATGTCATTGATTGAACTTGTTGGAGAATGGCAGCATGTGTAACTGCTTTTATACTTTCTCAAAGATCTTTTCGTTCCTTGATTTCTTACTTCACTTGAGCAAATAATTTACAAGGCACGTTGAACATACCTAAAATTAAAGCATTAAAACACAGTAAGTAAATAGTCATATCACTTATGATTTCTATGATATGGCAATAAATAGACTTATGAAAAGTCTAATATTAAATCAATTTTTCCTTAAAGTAATAGCCAAATTTAGATTAAATCCTACCTAAAATTATATACAATAAAACTGGTAAGACTATAATCATATCATGTAAGATTTATTTGATATAACAATAAATAAACTTAAGGTAAGTTTAATAATAAACAAATGTTTACATAACTTTAATTATTTAACCAATCAAATAATATCTAGGATAATAGGTAAATAAATCTGTATCAGATGCAATATGAAAAGCGAAATTACATCCCATTTTGGGGGGTTAAAACATTAAAATTCACATTCAAATTCACATAATTCTTGAAAACATGTATCACCTAATCAGTTAGGACTATCTACCTGCATGGATAGCATCCATTTTTCACGTTTTTAGCACATGTCTTTGACATTTAAAAATCAATCTATAATAAGTAAACCAACTAAAATAATATGTATATTTTTCCAACACATTGAAAAAATTATACATTTTCTACAATAATTGAGCTCTTTGAGTTATCTTTTTAAAGTATTTTGAATCACCACAATAGGATATTGGGAGAGAAAGTTATAACAAAAATGCTGATAATAGTGCAGAGACATATCCATAAGCGATGCAAATGCTACTTTCCTTATTTGATTGGAACTCTTTGAAATCCAAGTTGAACGTTTTTCTTGACCTAATTTCACCTTATATGATACAAGGTTTGGGAGCCCATTAAAGGAATGCTCTTTAGCCTTTAATTTGAATTCATATCATCAAATTCATCAAGAACTAGAGGCTAATTTACATATTTTGAGAGAGGAGATCAAACCCTAGAGGAATTGAAGGCCAATTATATCAAGAAACTGAAGATTTGGGCCTAGGACTTGAAGAGTAATATCTTTTGCATTTTTTCATGATTCGCGTGATAACTTTTTATTATTCTTCTTATAATTTATATAACCATGTTAGGCTAGGCTAGATTCATTTTGTATTGGATAAAGATGAACCCTATTATTTATTTATTTTTATTCAGGACTAGTAGTTTAGCATTTCTTGCATTTTTGATTAATTATGTATACACATTACATTATTTAATTGTATAGCTTAACAATTAGATAATTAGTTACTTGTTGTAGTGTTGAGAAACTTACAATAAGTTTAAAATGAAGCAAAATTAACATAAACGTAATAGATGCTAGGAATAACATCACGTGTGTAATCATATAAATAATAAAAAATTTAATGCATTTCAACCATTCGAATTCGTATAAGGAATAGACTCGTGTCATGATTACAATAAAATTAATTTATCTTGAAAAAAAGTTAAATATATTAACTTTATCGACTATCAATAATGCATGAATAAGGTTAAATTACATATTTGAAAAATTGAAATAGATAGTAATGGACAGATTAAAAATCAAATAAAATCGTCCATATAGTCATACAAATCTAAGATTTATATAATTGTTAGAGTAATTTATTATAATCACGAAATAAAATCTATTTTGTGCTACGTAATTCGAATTTCATACAAAGCTAATACACTTGAATTGAAATTTATTCTCTTTAGGACGATACTCTTAACTCACTAAATCTATTACTTGTTGACAATCCCGTACATTTGCTAAATTTGCATGAACACCCACTTGAAAGTTCATGACCATCCCATAGATAGATTATAAATTAGTCCACCTAAAAAGACCCAAATCCTTAAAAAAACAATCTGCTTAAAGCAAAGAAGTGCTATTGTTGAAGGCACATTCTTGATTAGTGACAATACTAACTTTTTTTCCTTAAATTTTAGTCCATGCTAATGTTTACATGGGATAATTACGCCACCTACACCTATAACTTCTAAAATTTCAGTTGTACTTTATCTACTTTTTTTGTTCCATGCTTCAAAACACACGGCCATCCAAAACACACACGCATCCAGATATGAGCAAATCTGGAGCTTTCAAGGCGGTGGCACCACCCTTCCAATGGCGACCAATGAAAAATGTAATGGAAAGGAAGTGTCTTTTTGCTTCATTGTTATGTTTTGAGATCTTATTTTGAGATGATTCAAGTATTATGACTATTTTATGTTGACACGGTTTATGAAAGGCTGACAAAATCAATAATTGTTAGTTTTTTGGACTGGACCTCCCATGTGGGGTGATTTGGGTTGAATTTCTCTACCCATGAATCAGTGGTTTTTGGCCATTATTTTCAATTTTCTTTCAATTTTACCATTTCTATAATAATTATTTTCAAATCTACCCTAATTAAAATAAAATACTAATTATTTAATGAGCAATGCCATGCGTACAGAGCACTGTTCCACAGGAGTCTTATAGTCCCTCACTGTAGCGGCAGGTTTGACCCACTGACCCATATTAAAAAAAAAAATAATATATATATATATATATATATATATATCCTATTAACTGCAATATATTCAAATATTGCTTATCTATGAACTGAGTTCATTGTTCTAATGGTTACTGAACTTAGGTCCATGTCTTCAAGTTTTTATCACTGAACTTAGGTTTATGTTTTCGATTGGTTACAGAAGTTTAAAATATCAAATTTTGACCATTGAACTTTGGAAAATGCCGTACGTTACTCACTAGCATAACTATTTAACTTTAAAAAGTATCATGTTTAAAGTGAGTAATATACAGTATTTTTCAAATTCAGTTAGTAATATACAATATTTTTCAAAATTCAGTAGTTAAAACTCGACATTTTAAATTTCACTAAACAATCGAAGATATGAATATAGGTTCAGTGACCATTGGAACAATTAACTCATGTGAACTTCACAGTCGCTAACCGTCCTCCTCTACTAGCCCCTCCACCTCCACAATTACAGTCACTTTGCAAATCCTTGCTACTACTCTTGTGCTGCAAAGGCGATGAGTGCCAAAATGATGCAGAACCTCTCTTCCATGCCGCCACCATCTTCGCCATTGGCCCTCCCATACGATATCCATTAAAGGGAAATGGAATGGGACCTCTACATGTAATATATATTGTGCGGGCACCGCCTCTGGCAGACCGTGTGAATCCCCCTGTACATGAAGCACGGCCCTTATTTGATCTATGTAAACCTCATTAACATGGATTATATCAAAAACTTGGAAATTCGTACGTATAAAAAATGCCCAAGATGGAGTGTACACGTTGTTTTCTTATTGATTAATTTAGACTCGTAATTTTATTTAAGACCTCAAACAAACATGTCAATTTATAATTTTGATTTTGAAAATTTAGTTTGGTTGCTCAAAGCGTGCTTGCTGTAATCATTGTAAGATTATTAGGTGTAGCACCCACGAATATGCCACTAAAATAATCATAAATAATTTAATTAACATCTTAATTAGGTAACTAATTTAATTAGGCAACCACATGTTTATCAATATTCCTCCTTCAATGCCGTGCTTTAAGTATTGCCAAACACGTATCACTTTTTAATATTTATTTTATTTTAGTATTGATGTGTTTTAATTATTTTTTTCTTTTCAACTCATTTGGAATAAAATTATAAATTATTCCATGCGCTTATTGATTTTGTCAACTAATTAGACCAAGTCAGTTTTGCGACAGTAGCATCCATTGTCCTTGTAAGAAGGAAAATCATGCAAATAAAGGAAAGCAAATAAACAACAATTATATCAAATCCCGTCATGGAGAACAAAATCTTTTCAACTTTCGGTTTCAATTTTTTTAATGTTTTCTAGTAATTATAACTTGGCATTCTCCACCGTCTCCCACCTTTTGGTTTTCCATTTTTCTCTTCTTTTATGAACAAAAATCGCTCATTCAAGGTGAAAATTTACAAATTTTAAGTCCCAAAGACTCACAATTTACAGATTTGATTACTAACAAATAAGATGACGAGATCTCATTGAGTCAAAACCTTAACGGGAAAAAAAAAAGACTTTCGGTTTCAATTTTTTTAATGTTCTCCTGTAATTATAACTTGGCATTCTCCACCCTTTCCCACCTTTTGGTTTTCCATTTTCCTCTTCTTTTATGAACAAAAATCACTCATTCAAGATGAAAATTTACAAATTTTAAGTCCCAAAGACTCACAATTTACTAATTTGATTACTAACAAATAAGATGACGAGATCTCATTGAGTCAAAATCTTACCAAAAAAAAAAAAAAATCTGTAAAATAATCTGTAAATGATGATATACAACAATCATATTCCTTTTTTATATAATGGGGCCAATCCTATCATCTTTGTATTTTGCATTGAAAATGATCAAATATCGACACACAAATACCTTATTATACATATGGTGCAAATGTGGAGCCGGGATTTTAGTTCAGCGTGGGCAAAATTTTTTCGATGTCGAATGTCGAGGTTTTGGTCATTGATTTAATGAAGCTAAAAAAATAAAAAAATAGTACGATAATACTAAAAACGACATAATTTATATATTTCACTTGTTCCTTGCGAGTTTTAATACTCTGTACGAATCGAAACTACAACGCTGCAATAGGGACGAATTCTCTCACTCACAAACAAATGGTTGGATTGATTCAAATGAATGAATAGATTTGGGTCAATTGGATTTTGAGGGAATGGGTCTAAGAGGGCTTCTCTCTATGAGCTGGATATCGTATATTGGAAAAAAAAACTATGGATATTCACTACTATTGATATCTGAAACATTAGAAGTGGGTTTAAAAATTAAAAATAATAATAATAATAAATTCTGCCCAAAAATAGATGCCGCACTGGACATGCATTGGCTCCGCCCATGTTATACACATTTATTTCATATTATTGACACGGACTTACCTTTTCAATAAATGGACATCTATGTTATTTTATTCTTTTGAAAAACTTTCATAACTCCTCGATAATAAACTCTCTAACATGAGTTGAAATGTTTAAAAATCGCTACACAGAACCAGAACCTTTATAAACATTCAAAACTGATATTTAAAAAAAAATGAAAATCCCTTAATCTTACCCAAAAAATCTCAAGGAGGCCCTTAGGAAAGAAACAGAAGGAAAAATATATATATATATATATTTGATTTCTATGAAATTTCTTCTAGATCTGGAATGGATTTTCAATGTTTTCGCCTTACCTTAGATTTGTTGGTGTTGGTGACATGAGTTTTTGGGTTGCTGTGATGCTAAGATGGGTTTTGTGTTGGAAGTTTGCTTGGAGATGGTGGCCTATTTTAGTTGCAATCAGGGACGAATCCAGAATTGAATCCAAGACCGGGTTATAAAATTTCAAATCGGGCTGCTACATGGGGAAAAAAAAATTTACACATAAAAAATTGATTTTTTACCAAAAAAATAAAAAATAAAAAATAAAACCTTTAAAAAAAATTTGTTGGGCCTGAGAGGGCCCCCCCCCCCAATGAAAAATCCGTCTCTAGTTGCAATGGTGATGCACATATGGAAATCATGATGGTGGTATCCGTTTCGGTGATGGAGATGGGGAATTTGGGTGGTGATGATATCAAATTTGACTATTGTTGTGGTCCGTGTGTTTTAAAAGGTGGTCTTGGTGTCAGCAGGAATGGTTACAGTGGTGATAGCGTCGCTGATGGTGAGGACAGCGAGTTTTACATGTGATTATGGTGATGGTGGTGGTGGTGGTGGTGATGGTGATGGTGATGGAGCACGATGGTAGCATAGAAGATCGTAAGAATGAGATTATTGTTACAACACGGTATGTTATCATTGACTGTGACAATGGTACTATTTTAATCACAGTGTAACAAGATATGTTACAAGTGATTTTGGACTGCAGTGGCAGTAGTGACAATGTAACAATATATGTTAAATATGGTAATGGGGACGGTGAGTGTACAAGGTATGTTACGATTGGAGGCGAAGCTTAAAGATTTAATGTTATAAATGCAATACTATTATAATGAGTGGTGATGACGACCCTAAATATGATCATGAAGGAAATATGTTGTGTAGCGATGTTACACATTTACATTCCTACTAGCTTAACACTAAATAAAATTTTAAAAGCTATGCATGTAAGTGATACAATGTACTTTTCAAGAAAATTATCAAATGTTAAAAAGATTAGCCCTTATCAAAGTTTTTGAAAGTGTCATTTGAATCTTTCTCAATTTAATTTCTACTCCCCCGTTTTCATATATGAAATCTTTAAAACATAAGGGACACCTTATCCTTTTTTTTTGTTATTCATGTTCTTGGTTTATCGATCTGTTAAAGCTGATCAAGCCATGCATAGGAACTATAATAAGCTAACCATTCTAAGATAGTCAAACCAGCCTATAAGCACCAAATCCACCTGAACATGTTTGACTAAAATAAGGCAACTTATTTTTAATCAAATTTTAGATAAGCAATAGGGGTACATGTTTAGTGAAACTTGAATTTTTATTCTAAGTTGATTAAGCATAATTTTTATCCACATTATTTAAAACCGTCAACTTACTACTCATTTATTATGTATGTTTAGGATACATTACTTATAAGCACTATCAAATAGGTTTGTGGCTTTTATGTTCGATAATGTAAATACCATTATACCCTTTATACTTGTTGATCCCAGAAAATGTTGTCAACAGATGTTGGACCCACCCGCACCAACGTAAGTGAAAGTCCAACATGCTAAGATACGTGGACGGTTTAAAACGGACAGATCAAGGGTGTGGGAATAGCTCCACGGCGCGGGACGAGAACGATCAAAATCCGGCGAGATGTTCATAGACCGATTGTATAATAATTACCAATCGATGTTTGTAAATATGTATGTAAAAATGTGTAAACTCGTATTGTGTTGTCAGATAATAAGAGAGAATTGAGTAAAGTGTTGTTTCTTGTATTGATTCTTGCATTAGCCTTTGTATGGAGTACATGTGGGAGTATTTATAGTGTCACAAGTTAGATCGTGACCTTTGGTTCGAGGTACACGTGGCCTCATCCGGTTAATTTACATGTCAAATTGTAGGCATCAGCCGTACCTAGCCTGCTATACATTTATTGATTGGCAGAGCCACCTCTACTAGTGACAAAACTTAACATTTACTCTCATGACAAATATCCTATCAATCATTCAAGTAAGATCTTTGTGCAAAGGATCTCTTAGGAGAAGTGTCTATGGAAGATGCTGCTTTGTGATTCGGAGGCTGCTACATCAGCTATAGGGCCTCCTCTACCTTCAAAGGGCCTTGGCATGTGGGCTTCGAAAGCTCCTCAAAAGGCAATGATAGATGGGCCTCGGTATATATGGGCCTAGGCTTCTGTAGACCTCAGTTTGTGGGCCTCGGCTATGCAAATCACCTCAGCTTCAGTGCCACGTGGTTCAGCTTGAGTTGGTTGTGGGCCCCAGTAGGTTGTCCAAGTGTGCAAACACGTAACAATAGTCCCCCAAATCCAAGTACAGTCATTTATGTAATGCGAGAACTTTGATGAAGTAAAGCCAGCCAGTTAAGTTGAAAGAAATTTTCGCAATTTTTATACCCCAAATAATAGTCCCCCAAGTCCAAGTATAGATATTTATATCATGGTTGGAGTTAGAAATGTGCTATTGTGGAAGAATGATGAAAATGATGAAGCTGAGGTGGCTTGAGAACCAAACTTGCGAGGCTTGTGGAGGCTGAATTCTGATGAGGAAGTCGAGGTGGGTGGGAACCGAACCCACAGACTCGATGGCTGAATTGTGATGAGGAAGCCGAGGTGGTTGAGGAACCAAACCTACGAGGCTTGTGGAGGTTGAAATCTGATGAGGAAGCCGAGGTGGTTGAGGAACCGAACCTGCGAGGCTTGTGGAGGCTGAAATTTGAGGCTCATTGATAATGATTGTTTCTCGACAGTTGTGCCAATGATTTGATGTTTTACGCATCTTTTCGAGAAAATGTGGCTGGACCGTTCAACTTCCTAGGCGTCTGCTACCGTCGAATTAAAGTCATAATTATGAGCACAACTGAAGCTTCTAGAAGCAGACGTGTTTGGGGAGGTGCGTGGAGGATACACTTGAATCTAATGCGTAGGTTTGAAAAATTGTTTGAATTCTACGCCTCGAATTTGGTTTAGAATGAAGGGTCCAGATTCAATGGGCTTTGATCAGACGGCTGGGGTTCGTCCTGGCCCTTTATAAAAGGCGAGAGACCCCCATTTTTCTGAATTTTCAACCTTTGCAATCTGATATCTTCTTAAAAAGCTCAAGTTTTTCAACATCCAAACAGTCGATCTTCTCATTTTTCGGCGTTACTCCGTTCGCGTAGTCATTTCCCATAAGCATTTTCACAGAAAATCCCTTGCATTGAGTTCATCCTTTTCTGATATGGAGTCTACATCGAGTAGGGAATTAGTAACTGTTGCGTCATTCGACAAGGGACGAGTCATAGAGAGGACCCAGAGGTCGAGCAATATACTATGACCAAGGAGCCAGTAGATTACAATGAGAAGTGGAGGCGTCCAGAGTGCCTTCAAATATGACCTTGAAAAGGCAGGGGAAGATTAGGGAGAGGTACTGTGTACCTCATTATGTCGAAATATTGGTGCCCGAGGCTCATGAGCGCGTCTGCTATCCAAGGGCCGTATGCGTGGCAGTGAGTGAATACCTGTTTAAGGCAGGTATGCATCTTCCTCTGCACCCCTTCTTTAGGGCTATCCTGAGGAACTTTATGTTGTCGCCGACCCAGGGTCTGCCAAATGGGTGGAGCTAGTTGGTTGGCTCGTACTCTCTGTGGAAAGAAGTGTCACTTGGAGAGGACATGCCTCTTCACATCTTCATGACCCTGTTCCAGCCTAGGGTGATAGGTAAAGAGTCAAGGGGGTGGTATTACTTAACTCCTTAGGAGGCTTACACACCATTTGTTGTGGACTTACCTTCTTCCATCAAAGGGTGGAAGGAATCGTGGTTCTGGTGAGGGACAGGTGGCAGGTAGTGGAGGGAGACATAGCCTTGGCTTGCACAGTACCGACCCAGTACTACGAAGCTCGTGAGTCTCCCAGCCTAAATAGTTTACATTCTATATTCAAAATTTTCTTTTTGTAGTAGTACGAGGTTCGAGTTGAGCAAGGAGGAGTTTGAAGTGATAGAGGACATTTACAAGAGACCTCTGAAACTTCGGCACTTCGACCACCTCATCGACCGAAGCTGCTACTTCATTGACTTTGAATTGATGGCCTCCAAAGGTAAGAGGCTTGTATACTTGCACATTTCTTGTCTTTTGTGTCGATGCTGATGTACTGACATGCTTTGTAGACAAGTTCAAGAGGAAGGAGTACCCAGCCCCAGACATGGCCTCTATCCTTAAGGCCACATCTAATGTGACGGCGAGGCCCCTGAAGCCGGGGTCAAGTGGTGCAAAGGAGGTCCGGGAGAGGGTGGAGCGCCTCTCCAAAGATAGCAGTTCCAAGGATGCTCAAGAGGGGACCTCCCAGAGGCCGAAGAAGGCGAAAGAGCCTCGGGGAAAGGAGAAGGTCCCTGAGGAGCAGAAAAAGAGGAAGCTAGTGCCGTGCACCAGCTCATCTGGAAAGTTTGGGATCTCTGTGTCCCACGAAGGAAAAGAAGCCCCTCGGCCGAAGCTCTTGGAGACCACCTCAAAAGCGGTGAAGATTGAAATGGTGCGACGCATCAAGGCTGAGGAGGCTACTGGGAGAAGGGCGGCTGAGAAGGTAAAGGATGAAGCTGCCAAGCATAGGCCCGCAAGCGTGCAAGGGAAATCTCCAAACTTCCTTGCTAGGAAGGAGGAGGTCCTGGCCCCGGCGTTGGTGGAGGCACTGCCAGCCGAGATTTGAAGCGCTACGGAAAGCTTCTACAAATTCTGGATGGACCGGTGGCAGTTGTACGCCTCTTCTTGTAACGCGGTGGACTTGACAAGGGCCCTTGTGAGCCAAAGTGTGAAGACCTTTGACCTCGCATTGGAGTGCAGGAAGACCCTTATTGATTTTTAGACGAGGACCCAATCCTCGGAGAAGAATGTGACCTCCCTCGCAGAGGAGCTAAAGAAGGCCAGGGCCGAGGCAGAGGAAGCGAAGGCCCAAAAAATGGAAGATGCAGCCAAGCTGGAGTCTGCTTTAGCTTAGACCGAGACCTTGAAGAAGGAGGTCTATGAGTCCCAGTACGAGGTGGCTTCCCTTACCAAGAAAGAAGAGGTCTCCAATGACCACCAAAATGTGACTGATGAGGCCTTGGAGAAGGCCAATCAGTAGCTGATTGGGGCCTAAGACGCCTACAAGTTCTTAGAGGGCCAAATAAAGTGGTATGTGATGAATTGTCCAAGGTAAAGGAGGAGGCCATTATGGAAAGGAAGGAGGCAGTCAAAGACTACATTGCCAACTTTCACAACACTGACGAGTACAAGAGCTTTAGCATCTACTGGAGGAATTATGCTTATGCCAAAATGATGGAGAGGGCTGAGGAACTCTACCCAAATCAAGACGTATCATAGCTGAGGTCGGAGTTTGTGGATGAAGTCCCTTAGACCCTAGCTGATGAAGTGGTTGGGGAAGAAGCAACGAAGGCAGAAGAAGGGAGTTTTGATGCTCAAGCTGCGGAGGCTCCAACTGCCGAGTCACCTCCGCCATCGTCCGAGGCTCAGGATAGTTTACTTTTCAGTTAATTCCGATGTACTAGCCTCAGGCCCTCCTTTTGTAATTGATTGAAAATCAATATAATCTTTTTCATTCATTGTTGTTCTTCTTCTAAGTGCATTGGCCTCGTTAAGTAATTGAATTTAAGATTGATTGAAGAATTAAATAACCTTGACTTGATATCCCAACTCCAATCACTTAAGCAAGTAAATTGTACTTAAGCCACACGAACCATAACTAATACTGGACTTAAGCAAGTAAATTGTACTTAAGCTTAATAACTGTAACCTAAATAGATCCTAAGACTGGACTGTCTTTCAGTCGAACTGCGAACATTGTTAGGTCTGATTGAAAAGGTAGTTGCGTGAAGCTCGTAGTGGTTGAGCCTTGTAAATCAATAGGTAAAAAAGTTCGATCCTCGTTGAGGCTTTTCCCCTTGGCTTCCAGCCTCGCCAAAGGGAGGCAAGTTGCGTGAGTCTCGGAGTTCGAGCGAGGTGACAAAGAGATGAGACATTGACCTCTCCTCCGAAGTGACGATGCTTCCCAACATAGTGGATGTTTCATCCATGTTGAGGCTTCTCCCAGTGGCGTTTAGCCTCGCCAAAGGAAGGCAAATGACGTGCGCCTCGGAGTTCAAGCGAGGTGGCCTAGAGATGGGACGTTGAGCTCTCCTCCAAGGTGATGACACTTCCCAACATGGTGGATGGTTCATCCATATTGATGTTTCTCCTAGTGGCGTTCAGCCTCACCAAAGGGAGGCAAGTGGAGTGCACCTCGGAGTTCAAGCGAGGTGACCCAGAGATGGGATGCTAACCTCTCCTCCGAGGTAACGACACTTCCTAACATGGTGGATGGTTCATCCATATTGAGACTTCTCTCAGTGGCGTCCAGCCTCGCCAAAGGGAGACAAGTGGCATGCGTCTCGGAGTTCAAACAAGGTGGCTCAGAGATGGGACGCTAACCTCTCCTCCGAGGTGACGATGCTTCCCAACATGGTGGATGGTTCACCCATGTTGAGGCTTCTCCCAATGGCGTTCAGTCTCGTCAAAGGGAGGCAAGTGGCGTGCGCCTCGGAGTTCAAGCGAGATGGCCCAGAGATGGGACGCTGACCTTTCCTCCGACGTGACGACATAGTGCGACACTTGAATTCAATCATGGACAATTTTATTGAATCATGGAAATGTTACATGAGCTGGAAAATATCGTCCAGTAAGGTAGTACATTCATTGATAATAGATTCGGAGGTGTTCAATGTTCCATGGATGGGGTTGTGCCTTGCCGTCCATGTCTTCAATCCAGTATGTCCCAGGTCGGATCTCCTCCTTGATTCTATACGAGCCTTCCTAATTCGGACCCAAGGTACCGGTGTCTGGTTCCTTGGAGGAGAGGAAGACTCTCTTAAGGACCAGGTCGTTGATTCGAAATGACCTATTCTTTACCTTTGAGTTGAAGTACTTCATCATCTTTCTTTGATATGTGGCGAGCTTCAGCTGGGTGTCATCTCTTCTTTCCTTAATGAAGTCGAGGTCGTACCTCCGAATCTCGTCGTTTGTTATTTCACTGAAGTGCAGATGTCGTGGAGATGAAATTCTGACCTCGACGGGGCTCATCGCCTCAGTTCTGTATGCCATGAGGAAAGGTGTTTCCCCTGTGGGGGTCCTCGTAGTGCTTCGGATTGTCCAAAGCACTTGTGGCAGTTCATCCACCCAGGCCCCTTTTGACACATCAAGCTTATTTTTCAATACGTGTTTGATGGTCTTGTTCACAGCCTCAACCTGTCCAATTGCTTGTGGATGGTGAAGTGTGGAGATGTGTTTCTTGATGCCAAGTTCTTCACACAAACTTTTCACCTTCTTATTGTCGAACTGTTTACCATTGTCTGAGACGATTGAGTAGGGAATCCGGAACCGGCATATAATGTTCTTCCACAAGAACTTGGAAGTGTATGCTTCTATGATTTTTGCCAGTAGTTCAACCTCAACCCACTTAGTGAAGTAATCAATGGCCACAATTGCAAAGCTCGCGCCTCCTCTGCCTTTCGGTAGAGGACCTATGAGGTCCAGAGCCCACTTCGAGAAAGGCCAGGGGTTGGAGACCGTGGTTAAATCTTGTGATGGTTGTCTTTGGATAGGAGAGAATCATTGGCATTTGTCATGTTTTCGTACAAACTGAAGGGCGTCCTTTTTAAGGTAGGCTAATAATACCCCTGTCTCAGTATTTTTTGCGCCAAAGTTAGATCTCCAGAGTGGTTGCTGCAAATACCCTCGTGGACTTCCCTTAAGATATAGGTAGCATCTTCTCCTCCCACGCATCGAATGAGTGGAGAGGAAAAACTCCTCTTGTAGAGTATATCATCAATGAAGAGGAAATGAGCTTACCTCCTTCTTAGCTTGTAAGCTTCATGCTTATTAGTGGGAAATAGCTGGTCCTTTAGGTAGGCTACGATGGCTACATCCAAGAAGGAGTCCCAGCCACCCACACCACATTGGGGCTTCGGTTGATGGTATGAAGAGGTGCTCTATTGGGACTACTGTGAGTAGTTCAGAGTCCTTGCTACTTGCAAGTTTGGAGAGTACATCTGCATGTGCATTTTCAATGCCGGGGATCTAGATCAACTCAAACTTTTCAAAGGATGGGATGAGGTTCATCACCATTTTCAAGTAGGAGGCCATGGTTTTGTCTCTGGCTGAGAAGTCGCTGTTCACCTGGCTAACAACAAGCTGGGAGTCACTACTAATAAGTATCCTCTTCACTTGCATTTCTCTGACTAATCTGAGGCCCACAATAAACGCCTCGTATTCTACCTCATTTTTGTTGGCCTTGAACCTGAACCTCACAACTAAGTTCAACTTATGACCTTCAGGGCTGATGAGGACAACTCCGACACCTGAACAGTATCCCCAGCCAATACATCCATGAATAAGTTCCACGTAGGGGACTCGGCATGTTCCATGATTTCATCCTCCTCGAGTAAATTGGCAAATTCTACCACAAAATCAGTCAAGGCTTGGCTCTTGATGGCCGCCCTAGCCTTGAACACGAGGTCAAATTCACTTAGCTCCACCGCCCATTTCAATAATTTTCCTGAAGCATCGGGCTTTTGAAGTACTTGTCTCAGAGGGAAGTTTGTTAGCACATGTATGGTATGGGCTTGGAAATAGGACCTCAATTTCTTGGAAGTCGTGATCAAGGCTAAAGCGAGCTTCTCCATATTGGGATAACGGGTTTTTGGAGATATGAATGCTTTACTTGTATAGTATATGGGGAGTTGGGTGGTCATTTCTTCTCGGATTAGAACCGCACTGATGGACTCATTGGAGACAGCCAAATACAGTTGAAGAATCTCGTCGAACTTCGATTTGGAGAAGAGGGGGGCCTGCCCTAGGTGCCTTTTCAGGCCCTGAAAGGCCTCTTCACATTCCTCAGTCCATTGGAACTTCTTTCCAGCTTTCAACACTTTAAAAAATGGGAGGCATTTGTCTGTAGCTTTGGAGACGAAGCGACTAAGTGCGGTCACTCACCCAGTCAAGCTTTGTACCTTATTTGGCTTTTGGGGGGACCTCATCTTGCATAGGGCATCAATCTTCTTAGGGTTGGCTTCAATTCCAGGTTGGTTGACCATGTATTCTAAGAATTTTTAGAAAGGCAACCCTGAAAGCGCACTTGAGAGGGTTAAGCCTCATCCTATACCTTTACAAAATTTATAAGGTGTTGTTAAGTTGCGTTACATGGTCCCCAGCTTCCAAACTTTTCACAAGCATGTCATCTACGTAGACCTCCATTGTCTTACGGATGAGGTCCACAAACATTTTCTTGACGAGCCTTTGATATGTGGCCCCGACGTTTTTCAACCCGAAGGGCATCATCTTAAAGTAGTAAAGACCTCTGTCTATGATAAAAGAGGTGTGTTTCTCATCGGCCGGGTGCATGGGAATTTGGTTGCAGCCGGAGTATGCGTCCACGAAGCTCAACAACTTATGCCCAGCCATGGAGTCTACCAGTTGGTCAATCCTTGGGAATGGAAAGCTGTCCTTCGGGCAAGCTTTGTTGAGGTTAGTGAAATTAATGCATACCCTCCATTTTCCATTGTGTTTCTTCACTAAAACCGGGTTGGAATAGATGGCCTCCCTGATAAAGCCATTTTGGATGAGCTTCTGAACTTCTTCCTTCATGGCCTCATACCTTTCAGGGTTGATGGGTCTTCTCTTCTGTCTATGCGGGGCAACCTTAGGATCAATTTTCAAGTGGTGGCAACTGACCTTGGGTCTATGTCTACCATGTCCTCATGCCTCCAAGCAAAGACATCAAGGTTCCTACTTAGGGAATCCTTGATCTTTTCTTTCAAAATATTGGACAAGCCTTTGGCCACTTTCAATAATTTGGATGGGTTTCAAGGGTCCACTAAGAAGCTTTCAAGTTCCTCAACTGGGGATGCTTGAAGTTCATGTTCAATTATGCGGGGGTCAATCTCATCAATGACCAATACTTTCGGTATGGGTGGTGCGTCAATCATTTCCACATCTTTCGGTTCGGAGAGAGCATCACCTGGGACATCAACCATGAGTATGTCGGCGATAATCTCATGGAAGTCCCAGGGCTCTACCTTTCTGATGGAGCTTAGATAACACTCTCTCGAGCCTCTTTGGTCACCTCTCACCGTCGCCACCCCATTTTTCGTTGAGAATTTCATGCGTAGGTGGTAAATAGAGGTGACGGCTCCTAATTCCTTTAGAGCTGGCCTATCCAGTACTCCATGGTAGGCCAATCGGCTGTCAACAATGAGGAACTCCATGAAGTTCATTGTAGTTTGGGAAGACTCTCTCGTGATCTTTCATCTTGGAGTGATGCTATCTCCGGTAAATCCTTACAAGGGAGTGGTGGTGGGCATCAACTCATGGTCCAGTATCATCTTGTCGAAGGTGGACCGAATAGAATGTTGACAGAGCTACCATTATCAACTAACATTCGTTTGAGCCCATTTCGGACTATGACCACTCTCACCACAAGTGCATCGTAATGGGGGTAGTGAACTCCTTCAGCGTCCTCCTAGCTGAAGACAATAGATGGAACTTGATTCCTTCGGAAGTTGTGGTCCACAATATAGCTGGTCAGCAGAAGGGTGCTTAGCCTCACGGGCGTAATTCCTTTTAGCGTTCCACATTTCACCGCCCATATATGGGACTCCAAATATGGTATCCACCTCGTAGATAGGGGTCTCATCTTAAGTTTGTCAATTTTTTGGGTGTCTGCGCCCTTAATTGGGCCTCTCTGCATTGTGCTCCCTTCGTTGTGAAGAAACATCCCTTTGATGGGGAGCGGCCTCTTCAAACCCATGTCGGTTGTCATACCTAGGTGGGGGCCTGTTCGCCTGAGGCGACTTATTTCTATCCCTTAGGGGTTCTTGCCGGGTACGATGAGCATAGTCTCAACAATTTACTGTGTCGTGGCCATAGGACTGGTGGTATATGCAGTATCATAGGAGGTTCGGATTTGACCTATTTCTAGGTCCCGAACCCCGACCTCGGCCTCTTCTCCTGCAGGATCCTTGCGGAGTTCCCATCTGCTGGGTGTCAGTGACTGAGTTGATATCCTCATATGCCAAGATAGGAACTATGTTCAGAGTGGTGGTGGCAAGTGCTTGTCCAGAACTCTCATTACTGGCTTGGTTCATTTGGTAATCCATCAAGTGGGAGATCGGCCCTCTAGCATGTTGTCTTTATGGAGGTGAAAGGCCTCTACTTGCCATGTTCCTATACTCAATCAATTCTTCATTGATGATCTCCCGTCTCATCATCTCTGATAGGGCGTCATAGGTGGTGGGGTCTTGATTTTGCACGTCCCTCCAAAACATGGTGTTCATGTTCAGGCCTCCTCTCAGTGCAGATAACGTCTCACGATCGGTGACTTGCACACAGTACGTCATCTCATCAGTGAAGCATGATAGGAAGCTCTTCAGGGACTCTCCATGTGCCTGTCTCATATCTTGAAGACGTTGGATGGGAGCATCTCCCTCTTTGCTCACAGCGAACCTCTTCAAGAAGGTGGTCTTGAATTCGGGCCAACTTCTTATGCTCCCAGGCGGAAACCTACTATGCCAGATTTCAGCTGCTCCGCTAAGTGTTAAGTGGAAAGCTTTGCATTTCACAGCTGGGGTGGTGCCCCTTAGACTCATGTGAGTTTTGTAAGCATTCAGGTGCTTCTCTGGGTCACCTCTTCAGTCATACTTTGGTATCTTGGGCATAACGTAGTGGTTTAAGACCTAGGCACTCTTTAGTTCCCTTGAGAATGGTAGGTTTTCATCATCATTGTCTAAGTCACAGGACCTTTGCTGCTCATCTGAATCGTTTTCATCGGCCTCATACCTTGGTGGTTGGTGAGAGGTGCCGGGACAGTTCCTAGCCTCTTATTCCCTCCTTTGGCGCCTATTTCTAGGCGGTGCAGCACGAGAGGCATTTTCATGCCTTTCTTTCAGCTGTTGAGGCATTGGAGGTGGGAGTTGTGGCCTTGTCTAGGGCTCGCGAAGCTGTTGTTGCTTAGGCCCCAGTTCTGCAGGACTGATTCTGTCAAATACACTATCTGACCTCCTATGTCTTCGTTCTTGCTCATATGGAGGTGGGAAGTTATTATGGTTCAAAGGGACCTCGATGGGTCACCCTGAAGTGTAGTTGGAAGAAACATCAACTTCCACTTCCCTTTCAAATGGGCTTCTACCTCGGCTATAGTCCGACGAGGCAACCCTCTGACTTTGAACTTTATCTTCTTGCTGGTAGTGCCCTTCCAATAATCACTCTTAAAATAAGTTCCACCAATCCCTTAGCTAAACAGAAGCAACTAAATAATGCTCACCTGACTACGACTACCTGTCAATGTGTCAAGCTGATACAGTTACTCCCAACACTTTATTTTGAATTCTCTGACGGAGTCCCGCTTAGTTTCTGATTTTGATCGTGCCCTTTCATTACGTACGTAAGAAACAACCTTTGACTCGACGCGACGTAATGTAATAAAAAGCAACCCTCAGCCTCACACCCTCGCTCAAAGCTCCTTTATAGTATAGTAAGGGCTCGCGCCTCTGGCTTTTCGCACTATCTCACCTTTATCAGCTCCCTTGCCTTTGCTTTGCTCCAGTGGTACACCAAGTTTGGCTTTCTTAGCTACCTTTGTACTGGAAGCTGGATCATCCGAACCAGCAATGGCCTGAAGCTTTCTCCTCTCCAGAACTCTCGGACTGAGAATATTGCTGCAAGAAAGCAAGCTTAGGAATGAATCGGGTCTCTGTCCCTGCTATAGCTTGGAAGATTGACTTTTGCTAAGTAACTAACCGAAATTACTGGAGTATACCCCTCTCCTTTATGGCTTGCCCGCGCTGATTGGCTTGCTTTTCTGAAGAATGGAGTTGGTGGACAGACAAAATCCCAACCTGGACAGAGCGATTTGAAAGAGCAGAGATTGGAGATTGATTCAATTCAATAGCTTTGGACAGAGACAGCCGGGTGTGAGCAACTCTCGTACTCTATTTACTGGATCGTCCGCTGAATAGAAACATCAAACTAAAAGCCCATACAAAATGAGCACCTAGGAAAAAAAGTCCATATGCAGATAATGAAGAACCATAAGACTGAATTACCTGGGATGCCTGTGCCCATAAGAAATCCCGGAGCCACCCATTAATAGTAATAGAACTCTGGGCGAAGTTTCCTCCCGTGATATGAGTTACTACCCCTTGATCACTTATACTGCCCCAAACATCTAAGGGCATTCAGCAAAACGGGAAGTGACGCTTCCTTTATAAAATAAAGAGTATGCTCTCGTGACGTAATACCTTCCATGGAAAAAGAAACTTTATTACTTTTGAAACTAGACCGGGTGCTTGCTTACAACTTGCTTGAACATTACTTATGATAATTCTAAATTAGATAAATTCGATCTAAAAATAGATGTTTTATTGAGCTAAGGAAGCTTTATCTAACGGACTGGATAAATAAAGTAGAGTGTAGCTTTCCCGGCCCGCTCTTCCTGAATTCTATGAAGGAAGAGAGTAAGGGTCGTACCGCTTCTATCTTAAGAGCTTGGGGGGCGTATGAAGGAATAGGGAAGCCTTCCTGGCCTTGCATTTGGGCCATGAGCTCCCTTATAGCCATGTTCTGGTTAGCAATGTCCCTCATTTTGGCTGTTATGGCAGCCATTTCTCTTGATAGCCGGGCTATCACTCGCATTCCACCTCTTCTATGGTGGTGGTGGAGTCGATGCCGAGCTGCTGGGGCAATTGCTGGAGGGGGCACACCTGCGTTTTCTCTTACCCTCCGGAGGGTGTATTTTCGTTTGAACTCATTTTCTTTGTTTGACCTTCAGATTTTTGCTAAGTTGTGGGGCTTCCTCTTGTTCTTTTTCAAAAATAAATCCTTTTTTCAAGGGGGATGCCCAAATGTTCCTCTTCAATAAGCTTTCACCATAAGGTTGTCCGTAGTTATTGTATGGTTTCCCACAAACGGCGTCAATCTGTTGACCCCAGAAAATGTTGCCAACTGACGCCGGACCCACCCGCTCCTACGTAAGTGAAAGTCCAACACGCTAAGACACATGGACGGTCTAAAATAGACAGATCAAGGGCGTGGGAGTAGCTCAATGGCGCGGGATGAGAACGTTCAGAATCTGACGAGATGTTCGTAGACCAATAATATGTATGTAAAAATGTGTAAACTCGTATTGTGTTGCTAGATAATAAGAGAGAATTGAATAAAGTGTTTTTTCTTATATTGATTCTTGTATTAGCCTTTGTATGGGGTACATGGGGAAGTATTTATAATGTCACAAGCTAGATCGTGACCTTTGGTTCGAGGTACACGTGACCTCATCCAATTAATTTACATGTCAAATTATAGGTATCAGCTGCACCTAGCCTGCTGTACATTTATTGATTGACAGAGCCGCATCTACTAGTGACAAGATTTAACATTTGCACTCATAACAAACGTCCTATCAATCATTTAAGTAAGATCTTTGTGCAGAGAATCTCTTGGAAGAAGTGTCTATGGAAGATGCTGCTTTGTGATTCGGAGGCTGCTATCTCGGCTACAGGGCTTCGGCCACCAGGGCCTCATCCACCTTCAAAGGGCCTCAGTATGTGGGTTTCAGAAGCTCCTCAAAAAGCAATGATATGTGGGCCTCGGTATATATGGACCTAGGCTTCTATGGACGTCGGTTTGTGGGCCTCAACTATGCAAATCACCTCGATTTCAGTGCCACGTGGTTCGACATGAGTTGACTGTAGGTTCCGATGGGTTGCCCAAGTGTGCAAACACGTAACAATACTTAAAGATAACTAAATAAGATAAAGGATGTTTAGGCAATTCTGAATTTTACTTATAAATATGTAGATTGTCAAATATAAATCTTCTTAATTTACTTAAACAGACAACTTATCCATGTTCTTCAAAATTTTAAATTTTTAATAGGTTGTAAACTTCTGCTACGACTTTTTACAATTACGAAACGGTAGCTAGGTAGTAGCTCACCCAAATCTTTGCAAATTAGGTACTACAAAGATAGAAAATATGTGTGGGCGACAATGTTAGACTAGACTGAATTACAATTAAAAAAAATATTAAATTCATTGATTTTTAATCTTAGTACTACGTTGTCTGCAGACCTGAGTCAAGTCTTTAATGAAGGAAAATATTTTTGAAAATACGGTCAAGTTTGGCTCTATATCATTGTGATCAATAAAATTATTTCTGAATATAAAAAGGAACTTATTTTAAAAATATTTTACTTTATTTCAAAAGAAGCACTTAAATAGTGGAACCATTTATAAGTGAAAAAAAAAATTTAAATAAAATAATATATTTTACTCTCTTCGTACACATAAGTTATGTTGATCTATGATAATTAAAATAATAGCTTTATGTGGGATGGTTGATAGGAATGAAATAAACGAGTAGTAAAATCCTGCTCTAACACTTCGTTGTAAGTCATATTTAGAAAAATATGAAAGATGAAATTAAATTTTGCCTTGTTCATCATCATGGCTTCTTTCCCACTAGAGAATTTCTTTACGCGGTGCATTTTTTGTCTAATATTTAATTACCACAACTATTGACTTGATGACCGCCAACAGCAACTATATATTTCTTACTGATTTAAAATATTATAAAGCATGACGCATATCTAGACTTTTGGATTAATTTTGATTTTGATTAAGTCAATAATCTACCATGTTCTAATTTAGAATGTTTTCAAATGCGCAAGATCTTAAGCAATTGTTTTTTTAGATAGGAACCGATGAAAGAATTATGCTTTCATTATTAAATTTTGACATAGACGCAGTTATTGAAACAAGTTTTTTTTTTTTTTTTTTTTTTTTTTTAAAAAAAAAGAAAAAAAAATTTAAAATTTTAAAAACCCTTT
>NC_036256.1:2670128-2674715 GCF_002742605.1 Olea europaea var. sylvestris | reverse complement strand
TAAAAAAATTTTTTTTTTTTTTTTTTTTTTTTTTAGAAAAACAGTAGAAGTAAATTTAAAATTTGTAAGTACCTTATAAAATGTTTGTATATAGTTTTAGATCGGATTATTTATCAAAGTGTCTTCATTTTTCAATAAGATTACAACTTTTGACTGAAAATGTAGAAATTATCGTATAAAAATGAATAAAAAGTAAAGAATATAATACTTATCTAAAATGTCTCACAAAGTAAAAGTTACCACTATTGTCAAACGTTTTCCAAAAGTAAAATCACGACGATTATCAGAAGTCATCAAAATTGAAACATTCAATGTTTTTTGTTTCAACACAACTTCTGTCATTTCTCTCAAGTTTTCAAAAAATAACGGATTTGTCATTCAAACTTTACCCGTCAAATACTACTCAATGGTGGACCAACAGGTCGAGGAACAAGAGCTGTATGTACACTGTGCCCACAAGGAGTCCAATTTCATGTTTCAGGAATCAAACCCCACACTGTGACTACCAGCAAGGCGTGAGATAACCTCACTTCTATCCTTTGCACCACTAAACTATGCCTCAAGAGGCACACCGACAACTTTGATAGTGTGTGAGGTAGCACAAATTTCTGCTATTGACTTCTACAACACTTGAAACAATCAATGACACAAATTTCTGCACTTCACACAATGCTAACATTAATGTACATTTTGAATGTACAAATAGCACGTTCTTATTTTCTCTCTATGAAGTGACGACGAGTTGAATCTGTCATATGTTTATTGGAAAGGACTTTGATAGAACCCAACATATCAAATTAATGGACTTAGTGATTATTGCATTAAATATTATTCACTTTGCAATAAACTCTAGATATGAGTATCTCCAATCTAATTGTGAATACTTAAAAATATTTTTATCCATAGACAAAATAGGTAATGTAATGTCTAAAACATTTATGTTTCATGTACATAAATAAGAATTCTATCAAGAGTCGTGAATTAGAGAAAATAGACAATATGTTGAACTCCGTTAAAATTTAGAGATTTCGTAGGACTTGTTGAGTCAAAAAATTTCTATTCCCTAATCTTATGACGATTTATTTTTCCATAAATATTTAGACGTAATTTTATTTTTATTTTAAAAAAAATGAAAAACACCTAGACATCATTATTGGATTATCATATGGAACCTATTGGAGACTAATTTTAGATTTGAGTTTCTATTCACTCTACATCAATGCCATATTAATAGAATTTTTTTTTTACTTACATGTCATTTAGATGGCAACTTGTAGAAAGCATTGGAGATGGTTTAAACAAATATTCGATAAATTAATGACCTTTAAATAACAAAAATTTCGGTCTTAACTTCAACCACTTTATAAAATTAACAACTTTGTTAAATGCAAAAATAATAATTTTATTTAAAATCCTTCAGGACTATGAACATATAAATAACATCTGATTAGTTAATAAAGGTTTATAAATACTAAATAATTTTGTAATTGACAATTTATGTCTACTCAAATAAGTGTTTTCGTAAAATATGGATATAAAAGTCATTTGTTTTTTCTTTGTACTCAAAATGAACTTAGAGTGTGTTTGATTGACATGGAAAATATCACCTAGAAAAGAAAATATTTTCCATCTTTTGTGGAAAATAAAAACCACCTCTACCCAAGGAAAATATTTTCCTTAAAAACAAGGAAAATTGAGCATATTTTCAAAAGTTGGAAAATATTTTCTATGGAAAAAAATAGCAATCAAACACTCCAAGTAGAAATTTAGATGGAAAACTAATATTTTCCATGGAAAATAAATGTAATCAAACACACCCTTAGTGTAAGGAGGCCTTTACATTTTGTATATCTTTTTCATTTGGTAGAGAATGATTTATTTAGATTAAGACCGGTTGAAGAAATAATTGATGAAACACAAATATCTTGAGAGGCGTATATAATGAACCTTTAATAATCTTTTTATCTATAGGTAATTTTATCATCTTAATTTCAATAATTAAAAAGATGCTCGAAATTCATGACATTTCTATATTGTAACCTAAAAATGACTTCACGTAATATATTATTACATTCATCTTCCCTAACTTTGATTCAAAATAATATTTAATGGGAAAAATAATTTACAATGATTATTGTCCTCACAACAATGTTTCAAGCGTCATTAGTAAAATTAATAGCATTCGATGTATTTTTTTTTTATTTTTTTTTTCAGATTTGTTGCACCTACCTAATGTAAAATGGCGTTGATAATGAATTCGAATGATCAAATAATTTTAGCATCACATAATTGAATATTTGAAGTATATGTAGAGGTTAAAATAATAATAATAATAATAATAATAATAATAATAATAATAATAATAATAATAATAATAATAATAATAATAATAATATAATTCACTTAGCTCGCTCTATGCTTTTTCTTCTTTTCTCTAAACAGTTGAACCAAGAACAACAAATGCTAGTGTTTACTCTTAACTCCGAAAATATACATCCCCTCTTCTAATTTGAATGCGATCTTATATTAGATCTTGAATTCCAAAGTGCTATTTAATTCTTCATACTTCTAACCATCGAATTATCTTTAGTATCCACTAAAGATTTGAATGTTAGTGTAGATTTTCATTAATTTCTTTTGAAATTTAAAGTTATCTTCAGCTGTAATTCGAATTCTAAAGTCACATTTCAATGGTTCCCACTTACGAGAAGAGTTATAAACAAATCTATATATAGATTTAATGGTTCTTTGATCAACATGAGATAGAAACCTGTGTTGTCTATACCATTTTTCTACACTTTCTTGCAACAAAAAATGCCAACTTTTGTGCATTTGTTTTCTTCTTATGCCATTTTGTACTTCATTATACTCCAGAGATTAAGTATTCTGTACTTTCATTATACTACAGAGATTAAGTACAAACTTTGAGTATAAACTTCAAACTTTTTGAGTTTGAGTTGTCTTCGTTGGTGCATAAGGTAGACAACACTAAAGGTTTTATTATATCATAGTTGCACGTTATTGACTCAGATTTTTTTAGAGGTGACATAGTCGACAGATCACAGCTTCTCTCATGTTTATGTAAGCTTTTCTTTTGCACAATTGGATAAACTGTAAGTCGCACGTGGCCTTCTTTGATGATGAGGGAAGTGATCACAAGCACTCCGATTATCAAGTCCGTGAGGATAATTATATATTGGGTGTAAAACGTGCTTAAAATGTGAGCCACTTAAGTAAAAAGGGAGTCGGATCTAGGAGTGTGAGTAATTAGAGCAACATTATATTTGGTGGATAAAATTGTATTATCTCTAATTGGTATTAAGTGTATGCTTTTATAGTAAAAGAAGTGAAAATTTGACCGTTGGATCAAGAGACACGTGGCCTCAACCCATCAACCACGGACTAGAGTGCCGATTTGACCTTTTTAAGTGCTTGCTGTAGAGATATCACATCAATTATTTATAGAAAGATCTCAAAGTAGGGCAAAACACATAAATCTTTATCTGCTCTTTTTTTATTTTTTTTCTTAAGCTTTATTTCCCCAAACTTAGAGCTATGGTGGTGATTATGGTGAATAGAATAGCGGTTGTCGTGGTGGCAGCAACGAGGGTAATGATGATGACGATGACGAACGGTGATATTCATTTTATGGCGTGGGCAATTATGGTCCAATTTTGATCAAAACCAAACTCGAAAAGTTAGTTCAGCGGTTGATTTATGTCCCTACCCTACCCCTATCCAACCATTAGTGGGGGTTAAGGGAGGAAACCCTTGACATTATTAGTGAAAATAATAATTCCTAACCAACTGAAATAAGAAGAATTTGTAATTATTTTATAGTAATATAGTGGCAAATATTTATTTTTATAAGAGGAAAATATTGTTACACTTAAAAATATGTGGAAGGTTTTGGGCACCATTCTCAACAAGGAAGGAATGGCAAAAGACAAAGATTTCAACACTGAAAATACCTTTGGCATCTGTAATCGGAAAAGATTAGGACAACTAGACGAATGAAAGAGAGAGGGAAAGAAAAACTGGAATCAGCCCTATGAAGCTCATTTTTAAATCATGAAGGCTAACAAGTCAGAATGTTAAAAAAGTTTCACCAAAAGTTTTTTGAACTGATAAATACTATGGATGCTAGGAAAAGAAGACAGACTGTAAAAAATATTTGAAGATTCATAATCTGTACTTTTTCAAGTTTCTGCAATTTTTTTATCACCGGTTTAGATTGTTTGTTTGCCAAATTAGTTGATTTAGTCTTGAAATGAAATTAACCAAGAATTAAAAATCACTTCTTTGAATTGTCAGCTAGTAGCACTTATCCCTGGAAGTATATAAGCATAAGACCCTGGAAATGTGACTTCTAATCAGCACAGTACGGTCAGAACCAGATCCTTCATGGAAAACTCTTCTTTGCCAGGGCCCATGTGGCCCTGGCCAAGTAGCAGGGCTCATCCTTTATGGGGGAAACTCCGTTGAGATCTGCTTTATGGCCTGGGTGACCACATCCTCCCCTCCCCAACCTCCACCACAATTTGCTGGAGGCCTGTACAAATTGGGGGGGGGGGGGGGGTGGGGCCC
>NC_036256.1:2594235-2669861 GCF_002742605.1 Olea europaea var. sylvestris | reverse complement strand
AATCAAAAAATCAATTCTCAAAATCACTACCGAACAAACCTAATTCAGCTCCATTCTCTTTGATTTGTGGAAGGGTTAGAAGCCATCGTTTGCCCGGAAATTGGCATGGTATTCCATCCTCAAGCTCAATATGACGACACTACAAACATTAAACTGGAGAATGTGGAGCATGATCTCCTGGAAGAAACAAATGGTCAAGCATGAACGAGTAAATGCCATGTAACACCTTAATTACCTAATAAAATTCTCTCATCCTGCATATTTATTCTATTGGTAACAAAGGGTAATGAACACACTTGAAGCAGATTCCAGTTAATGGATAATTTTCATTTAGCACAAGTTATCAAAAATACAAACTAGGAAGTGTCTTATACTCTAGTTCCTCACCTGTCTGATATTTAACATTGAGACAGGAAATTCAACAAATAAATTAAACTTACAAATTGCAATTACTGTTTATATGCTTGGTCGAAAGCACGATCCTCCAAACACCAATCCCTTCCAGAAAGCTCTAATAGGAGCATAGCTTTTAAAATTCATTAACATCAGCGAGCTAACTCTGAAGTTGAAGGATTTGCTGCTAATATATGTCGTGAAGCAATGTGCGGTTTAGTTGGGATTTGCAAGGATTCTATGTTCCCTTCTAGCATTTCTAACACTCTTGTCATCGATGGCCTCATTGTAGGATCAGTTTGTATGCACCATAGGCCAACTATTATCATTTTTCTTACCACCAAATGTTCGTCTTCATTCACAATGCGATTGAGATCAAGTGTAGCATTTTGTGCGAGGTGATTATATATCCAATCAGGAAAATATATTGAACTTGATTGATCAGCATTGACATCAATATTTGTCATCTCACCGACCATTTCCAGAACCATCATCCCATAACTATAGACATCTGATTTGTAAGAAACTTCTCCAATGGTTCTATAGACTAATTCTGGAGCTATATACCCTATTGTCCCCCTCACCCCTAGCATTGACACTGTACTGGACCTATTGGGGGAAAGTTTAGCCAGGCCAAAATCCGATATCTTAGGATTGAAGTCTTTATCTAGAAGAATATTGTGAGGCTTTATGTCAAAGTGCAGAATTCGTGTGTTACAACCTTGATGCAAATATTCTATTCCCCGAGCAATGCCAACTGCAATTTCTAACAACTTCTCCGATCCTAATTGATCTTCTGGTAAGGAGTTATTATTGCTTATGAACTTGTCAAGAGATCCGTTTTGCATGAAATCATAAATGAGAGCTCTTTTGGAACCCTCAAAGCAAAATCCGAGGAGAGTGACAATGTTAACGTGGGAAGTTGTGCTAATACTTGCAACCTCATTGATGAACTCTTCTCCTTTACCTTTTGCTTCTTTCAAAATCTTTACCGCCACAAGACCGTCATTTTGTAGCTTTCCTCTATATACAATAGCAAAGCCGCCTTCTCCTAACTTGTCATGGAATGAATTAGTCATCTTCTTGAGATCTGAGTATTTGTATCTTCTTGGCGCACGATCCCCATGGTTTTTCAAGAATAGTTCGATGTCCTTGTCGTTTTGTGTTTTTCCCTTACAGCTTCTTTTGATGAAAGGGAATAAGATTACGAAGAAGAGGGCTAACGTAGCAACTGGAATACCTGTAATGAGAAACAATTTCTATATTAACAAATTGAAATACATAAGAAATGACAATAAAATTTTAAAGATATACCTGCAATTAAAATTGGTTTCAATTTACTCTTTCCTTTTCCTTTTCCTTTTCCTCTTCCATTTCCATTTTCTTTTGGCTTTTCTTCTGCAGCAGCTGAAGTAAGAACACATGTTAGATCCAGCAAACATATTAAACAAGAAGAGCAATTCATTTATCCCATTATACTCTCTTCTGCACCAAAAATCTTTGATAAGCCATGAACATGAAAGATCTAAAAAAATAAAATAAAAAAATTCGGTGATAACACCTGCTTTACTGATAAAGACAATAGTGTGTAACTGATCGACATTGAACTCTGCACATTATTTGGATTCTGATTTGAATTGACATCACATGACCAACCATAGACTATGAGGTTAAAAGACAGGTATGTGAAATACAGATTACTATGTATTGAGTCTTTGATTTCCATAAAAGGTTAACCTTTTTAAATTTTTAAGCTGACACTAATTTACCCTCAAAAAGTATTATATACTGGTTGTACCTCTTTGACATTCAAATTGATTCCTGATGTTAGTTGTACATTGGCCTCCTGTATTATGACACTCATTGCAATCATCAGACAGATGCCATTCGAGATCATATTCGTCACTAAACATATTCCAGAAATCCAACGAATTTAAATCATATTGCTTGTAAATTGGCACTGGGACAGCTGAACAGTCATCTGGGGTCGAAAGAAGATTCCCATCGGTATAATATACATCAAAGGTTTCGCAATCTGTGAAGTTTTTGAAACCCTGGAAATAACGCATCAGTGTATCACTTTTAGTTTTGGTGCATCTGAACAAAGTAATATTTCGGAAGATGGTAAAAGAAATAATAGGAGAGTTCGGAAGAGAGAAATTGATGTAGGGTAAATCACAGAATTTAAATCTCAAATAGCCTAGAAGAGTAGGGTTTCGAATCGAGAACACGTTGGTAGAGATCTTGTACAGAATGTCATATGATTGTGATGATCCTTCATTTGCCAGGTAAAGTTTTGGACTACTAGAATTGCAATCAACCCTTAAGAACCCACATTCGGGTTGCGAATAATTAGAAATAGGAAACTCCAAAACCCCAAGGCTTCCACACTGGAAACTCTCTTGGCATTTCGAATCAACATAGATAAAGATAATTAGATGAAAAATAGAGAAAAGAACGAGAAAACTAGCAGTAGACATATAGACCTCCCTCGAAAAAATCATTCCGTGAATCGAGTTTTATACAACGTTGTACTGTTCGATTTTCACAACCTATATTTGCCCGCCAGCATGACTTGGAAACTTTTTCCATAAAAAATAATTTTGAAAGATCCATAATTAATACTTTTTTTTTTAACTTTTGCATTTTTTAATCACTGATTTAGATTATTTATTTGTTTACCAACTTAGTAAACTTTGAAAATCTTGCAACGGATGTAACCTGGAAACAGCTGTTGGTTTAGTGGTCAATGATTACTTCTTAATCTTAATTACAACTATGTTCTATACCTATTAGATTAATATTCTGAGAAAATGCGTGTCTGCGAAGGTTTGAACATTATTAAAAAATGGAAAGTTAATCCTTGTGCATTTGATTCGCTATTGACTGCTAAATATAGTGTAAACCAGCCCACCCTTCCCTTTCACACACTCCGACATGAGCTTTGTGTTATTACAGTAATATTACATCCCACCTAAGTTGTGTTATTCTCTTGGGAAACTGATGCAGTCTATGTTGGAAATATTATATTGGACCGACGGAGAAGAAACAAAAAGAATAACACAAAAATGGCAGCAACAAGATGAAGAAATTAGGAAATTGTCAAAAACAATTTCAAATGCTCGAACGCGGGATCACTGTTCTCCAACGTTATTTGCCCCCTCTCCGGTATTTTATGAAATGCTTAAGGGTATTTCGTCAAATGGCTTGAAAGATTATAACAAGTTTTGTAGAGAATTTCACCAAAACACAAAATGAAATTCTCCAAAACTTGAAGATTGCGATAAGAGAAATAAATATGAATGTAAATCGGGATTTGATCTATGTCGAGGAATGAGAAATGAATTTCAAGTGTTTTCCATATTTCTTTGCCTTGAACATGGCTCCTCTATATATAGGCTTCAACCATATACACAAAATGGTACCAAAAAACTCAAGAAACGTCACCCAATTCAATTTTTTAACGTTCAAGAAGGGCCTCAAACTGTCGAAAATTACTATCATGCAACCGCATGGTTTATACCAAAGCCGGCCTCTAAGTTTCGGACTATCGCATGGCCAAATAGTCCATGCGGTCGCATAGGCTTATGTGCGGCCACCATCTTCATTTTTTCATTCCATACTTGATTTATTGGTTTTGAACAACCCTTTCTCAACAGTCGAAGATTCGAAGGGGCCAAGGGAATCTTCAACGTGCTTATATCATTTTATGTAATTAGGATACTCGAGGCACTTTGTACATCTTCTGTTGCCGGTAAAGAAAGTGATCTTAGGTCAGTCCGGCACATCAAGCTTGCTAATACAGTGCTAAGACGATTCCCATTCAAGCATTCTCATTCAACAATCTATAAATGCTGCCCTTATTCTTTCTGTTCAAGTTAACTTTTCTCAATTATATAAAATTACATAATTAAAGAAATAAAATGGAAACAAAAGTATTTTTGTTCTACAACGAGCACCAAGAATCAAAGTAAAACTGATTGGTTCTTGTTACATAGTACTGAAAACATTATTTCTTTTCGAACAGGTACAAGATCGGTCGATTCTGATTCAATCTAATCAGTATCCATGAATCCCCTACTTCCAAGTGGGGATTAGGGAGAAAGGTTCTTCTCCATACCCAAAGGTTTGAACTCACTCTCCCTTCAAACCATCGACTTATCGTGAGAATTGTTTTCATTACAAGACATTGGTTAAAGATACATCGCCCAATTCAAAAGATCTTCTCCAATTCAAGAAGAATGATGCAACCTAAGGAACAAGGCTAAGGTCTTGGGATAGTTTTACTTCTTTACTTTCAATTATGCCTTTTTAATTCAACTACGATCAAATTAATGTATCTCCAAGAAACTCTTTAAAAATATGGTCACCTCTATTTTAAAGAACCGACATTTAAAATTATGCTTCAACAGATTTTTTAAATTAACATTTTAATTGAGAAATTAAGTTTGGCTCTTCAAATTTGAATAATAACATTTTAATTTGAAGAGCCAAAACCCCACTCACTATAATTAAATGCATTTAAAGTTTTTCAATTTTTAATGAAGGAAAATGATATAATAATTTGGAGGGAAGTTAGTTAAAATAAAAGATATAAAAAAACAATAAATATTTTTTGGAATAGTAAATTAAGTATTAAATATAAATAGCCTGTTGGAGTATTTAAAAATATTTACTCTCTAAATTTGCAAATGTTCTCTAAATTAAAGAATATACTCTTTAAAAATAGAAACTCTTGAATATATTCTAGGGAGTTATTAAATCAAAATTTACAATTAATTTAATAACTTATTCCATGAAATTTAAAATTTTTCAACTACACAATTCATTAACTTTTATTACAATCGACTGAAAATTGATTTTTAACAAAATCAAACAGGTGCTTATAGGATCTAAATTATCGTTCATTAGAAGTTTAGGACTTAATAGAATTTTAATTAGGCTAAACATTATATATTAAGAGTTGCTGCGGCTACCTAATGTATTAGCTTGAATTTGATTAAATTAATAAAATTGTGAGGTTTCTCTAATTTCTTGATTCCAAACTCACATTTCATAGAATTAAATATTTATGGATCAAAACCAATTATTGGATATTTAATTAAGAATTAATAATTAATAACCGTCTTTCTAACATTCGTAAAAATCAGTGAGTTTTGATTGTCTATTATGATATTTTTCAATTGTTTTCATTTCTCACTACATTAAAAGAATATTTCTTGGATGAGATCGGTGTCTCCTAGAAGGGTATTGAACCCTACAATGTATTACTATGAAAGAAATGGCATGTTATTGATCATGTGAGGCTATAATGAATAGGAAATTGATGAAATACAGCAGTTGGCAGCTAATTAATTGGCCAGGTGGGAGAGGCTCAAATTAAACAAGAGGTTGATCTACACTTGGCTAGAGTCCACGGGTGACCTGATCCTCTGGGGATTCTATGTTATATATTTGTTCAACAATCAATAAGAACCAAGGTGGAATGAAAATGCAATACGGAGGCCAAAATTTGGCCCATGCTGGGGATTCTATGTTATATATTTGTTCAACAATCAATAAGAACCAAGGTGGAATGAAAATGCAATACGGAGGCCAAAATTTGGCCCATGCAACCGCATGGGCAAAATGGCCATGTGCAGGGACTAAGGTCCCGTGAGTGAAGTTCTCCATGCGGCCGCATGGAGTTGTGCCAGCGGTCGCATGTTAGTCCCGCCGTGACCGTTGGAGACGATTGTGATTTGATTTTGGCGGCTTTTCACTCTCATTTGGCACCATTTCGTGATACAATGTTTCATACCTATATATATGTGATTAATGGACATGAAAATCACTATGAAAAAATCTGGAAACATAATACTTCATTCCACAAAAGGATTAAACATCCCTTTTTTTTTTTTTGCATATTCATAATTTCCTTCATTGTGTTTTTCAAGTTTTGGGAGATTACACTTGTGCTTTGGTGTTTAATCTCTTACAAGGCTTGTTATAATCCTAGCCGAAGATCCCTTGAAGCATCCCAATAAAAGGAGAGGGGGCAAATACCATTTGAGGACAGCGATTACGCGTTCGAGCCTTCATATTCATTTTGATCTTCATCTTGTCTATTTTATCTTCTTGTTATCATGGTTTTGGTTTATTCTCCATTTTCCCTGGTGGTGCAAATATTTCCAACATTCTAGCAGGGCCTAATTTATCTCTTTGTATTTAATTATTTTGTGTTATTTAACTATTAGGTATTATGTAAAGAATGTGCTAAACAGGTTCATGATGGATGGTACGAAACTTTTGAGCGTTTCACTAGTCATTTTAGGCTTTCCAATGAGTAGTCAACCTTTATAGAACAAGAGTGAATTTACATGGTCAAGGTGCCTTTTGCCTCTCCTATTTGTAGTCTTATGTGTTGAATAGTAAACTTGATTTTTGGACTAAATAATTAGAGTTTAAGGATTTTGCTTATAGGCCCAAATCAATTAAAAGACCCAACATGCCTAGCATTTCTAGAAGCATTATCTAGAAAAGTCTATATAAATATCTACTAAAAAAATCTATGTAAATATCTAAGTAAGATATGTGGTTTTATAAAGAATATTTAGAGAATTCTAGAAAAATATCTTGATGTGTGGTCTAGGTGTCTCTAGAAAATGTGTGGATTAGAATCTTCATGTAAACACTATATATAGGGGTAGTGCCCTCCATTTTGTAATAAGCCAAAAAATGTGTGAAGTCTTAAAGTTGAGAAATACAAGTTTCCTTTTGTTCACTTCCTTCTTCCTATTAGTGTTGTCCTTCTTAAAAGCCTTAGTCAATCCAAGTTAGTAAACACATCTTTCCTCCAACAAACTGGTATCAGAGCCCTAAGGTTCTTGTGAAAAATGGCAAGTGGGATGATTCATTTTCGAGTCCCCCAACACAACAAGGATAACTAGGACAATTAGAGCATAAGGATGAAAGCATTGCCCGGGTCGCAAGATGCATGGGAGATCATAGAGAAAGGCTATACGGAACCACAAGACGAGGTTGCTCTATCCTAAGCACAAAGGGATAGTTTGAAGGATGCAAGGAAGAAAGACAAGAAGACGCCCACCCTCATCTGTCAAGCCTTAGATGAAGGCATGTTCGAGAAAGTAGTTTGTGCTACTACGAGTAAGGAAGCATAGGAGATCTTGCAAAACTCCCACAAAGGAGTTGAGAAAGTGAAAAAGGTTTGACTTCAAACACTTCGAGGTGAGTTTGAAGCTTTACATACGAAAGAATCGGAATCAATTTCTAATTATTTCTCTAGAGTATTAGCTATTATGAATCAATTAAAAATGAATGGAGAAAAATTGAACGACACTCGAGTAATTGAGAAGATACTTAGGTCTTTAGATTCTAAATTTGACTACATGGTTTTAGCCATTGAGGAATCTAAAGATCTAGATAGTATGAGTGTCAATCAACTCATGTGATCTTTACAAGTCCATGAGGAAAGACTAAGGAAGAAGGTGAAAGAAGGGTCATTAGAGTAAGCTCTTCAAACAAAGCTCACTTTGAACGAGGGTGAAGGAAGGTTCAATGGTAGAAGAAGCCAAAGAGGAAGAGGACGAGGCCAAGATTGAGGAAGAATTGCATTCTACAAGGAGGAAAGAAGACAATGTTCATTTTCTACCAGAGGTCGTGGAAGAGGAAAAGGTACGAGCCAAAATGAAGGACCAAGGTATGACAAATCTCAAATTAAATGTTGCAATTGTCAAAAACTTGGTCATTATGCTTCAGAATGTAGAAATATTACTAACCAAGTTGAAGAGAAAGCCAACTATGCTTGTCAAAAAAGTGAAGTAGATCCTGCACTACTGTTGGCTTGCAAAGGTGAAGAGAGCAGAGAAAAGAACACTTGGTATTTGGATATAGGAGCAAGCAACCATATGTGTGGAAGAAAAAATATGTTTGTGGAGCTTGATGAATCAGTAAGCGGCAACATTACCTTTGGAGATGAATCCAAAATTTCAGTGAAAGGAAAAGGTAAAATCTTGATCCGCTTGAAAAATGATGCGCATCAATTTATCTCAAATGTCTATTATGTGCCCAATATGAAGAATAACATTTTAAGTTTGGGACAACTCTTAGAGAAGTGCTATGATATTCATTTGAAAGATCAAAGTCTTTCAATAAGAGATCAAAGAGAAAATTTGATTGCTAAAGTTCCTATGACAAGAAATAGAATGTTTACGTTAAGCATTTCAAATGATGTTGCCAAATGCTTAAAAGCTTGTTTTAAAGATTTATCTTGGCTTTGATACTTGAGATTTGGGCATCTTAATTTTGAAGGCTTAAAGTTGTTGAGTAAGAAGAAAATGGCGAAAGGTTTGCCTCCAATAAATCATGCGGATCAATTATGTGAAGGATACTTACTTGGAAAGCATTCGATGAAAAGTTTCCAAAAGAAGCATCTACAAGAGCTAAGAAGCCGCAAGAACTTGTACACTCCGATATTTGTGGGCCAATTAATCCAAGCTCTCTCGATAAGAGCAATTATTTTGTTCTTTTTATTGATGATTTTAGTAGAAAGACTTGGGTCTATTTTCTCAAACAAAAATTAGAAGTTTTTGAAACTTTTAAGAAATTTAAAGCTTTTGTTGAAAAAGAAAGCGGATATAGTATAAAAGCCTTGAGATCGGATAGAGGAGGAGAGTTCACCTCCAAAAAGTTTGAGAAATATTGTGAGAAGAATGAAATTCGTTGCCCATTGACAGTTCCATACTCTCCACAACAAAATAGAGTAGCTGAAAGAAAGAACAAATACATTCTTAACATGACCCTCTGCATGCTCAAAAGTAAGAGATTGCCCAAAGAACTTTGGGCTGAAGCTGTTAATTGCACCGTGTATCTGTCTAATCGATCGCCTTCTAGAAGTGTGTGGAATAAGACATCACAAGAAGCATGGAGTGGAAGAGAGCCCAGCATCTCTCATCTACGAGCATTTTGGAACATTGCATATGCTCATGTACCAGATCAAAAATGGTCCAAGCTAGATGACAGGAGTGAAAGGTATGTTTTTATCGGTTATGACTCTCGCTCTAAAGGCTACAAGTTGTATAATCCAAACAAGGAGAAGATCATCATAAGTAGAGATGTCGAGTTTGATGAAGAAGGAGTTTGGGATTGGGGTGTCCAAGAAGAAGACTACGACTTCTTACCATTCTTTAAGGAAGAAGAACAAGAGAATGGAGAGCAGCAAGAGCTTATCAGTCCACCTCTATCACCTACTCGTGGAGATGCTTCTCCATCATCTTCATAAGGAGAAAGCTCAAGCGAAAGGACACCACGGATGAGGAGCCTACAAGAGCTATATGAGATAACAGAAAATCAAAATGATCTCACACTCTTTTATCTTTTTGCCGATTGTGAGCCTATAGGATATGAATAAGTAATGCAAAATAAAAGATGGTGAGATGTCATAGATGAAGAGATTAAGGCTATTGAGAAAAATGACACATGGGAGCTGACAACTCTTCCCAAAAGAAAGAGAGCAATCAGAGTTAAGTGGGTGTACAAGGCAAAGAAGAACGTTAAAGGAGAAGTAGAAAGATACAAAGCAAGATTAGTTGCCAAAGGCTACAACCAACAGTCAGGAATCGATTATGAATAGGTATTTGCTCTTGTTGCTCGTTTAGAAACTATAAGATTAATTATCTCTCTTGCAGCGCAAAATAAGTGGAAGATATTTCAAATGGACGTGAAATCAGCTTTTCTAAATGGTTATCTCGAAGAAGAAATCTATGTGGAGCAACCAATGGGCTATGAAGTAAAAGGACATGGAGGTAAAGTCTTGAAATTAAAAAAGGCTTTATATAGGTTGAAACAGCTCCAAGGGCATGGAATAGTAGAATTAACAAGTATTTTCTAGAAAATGACTTCACAAAATGCCCTCACGAGTATGCCCTTTATACAAAGGTAAATGAGAAAGGAGATATTTTGCTTGTTTGTTTGTATGTAGATGATCTTATATTCACAAGAAATAATCAAAGTATGATCACTGTGTTTAAGAAGGCCATGGCTCAAGAATTTGAGATGACAGATATTGATCTCATGGCCTACTATCTTGGGATTGAGGTAAAGCAAATGGAGGACTGCGTTTTCATCTCACAAGAAGGATATGCGAAAGAAATTCAATATGGAGGACTGCAAGCCCGTATGCACCTCCATCGAATGCGGAACCAAGTTGTCGAAGAATGATGAAGGTGAAAAAGTAAACCCAACACTTTTTAATAGTCTTGTTGGAAGTCTAAGATACTTGACGTACACAAGACCAGATATCTTTTTTGGAGTTGGGCTCATCAATCACTATATGGAGACACCTACCATGACCCATATGAAAACTGCAAAGAAAATTCTTCCCTACATCAAAGGTACACTTGATTATGGTTTAGTCTATTCATCATCTAATGAATTCAAACTTGTTAGATATAGTGACAGTGATTGGGGTGGAGATAGTGATGATAGAAAAAGTAAGACTGGATATGTGTTTTACTTGGGCTGACACAGCTTTCACTTGGAACTCAAAGAAGCAATCGATCATAGCACTATCTACCTGTGAAGCTGAATATGTTGCAGCTACATCAAGTGTCTGTCATGCGATTTGGCTTAGAAACTTGTTAAAGACGCTTGGAGTTTTACAAGATGAACCAACCTAAATTCATGTTGATAACAAATCGACATTGGCATTGGCAAAGAACCCAGTATTCCATGACAGAAGCAAGCACATTGATACAAGATATCATTTCATAAGAGAAAGTATTGCAAAGAAAGAAGTGCAGCTGAAATATGTAACATCACAGGAGCAGATCGCCGACATTCTCACTAAGTCACTCAAGCATGACGTGTTCCGCAAGTTAAGAACTCTACTTGGAGTAGCAAAATCAAGTTTAAGGAGGGATGTTGAATAGTAAACCTGATTTTTGGACTAAATAATAGGGGCTTAAAGATTTTGCTTATAGGCCCAAATCAATTAAAAGGTCCAACATGCCTAGCATTTCTAGAAGCATTATCTAGAAAAATCTATATAAATATCTACTAGAAAAATCTATGTAAATATCTAAGTAAGATACGTGGTTTTATAAAGAATATCTAGAGAATTCTAGGAAAATATCTTAATGTGTGGTCTAGGTGCCTTTAGAAAATGTATGGACTAGAAGTTTCATGTAAACACTATATAAAAGGGTAGTGCCCTCCATTTTGTAACAAGCCAAAAAGTGTTTAAAGTCTTGAAGTTGAGAAATACAAGTTTCCTTTTATTCACTTCCTTCTTTCTATTAGTGTTGTCCTCCTTAAAAACCTTAGTCAATCCAAGTTAGTAAACTCATCTTTCCTCCAACATTATGTATGTTATGGTGTGTACGAGATCAGACATAGCACATTCATGAGAGTTGAGGATAGATATATGAACAATCCTAATAAATAGTGTTGGGAGGTAGTAAAGTGAATTCTCATGTACTTGAGAGGTACTTCAAATTTAGCCTTATATTTCACAAAATTGAATTTAGGATTACTAGGTTGTGTATGCTGATATGGCAAGGGATATTGATAGCAGAAAGAGTACTACTGTATATGTATATACTTTGGGTGGTGCAAACGTTAGTTGAGTGTCTAAGCTGCAGAAGATAGTTGTTCTTTCCACTAATTAGGCTGTGTTGCTATGATCGAAGTTAGCAAAAAGATGAATGGCTGCAATCTTTTTTGAAAGAATTGGCTCACAAGCATGGTAAGAGCGTGTTGCATTGTGACAGACACAGTGCTATTCATTTAGCAAATAGTCAAGTTTATCATGCAAGGACAAATCATACATAGGTTTTTTATCACTCCATCAGATCGATTTTGAAGGATGAAATCTTAACACTTAGAAAATTTAAGGGAGTCAAAATTCGGCGACATGTAGAAGAAGACTATTCCCATTGAGAAATTTAAGTTGTGAGCAATTTCAGTTAGACTTCTCTTTTGAAGATCAGGGAATTATTGTCACTACAACGGAGCCATTGATTGTGGATTAGTCTCCAAGAAGGAGATTTTTAAGTTGTAGCACTAATTATTGATGCTCCATCAAGTTAGCACCTAATCAATCTTAGCTGTGCGATTTTCTTTTACAAACTTCTTTTTCATCATTATGAATTATTGCAGTGGCGAAAAAATGGAATAGTTTCACATTGAGTCAAACTTCTATAAATCTTGTGCATCTTTACTTCTTTCTTATATTTGATTGCTGTTGGTAAAATAGAATTAAGGTTTCTAATTCTAAACATTACTGTTCTAGAATTTGGAATATTGTTATAATGACTTGATTGTGCAAGTTGTCCCTACATCAGAAATGAACAAAAGTACTAGGAAAAAATTAGTTTCACGGTTCAACTTCAATGCTTGTAAAAACCAAGACATGGTTAGATGAACAACAGTGTGAACCAACTCATGTGAAAACTAGGGACACTTATTTCTTTCAATGCTGTCTTCCAAGCATCACTTCACGTGTTCAATCAAAGGCATGACCTGTCAGTGGCAACAAAACTTGAACCTAATCTTCCCTATGATCCTGTTATCATATGAATAGAACCAACTCATCCAAAAGATTATGCTATTAAGCAAACATTTATTTATTTGTGTATTGTCTTCAAATAAATAAGTCATGTTTTATGTTATTCAACTTTAAATCTCAACTTTCATTATGCTGGTATACATTGTGAAAATCAAGTTAAAGACTGCAATACAGCCAACCCACACTAATTTTCTTGTTATGTGAAACATGTAAAGCACAAGCACTTCGTGTGTTACTCGCGCAGTCTTCTATGCATTCGATTCAGTTGCATTCATCACCACTATCATTCACAGCGTACTATTTGCTTTTAACATATAGTAAAATGCAATGACGGAATCAAGTTTAAATTGTTAACAACATAAACTATCTTGAACCAATATTGTGAATCAATTAAAGAGAAGAAAAGAAAAAAGAGAGAAACAATAATCTATTAAGCAACCAAAATTAGGGTTTACAATGATTTGAAATAGTTTATATATTACAAGGAAACCTAAACTAATAAGGAAAACTAAAAAATAAGGAAACTAAATATTATATATTTATCATCTCTCTCAAACTCACGATGTTAAAGTTAGAAGCAGTGAGAGTTTCTCACACAAAAAGCGAAACGCTGAATCGAATGAGACTTAGTGAAGAAGTCAGCAAGATGCAACAATGAAGAAATAAATGGTATGGAAATGGTGCTAGTCTGCAGATGATGACGAACCAAATGGCAATCAATCTCAATATGCTTTGTGCATTCATGGAATACAAAGCTGTGAGAGATCTGAATAGCACTGGTATTATCACAATACATAGAGGTTGGAGAAGAATGAGAAACATCCATGTTTGCAAGTAACCATGGCAACCACACAATCTCAGTGGTAGTGGATGTCATAAGTCGATGCTCTACCTCCGTAGAGGAATGGGAAACAACAATCTTCTTCTTACTTTTCCAAAAGATAAGAGAATCACTCAAAAATATACAAAAATCAGTAGTGGACTTGCGATAAGTGAGGTCATTGGCCCAATCAGCAACAGAGTAGGCACTAAGCACTAAGGATGAGGTCGACGGAAACAAAATACTTTGAAAGTACGTACCACGAAGATAATGCAAAATACAAACAATTGCTGCCCAGTGGACTCTAATAGGAGCTGAAACAAACTGACTAACAATGCAAACAGCATAAACAATACCGGGACGTCTGATGGTAAGATAAAATAGACATCCAATAATAGTATGATACAAAGTGGGATCAGGCAATGGTACACCGTCAGGGGATGAATATCGAGCTTTGGACTCAAGATAAGTATCAACAGTTTTAGTATCAGTAAGAGGGCACACTCAATAACATCCATAGTATACTTGAACTAAGAGAGAAGATGACCTCTAGGAGAAGAAGCAACTTCGATCCCCAAAAAATAAGATAATGTACCCAAGTCCTTCATTTCAAAATGATAAGCTAATTCTGATTACAAACCTGCAATTCCATCAACATCATCACCAGTAATAATCATATCATCAACATATAGCAAAAATAGAATACGACCAGCAGAAGTGCATCTAAAGAATAAAGCGGAGTCATGATGATTGGATGTAAAACCAAGAGAGGTAACAACCATGAAAAATTTCTCAAATCAAGCACGAGGTGCTTGTTTTGAGGCCATAAAAAACCTCTTGAGCTTGCAAATAAATCCAGGAGAGTGAGAAAGACCAAGAGGATGAACCATTTAAACTCCTCTTTATGATTTCCATATAAAAAGGCATTTTTGACATCCAATTTAGAGAGATTCCACTTACGAATAGAAGTAACTGCAATAAGTGTACAAACAGTGGTCATCTTAGCAACAGGAGCAAAAGTCTCCTCATAATCCAAACCATACTATGGATTAAAATCTTTAGCAACCAATGTAGCCTTGTAGCGCTCAGCTGAACCATAAAATTTGGTTTTAATCTTATAAACCCAATGACAACCGATAGCATGTTTACCTAAAGGTAATGCAACTAAGTCCTAAGTATTTCATCTTATATAGAACAGAGAGTTCATCAGACATAGCCTATTACCAAAGAGGATTCAGAATAGCTTCTTTATAGAAAGATGATTTAGATAACTTGTGAATAGATATTAGAAAGCAGCGAAAGGACACATAATAACAAAAATAAGCAAAATTAGGTAACTAAGTGGACTTACAAATACGTTGAGGATATCGAGGAAGAGATGGAGCAAGAACTAAATCAACAACCTCAGGTGGTGCTTAGGAAGTCATAGAAGAAGGCGAGTTATCATGAGTTGGAGCATTTGTACCTGCAGGACATGAAGAATCAATAGTACATAGGTTATAAGAAGGTAGATTGTTTATATCATCGGAGAATGGCTCAATATAAATAAGGTCAATTTTAATTACATTATGAATATTATCAAAAATAGAGAAGAATGAAATATGCTCAAGAAATAATATAATTTGTTATTAATGGGATCGAAACAGCGATAACATAGATAGCAGAGTGAGATATCAACTCACTATGTTCGACTTCAAGACGAAGAACAAAGCAAGTACAACCAAATACTCTCAATGAGGAGTAATCCGGATGATGCTCATACTATATTTCAAAGGTGATAAATCTGAATTATTGGAAGATAGAATCTTATTAGTTAAAGAAACAATAGTAAGAGCTGTTTCTCCCCAAAACTCACTCGGAGTTTAGCTGACAAAAGAAGTGAACTTCAACAATACCATTTTTGTTGTGGGTTATTAGTACACGACGTTTGATGAATTGTGCCATCAAAAGAAAATAATTCAGATAAACTGGTTGAAGTGTACTCTTTACTCAAATCACATCAAAAGCACTTAATTATTGAGTTTTAATAAGTGCTCTAAAGGATCGATAAATAGAAAAAAAGTCAGATCATCGTTTCATAAGATAAACCCAAGAATAACAATTATAATCATCAATAAATGACACATGATATCTAGACCCTCCTTTTGTAGCAATAAGAGTAGGTCTCCACACATCAGAGTGAACAAGATCAGTTGGTGCAACAGAATGAGAAATACTTCGAGAAAAAGGTAAAGTAGAAAATTTGCTAATTTGCAACCACTACAATTAGAAATGTCATGCGTTTGTATATTTTCCAATTGACCCTTAGAAACTAAAAATTTCAAATGACTAGCAGAAACATGTCCAAGTTGAGAATGCCACAAATAAAAATTAGAAGACAATGAATTCAAAAAGAAAGATAACAAATCAACACTAGGGGCTGCAATGTGCGGTGGGCTTAGATTGTCCAGAACATATAACTCTCATTGTCTATGGCCTATCCCAATCAGTTTCTGAGATTGAGGATCCTGCACATGACAACCAGTAGAAGAAAACTAAACTAAATATCCAGAATCACATAATTGACTAATAGAGATAAGATTCAAAGTAAAAGTTGGAATACAATAGACATCTAAAAGCGATAAATTAGGTGTAATAACATAACCAAAACTTACTAAAGGCAATGGTATGTCATCAGCAGTCATAACAGACATAGACGAGTTAGAAGGACGCAAGACATTAAAGAATTTTGAGTTAGGCGACGTGTTTGGAAGCACCTGAGTCAAAGATCCATGAGGAAGAAATTCCTGAGTGACTCTGAGATGACAAATTTATATGAGTGGAGGCTGGCATAACATGTGGCTATGTGGCCAATAACTTCTGAAACTTCTCTGTTAAGTCCGTCAACATGGGATTGGAGGAAGGTGGTGCTCCGAGTATAGATGAGTCACTAGGTGGCAGCTCTGTTAGCATTGGAGCGATAGGATTGCTGCTGTGATTGAGATTACTTCTTTTTCAATAACTTAGGACTTTGAGACTTCCAATGTCATTTTTGTTTACAAAAATTACACTCATCACTAGTGACTCGTACATAACCTTTATTTTGATTCTGTGAGGACAATCGAGATGGTACAGGTAACACTGAGGTATTAGAAGAAGGAAGAGATACTTCACCTGCAAGAGATTTCAAATGTATTTCTTCCAAATCAACTGAGTAAAGTAGAGTGCGATGCAAGATAGAGCCTCTAAGTCTCTCAAAATCAATGCAAAGTTCCATAAAAACCTAAACTAATCACTGCTCCTCTCCAAAAGTAATATATTCCTCACATGTTTTCTGTCCTGCTAATTCCATAAGAGCCAACTCATCCCAAATCGAATTCATAGTGGCATAAAATTCAAGAATACTCATATCCTTCTGATGTAAAGCCCATATATCAATTTTCAACTGATACCATTTTGCAAAGTTAAACTTAGTGTATAACTTTTGAAAGTGCTCCCAAACCTCCTTCGCTGTTTCAAACATCGCTGACTGTGTACCAATGAATTGCCCAACAGAATTGTGAATCTAAGTGAGAATTTTTGCATTGTTTGACTCTCAATTATCTGACTCTGGTACATAATTCTGAATAGTATTCTCGGGTTTCACAACAATTCCACTAACATAACCCCACAATCTTTTTTCCTTTAGAAAATTTCTCATCACCATACTCCAAAATGGGTAATTTCTACCATTCAATCTGATGCTAATAGATTGAAATGAGTCATCTCTTTCAGTTGCCATGATAAATTTAATAAATAATCAACTATGAAACAATGATATTACCCAATATTTAAGGAAACCAACGCACCACCACAAGCTACAATTGAAATATCTTGAACAATATACGTATAACCAAAATAATACGCCAAAAGATCAAAAATTTACCAAGGAATAAACTGCCTTTTGAATCACCTCAAAAAAATGTCACACGCACCCTTACGAGCTCAAACTATCGCCACACGTAAACCCCATGCTTCGCCATCCAACTCCACGCACCTAATCGAAATGTTTGTCTCAATCTGCTAAACACGTTGATAAGTGTGTTTTTGCACACTTATTTAGGTCACAAACATGACTTAATAATGAGCAAAATGATTGAATTGTGACTTAATCTCGTTATATTTATAAATTGTAGGGAACACCGATAAACATGGTGAAATTCAGAAGAAAAGAGCCGAAAAAAGACTAAAATGGAGCAAAGTGATAGTTCGGGGACCAAGTTGCAAATAATCCATAGATGAGACGAGAAATGGAATGAAGATTCAAGAGTGTTAGAGGTCAATCAGATGAGGAAATGAGTCAAAAGGTGAAATATGGTCGAAGTATTATCAAGTATCAACTTTCAGGCGAAAAAGTTATGCTCGTGATTTTTAGTTTCTATTTGAAATCCATTTTTAGAATAGTAAACATCAGAATTTGAGGAAGCCTAAGTTTTCTTCCCAATTCACTTTTAATCACTTCAATTGGAGATTGGGAGAGAAATTTATGACCAAAATACTGAAAAATGTTCGACGGAAAAATTCCTATAACCATGCGGCCGCATGGTTATAATTCCTTGCGGTCGCACAAGGCAGTACAGGGAAAAATCTGGGCTGAAACTTCTGAACCATGTGGTATCATGGATTTATACCATGCGGTCGCATGGTATAAAAATGTGACGAAATCTCAGGTTTCCTTATTCGACTCAAACACGATTTAGTAAGATTTTAGGCGACTTCCTTGACCTAGTTCCGCCTCCAATAAATACCAGACGACCTTGAAACATAAAGAGGGGGGAATATACACAATTTTGGAGGATTTGGAGAGGAAGAACAAGGTAAAAATAAGGTAATCCACTTCAAGATTCAAGATTTCACTTCAAGAATCAATTGGGTGATATTCTTCCTTAGTTTTAATTATTGTTTTTCTTTATTTCCCATTATGCTAGGCTAGATTTTTATTATGCTAAGAGATCAATGCACCATGTAGTTGGATCTTTAATTTTCTAGTTTTGCAATTTGACATTAAGACATATTTCTTTTATTTTGAATGATTTATATGCATTTATTGTTTCCGCAATTAAGGGCCCATAATTGTGTGAGTTTGGGTGATTTATTCTTGCATTCGAGAGAATTGGAATAGATTAAACATAATATAAATCATCGTAGGGTCCGATAGAGGATAGAAATATACCGCTATGCCCTACGTGAATCTTTAAGCGTTCATAAAACTACATGCATTTTTACATATGCACTTGTCATAGAAATATAGGCCGGTGGTATGTAGAAATAGGTTTGATATATCTCGAGAGAGAGTATTAGATAGATTTAGGAACATTGATTCGTCAACAATTGAATTATGTTGTCAAATTGTGAAACTAGAGTTTAAAGTGATAATTGCATGGGAAATCGTGATCCTAGTGTGTTTAATTTCTATTGATTACAACAAAAGTGCATTCTCAACAATTGATTTCATTCTAGAGTTTTAAATTATTGTTTTGCATATTAATTTCAATTTAATCATAAAAAATTGCATAATTGGGGTTTAATTAGGTCTACATTCACTTTGGTAATTTAGTTTCGGTTAAGGCTATGTTAGATAAAATTTGAACTAATCAATCTCTATGGGACGATATTCGGACTCATTTAATCCACTTTATTACTTGTTAACGAATCGTACACTTGCGGTGATTTTAAATCGAAAGAAAATAATTTCGTGAACAAGTTTTTGGCACCGTTGCCGGGGAGTGAGTTTAGTTTAATTTTATTTCTCGAGGCATTAATTCGAACTCAATTTTTATTTTGCTAGCATAATTTTGTTTTTATTTTTATTTTTATTTTAGGTTATTATCATTTATTTGTGTTTTAGTTATTTAAATTTTTTGAATCTCAGTACTCATACTGGTTTTAATTCTCAGATTTGCATGTCACAACTGCCTGGAGGAGAATTGATTCCAGCTGATCCTGAAATTGAGCGCACCTTTCATCGACGACAAAGAGATCACCGCGAAGCACAGGTACAAATGGCCAACGAATTAAACAATCACATTATTCAAGCTAACGAAGGAGAGGCAATGGATTAAGGAAATGAAATTCTGGGGGACTTCTTGACTCCTCAAGTTATTCAAAGTCAATCCAGCATTGTATATCCACCGTTTGGGTAGCACCACTTTCAATTGAAGACCAATGTAATACGGCTGTTTCAAAATGGACACCAATTCTATGGCAAAGCCGAGGAGAATCCACACACACACGTATCTCGATTTCTAGATATGTGTCAACATTTCAGATACCAAGGGATTTCGGATGACGCTATTAGGTTAAGGCTTTTTCCACACTTGAATGGTTGGATTCACTCCCAGTTGCAAGTATCACTATATAGAACGAGCTAGCACACAAATTCTGCACAAAGTATTTCTCCCCAACCAAGATAGCAAAGCTGAGGCATGACATATCAGTATTCAATCAAGGAGAAACTAAATCATTTGACGAAGCCTGGAACAAATTCAAAAACATGCTTCGGAAGTGTCCTCAGCATGGGTTCGATAAAAAGACCCAAATCCGATTCTTCTACACAGGATTACTTCCATACCATAAGAGCATGGTGGATTCAACATCATATGGCTCAATATCCACACGAACAGTTGATGGGGCATTGGAATTATTTGAGCGAATGGCTACCACATCAGTCATGTGGTCTTCTGAGAGGGCGATCCCAAAGAAAACTCCATGTGTCTACGAGGTGGACGCTTATTCAGCAATATCTGCAAAAATTGACTCTCTGTATCACAAGGTGGAAAGCATATCCCAAGCATCACAAGCTAAAAAGAGCAATTGTGAAGAATGTGGAGCTGAGAATAAAATATCGGAATGCCCAATACTCATGCAAGGAATTGAGCAAGTAGACTATGCACAGTGGGGACAATGCCAACAACAAAATCAATATGGAGAAACTTTCAATCCCAGTTGGATGAAGCATCCCAACTTCTCTTGGAGCAACCAGAATCAAAATAGGCCACAGGGACAATTTCAACAACAAGAGAAGAGGCCTCAATTGGAAGATAAGATATGAAAATTCATGGAGAAAGCCGAAGTTACACTTCAAAATCAAAATGCAGCAATCAAAAATTTGGAAACTCAGATGGGACAGTTGGCCATAGCATTGACTGGCAGAACGCCAGGTACCTTGCCGACTAACACAGAAATCAATCCCAAAGAGCAAGCCAAGGCCATTACAACTCGAAATGGAGTACAATTGCCTGAAATCCATGTCAAGAGATCGGGTGTGATTGGAGAGACACCTTGCCCTGCTGAAGAAGAGACTGTTGTAAAGGAATCAACTCCAAAGGAAAATTTAGAAAAGTCACAGGATAGGGCCAAAGTCACAGTAAACCCATACGAGCCTTCGATTCCCTTTCCACAGAGGTTGAAGAAGCAAAAATTGGAGCAACAGTACAAAACATTCCTAGAAGTCTTTAAAAAGCTCCATATCAACATCCCACTAGCTGATGCACTATTCCAGATGCCTAGCTACGCGAAGTTTCTCAAAGATATTATATCAAACAAACGCAAGCTGGAGGACCATGAGACAGTAATGCTTACAGAGGAATGCAATGCCAGAATCCAAAAAAAGCTCCCACCAAAGCTGAAAGATCCAGGGAGTTTCACTATACCTTGCACAATTGGTAATTTTTATTTTGATAAAGCATTATGTGATCTCGGTGCGAGTATTAACTTGATGCCACTCTCTATTTTAAGGAAACTAGGATTAGGAGAGCCTAAGGCAACCACAGTAACTCTATAGCTAGCTGATCGATCACTTACACATCCACGAGGAATTATTGAAGATGCATTGGTCAAAGTGGATAAACTCATATTCCCAGCAGACTTCTTGATTTTGGATATAGAAGAAGACAAGGTGTGCCTATCATATTGGCTACTGCAAGAGCCCTCATAGATGTGCAGCAAGGACAATTAACTCTGAGGCTGGGGGAGGAACAAGTCTCTTTTAATGTTTTCAAGGCAATGAAATACCCCAACGAGCCTGAAAGCTGTTTCCAGATTGAAGTGCTTGACATAGGAATCCCCTATAATTTGAGTTGAAAAAACAGCCAAACATTCATGAGGCCTGTATAGTACACTCTCCATTCGTTCTTATCGACTCAAAGGAGATTAAGGCATTCGATGTGGGATTTCATATGGATGAGGAGAGAATGAAAAATCACTTGGAGAAAGACAGGGATGAAATTCGGAGGATAACTGCAGTGCGGAATAAGACCATATTGAGCAAACTATGCAGGACCTCCCAAGCCATATTTAAAGTGCCATAAAATACCTATGCCAAAAGTCGAGCTATCGACTATAAAATAGTGCTGGTTGGGAGGCAACCCAACGTTTCTATCCTTTCATTTACTTCGTTTTGCAATAGTTTAGGAAATTTTTATTTTTCTTGCATTATCAATAGTTTTAGGTCATCGATCATACATCCCTATCACATAGCATCTAGGCATGGTCCACACGAGTTCCAATGCACCGAGCACGAGTCATGAGGTTGAAGTCCTATTTTAGTCAATCATGTATCAAATTGAACAAAGTGCATGTTTTGAGCAAAGTTTCGTTGGTAATTCACATTTTTGTGATATAAACCCTATGTTAAGACATAAATTATGCATTCTGCACAGCAACAATGTACACATTGAAACAAGTTTGTGGGATTTGTGCACTACGTAGGTAATTTCTTGTCTCAGTTGCATCTGTTTACAGCAGATGGACTAATACGCATACTTTACACTTTTACAGGATGCCGTCAAAAAGAACGTTACAGCTCCACCACTAAGAGACGGTACTGCTGGTCCCAATTTTCATTAACCACCTCCATCTTGATCAGAGGAGTACTCGTACTCCATCTTGCGCATAAGTTTATTATTGTCCTTCAATTATGTATGTTTATACTTTTATTTCATCTTCACATTGAGGACAATGTATTATCTATGTTTGGGGGTGGGTGACATAATCTTGGACACGAACATAATTTCGTCATTTTGGCTATATTCATCAATAACTATGTTTAATTGTTGCAATTCGTGTGCCTGTCCAAGGATTTAAAAAAAATTTCTTTGCCTTTTATTCAGTTTGTTGTATTTTCATTCTTGCATGCTTATGTGGGCTTGATAGCCTTGCTGACTATGATATGACTATTTGACTGGTATAATTCATAAACTTTAGATATAGTGCTAAATAGATTAACCAATAATTGTGATGCAATACTTGACATTATCTATGCACGTTATTCATGCTTGACATGTTAAGTGAATGACTGGATTTTGAGCATAAAATAGAAAAAGAATGATAATCTTCTATTGAATTAACACGTAAACTACCTTAAGACAGTTTGGAATTGGTTGAGCTATTATAGGGAACATTAAGATAAGCGGGGGCTCCATGCATGAAATTTTATTGTGTGGATTGCCTAGACCAGTGGGGTGAAGATTAGGTGAAAATCTTAAATTAGGGGTTGGTTTTGGAAACTAAATGTCTAGAACAATAAGGGCATAAAATTAATTTGTGAGAATAAGACACTTCTTTTTTTTCAGCCTTTATGACTCGAGCAAGTAAGCCTGTAAGGATATTTCAAAATTTGATGCCCTAAGGTCAACTGGTCTGGGAGTCACCGGCCTAAAGCTCGCTAAAGGGGTCATATAGAAAGCAAGAGGGAAAGAGGTTAATAAAAAGTCATCTGATCGAGCCTTTATAACTCGATTGAATAGGCCTGCAAGGGTTTAAAACTTGGCGCCCTAAAACCAACTGCTTTGGGAGTGACCGGCCTAAAGCTCGCTAAAGGGGTTATATAGAAAGCAAATGAGAAGATGATAATGATATTAAAAAAAAATTCAGAAAAATTAGAGAAAAGCGAGAAAAACAAAAGAGAGACAATAACATGAAGAAAAGCCCTTGGACATTTGGTTGAAGAAACTATACCTTTAAGGCGAGGCAAGTAACCTAGTTTAATCTTGAATGTCGAAGCAATCAAACTTAGGAAAGCCTTCACTTGTTGATATGTAAACTTATGATAATGAGATCAATCCAAACTACAAGAGGGTAAGGACTACAGCTATGTAAATTCCTAATTTTAAAACACAATCCCGAGATAATTGAGTAAAAAGAATAAGTTTGGGGGGTTGTGTATCTTTGGAGTGAGTAAGGATACATTTGACCACTTGGGGTCGGGACTCAAATTCAGCATGAACCTGATATGTTGGCATGAATTCACACACACACACACATCGATTTGCATTTAACAGGTAAAGGTTGATGTCATTTTTGCACTAATAAATTTTCATAAAGTCAAATACTTAGTCCAATCCTGAGCCACAGCAGGGTATTAAGTCATGTTTGTTCAGAATTAAGTAACTATCTTGTTTGAGGACAAACAATAGTTCAAGTTTGGGGGGTTGTATCTGGTCTCAATTTTCTAAATTGGTCTCTGGTTTGGTCGGAATCGATATTTTTAGTTGCGGTCAATTTTGCATAACTTTTTTGCCTGATTTCTACCTCGATTTCCAACGCGTCCCAAATCAAAAATTTACAATTTTCACTCAATTATCTGTTCGGATACTATGTTAACAACATAAATTATCTTGAACCAATATTGTAAATTAATCAAACGGAAGAGGAGGAGGAGGAGGAGGAGAAGAAGAAGAAGAGAAACAATAATCAATTAAGCAACCAAAATTAGGGTTTACAATGATTTAAAATAGTTTATATATTACAAGGAAACCTAAACTAATAAGGAAAACTAAAAAATAAGGAAATTAAATATTAAATAAATAAATTATCATAAATGATCATATCTGCATATGCGCCGAGTCCTTGGCTGTCAAGACACTTCTTCAACTTGTTCAGCGCCCTACTCTCCAGTTGTCGAACTCTCTCCTTAAATAACCCAAAATGGTACCAATTTCAGATAATGATTTCTTTTTATTATCTTCATTACCACAGCTCAAACGAGTTATTTTCCTCTCTATAGTACTGAGAACGCTCAAGAGATTGCGGATGTTTTGTCTCATCAACTGCTTTTCGACACTTACATTAGGGACCTTGAGTCGTGGTGTCCGTAGTGATCTCCTGCAAGTATATCAATGTCTTTTAATTTACTATAAAATACCTGAGAATATCGGATTATGTAGAGCTTAATTGTACAGTACACTTTTTTGTTCGAATGTAGATCGACCTAATATTCTAACTATTGTAATCCTCATTGTTTATAGAATGAAAAGCATGCAATAGCGAGTGGACAAAACTCTCACATCGAGCATGATTCACTATAAATCTGTGAGTGAATATGTGTGCATAATTTCGTTTTGCTTAATATTGTTATCGTGATTGGAATTAAGATCATAACCCACAACAGAAAAATTCGTGTTTTGACTCTGTCGCACTGATACTATGATTTTGAGGCTTTACCAATTGGAAACACAAAATGAATAGGAAGTGTGTACCTAAAAAGTGGTATCTTGGTCCATCCATACAGGTTGTTGCATCGAGAGAGGCATTCTTGCCGTAAATAGCAATTAATCAAGTTTATCGACTGTGATTCTAGCAGTTGCTGCTATTTCCTCTTTCACTAGGCGATGATTACCTTTTTGAATGCATAATCTTTTTGCTTCTTTCACTTTGGACAATGGTCCATACACATTCTCCTGCAATATCAATTTGTGCAACTGAACATTTTCAAGAAATACATACATTGTTGGAAATTTATTTGAGAAGGACATTAGGAAAATGTGAGAAATGAAAAATGTCCAAACGATAAACGAATTTAAATACAGTTTTACGTTGGACGGAAGGTTTCAATACTATAAGAGAGCATAATTATTAGCAAACGTATCGTCCTAGAATGTTGAAATATGGCTTTCCTTACTGCTTGCCTTATCCACCAGTAGGCATAAGATGTTTCCTTCTTGCAATAGACATCCAACCACCCACCAACAAATAAAATGCCTTATGTTGTAAGGACATAAAAGTTGGCCAAGCACCCTTGTTTTGTATAATTGTTTCAAGGACAAAAACACAATTAGAGTATATTTGGCTAAACCCCAACCCTCTCAAAAAGATAATAATGAAATAAAGTAAAAGATAAAAGTGCTTTTTATGAAAAGTAAGTAAAGACTTGAGCATCTTTGCCTACAAGAGTATGTATTTGTTTCTAAACAACAAACACATTTTGAATTTTTTTCCCGTTATTTTTGGTAATAAAATTCACATTCCCTAAGAGCAACTCTCACCTCGCTCTCAATAAGTAACTAACTTATTTCCAACTTTATCATTAATATATATATATAATTATAAGTAAACTTTTTAAACTTAGCCGAACATGATCTTTACTTTTGAAAAGATAAGTTTTTGTACTAAAGTTGATTATACTTTCTTGGGAAAAAAAAGTTACTTCAGAATATCTTTTAAGCTTAGACATGTTAATCTAATTTCATAAAAGTGTTTTTTCTAGTTAAAAGAACTTTCGAATAAAGTTAGTCCAATGTTACTTCCACTAAATGTATTTTCAAAATATGAAACTCTTTAGAAATTAATTTCTAAACAAAAATTAAAGCAATAAGGAAGTTGGTCTTCTATAGAAAGCAAAATCAAAAGCAAAAGTCATGTCAAATGTGCTCTAAAGGGGGGTGTTTCAAAACATGGTGAAAAATAAAATTATGTGCTTCAGTTCACCTGCAATAGACTGTGAAGGCTGAACCCAATCCCTTGGTACTGCTTTGCAATGTGAACCACCATGCAGAAATTGGCATAAATTAACTTCTCCCGGCTGTTTTTACCACAGAGATAACCTAAGAAATATATCCTCATCCTTGCTCCGGGCAAGAAAATTGATACAACAAAAGAAAATTATTACAAATTTCTTTGGTATTGCTTATAAAATATTTTTCCTACAGAATGTGTGGATATAAAGTATGTTAAGCTTTGCCAAACATGTTCTAAAATTACAAATTGGCACATCAACTCTATCAATAGAGATAACCTAAGAAATATATCCTTATCCTTGTTCCGAACAAGAAAAGAAAATTATAAAAAATTCTTTGGTATTGCTTATAAAATATTTGTCCTACAAAATGTGTGGATATAAAGTATGTTAAGCTTTGCCAAACATGCTCTAAAATTACAAAATTGGTACATCAACTCTATCAATAGTAATGACCTAGGAAATATATCCTCATCCTTGTTCAGAACCAAGTCCAATTCAAATGAGACTCTGGCACACAAGAGACCTCCAATAACTATGAATAGAACATCCCAAAGCCAAAAGTTTTTCCGGTACCGTAATCGTTTCTTTTTGCACATTTGATGGTAGTGTGAGTAGGAAAGCCCCGTGAGAATTCAATATCACATTTTGCAGCTTAATAGAAGCCAGGGTTATTTTTCAAGACTGTTGACATCAATATCGACGCCATAGATATAACTTTACAGCAACACTTTCAAAATGAGATTGTTCTGAGAAAAGTAACTCAACAAAATTTCACACAAATAGCCAAAAAGATACCACAAATAAAGAAAATTAAGCAGCATGTAGTCGAAATGTACAAAATCCTACTCTAATTCTTCAACTTGACACCCACAAACACAATTCAAGAACAGCAGGAATTCAATTAACATACATGAAGAAGAAGAAGATGATGATGATGATGATGAGAAAGCACAATTTCTGATATGGTTCATCGGGGGAAATTGCAAAGGTGAAGAAACCAAGCTCCTTCCTTTCTCCATTACACAAATATACATATAATTGGGTTCTCGTGTTGCGAAAAAAAATGACAATTAAATAGAAAACAGTCTTTTCATTATTCTATTGTATGATAATTTGTGTGCATTTCATCAAGTTCTTTGCAGATTGAAAATGTGAAGGAATATTAGAAGGGAAAATTGGGAGTTTGAAGGTGCCAGTGACAATATATACAAGAATCAAACTGTCAATAAACCAATGTTATAAAATGTGTAATGCATGAAAATGTGTTTCAATCGAGCATCAAGCATTAGAATATGCATACCTATGCGAAGCATATGCATAACTATGCTTTTTTCAATTTTTATTATTATTTTAAATATTTTAAGCTAATACATAAATAAAATAACGGATTCTTTAAACTTTATACATATTCTTCAAATTTTCAATATAAATAAATAAATATTGTTGAAAATCATAAATACTACAATTACTTGAAATTTATAAATATTCTTCAAATTTTTAACAAAAATATAATTTATAAATACTAAATTACTTGGCAATCAATTCCTACAATTAAATTAAACACGAACATGGCTTTAAAAAATTCTAAATATTGTTTAACTCTTTATCAGGGTCCAATTCAAACACTTCTTCATCCAAGTCATCTTCCTTGTGATCCGATGTAAAATCATCTCTATCGGCTCCCTTATTACAACTCAAAAATTTCTATTACCTCTTATAGATTGTAGGATCATTATTAACCTTCTCCTCCTCATCACAACGATCAACAATTCAAGAGTTTTAGCATCATTTGCTAATAAGACTAGAGAAAGACCGAGGAAGGAAGAAGCTTGAGCTCAGCGTATATAGTTTGCAACTCAACGAAAAACTTACTTTGATTTTTAATTTTTTTTTTTTTTTTAATATCAAAACCATACAAATTGCTATATATAATCCATGGGCTTAGGTTATTTGGGTTAATTTGATTTTTTGGTGCTCAATTTACTTTTTTTAAATTATAAAAATCGGTTAGACTTTGTTGGGCTAATTTTAACACAATTTTTTAAGCATGCATTTGCAGTCAACGAAATGGGTTAACCTCATTAACTTGCGCATACTTCATATGTGAGACGTTTCATAAATGCATCGAGCATATATGAGTAGATGCGAATACATTTAGAATAATGCGATAAACCCATAATCAATGGACGAGGTTTGGCTTGTTTCCAGGTTGGTATTCTTGATTGGCTATTATGCCCTTGGGATTTTCAATAATTAAGTTTTCATTCTCCTATTTCTTTAGCCCAATCCATATTAAACCCAATTCGATTGAGAAACGGAAATAATTTAGGGAAATTTTGGTATATAACCCAATGACAAAATAAAATTCCAGAATTACTATTACATCTTTCTGATTCTCAAATTACTTCCTATTGTAATTAAATATCTCAAAACTACTACTTTAACGTAATGGCACTATTTTTGGTAATTAACTCTAATTAAAATACAAAACAATTTATTACAATTCCTCAAAAGTCATCAACTAAATATCATATTTAATACTTTCAAAAAAAAGAAAGATCATATTTAATTGACACTAATTACCTCCATGATTCATGGAATCATAATACATTACCGTCTATACTTTTTTTTTTTTTTTGGCCTTTTTTTTACTTGATTTGATATGACCTTATTAGTGTCATATCTCCTTTTTTTTTTTTTTAATAATTTGGAGGTATTATTTCGAAAAATATGATTTTTTTTATTTTTTTATTTTTGGTACATTCCATTATTTGATTACAATTGACTCGAACTTTTCATACATTGCATGTTAATACATTGTACAATCAGGTATTTGAGGAATTGTATAAAAACGTTCTTTGTGCAATTTGAAATATAGTTTCAAACATGTGTTACATGTCGTATGGGCTGATACATTTATATGTATTATTTGTAATACAGTTAAAAAGTCTAAATATAAACTATTGGTTACCTTCAATCTATTACTCTAAATATAGCAATATAACATGAACTATGACATATGAAAATTTCGTGTATACCAAGATATATTTATCTTGGTATTTTGGAATTTCACATGATTTATTATAATATGTTGGGCTGTTGTAAATAATGTATAATGTGTTACAAAGTTTGAGCAGTCTCTTTTATCCATGTGCGATTGCCATTACGATTACATGTAACACATTTCTTATGAAACTTTTTTTTTGTTAAAAATGTAATATAATGGACTATGTGATATAAGGGGAAAAAATTAAAAAAAAATAAGAAGAGAAGTATATCTGTATATGATAATTCAAAATCTGTAGTTGCATTCATGTGTTAAATATGATGCATTATCTATTAAAATATTTGTTGCTATAAATGTTACATAATGTGTGACATTGCTATTGATGATTTTTCACAATTTATTGACTATTATATAATTTATATAGTATTAGGGTGCTATGTTAGGTGGTGTATATATGCTACAATGTCATTTAAATTTAACGAAAAAATAGGTTAAATAACTAATTTATAGGAAAACATTAGCTAAAACATATTCGTGACCGAATTTTCATTTCAACAAAGCATAAGTTGATAGCAAATATGCAACATGTTTCAAATACAATAAGAATGTCTTTGGATGAATGAAATCATTTGCAGAATAGACATTTATTTCTTATTTTGTTATGTTTCCAAGTGCTACAAGAGAATGGCCAAAGGCCGTGCGGCCTCCATAAATACACCAGTTTTAGACTGTAATTTAAGATCTGGCCACAACATGAGAGCATTCTCATGGTACTTATTGTCCTCATTCTAAAACAATATGGAAGTCATTTGCTTTGGCCAAATTTCAACATATAGGAAATGGACTGAAAAAATTAACTAAAATAAATTATTGGTTTCAAATCTGTGAATAAATAATCTAATTTGATGTTACAATAACAGCACATAATCCCAATGAACCAAATTATAGTCAGTAAACGAACACATTTCCCAACCATCTAAAACACCTTTGTTCCTACTATTTTCAGCATTAGATCAATGGAAAAAAGAAAAAGAAGCAAACCCATTATATACCTTTAAATCAATCTTTCTGTTTTCAACAGAAGTTACAGTTGAAGAAAATCATTGGTTAATAAATTTATCAGAAACAACGAATTTAGATTTGGTTAAACCGCCATCATCAACTCGAACAGGGAGACCAAGATCTTGTCATCTGATACATGTTCTACTCAACTACTGCTGCCTCTGCCATCGAATGTTTCATGGTTTCCACCACCGCTGCCATGGTTTCTCCGCCGTATGTTGAGTTTAATCCTCTTTGTCTCACCCTATGTGATAAATCTTAAATGTGCAAGTAAATAAAAATTACCAACAAATTCAAGCAAAGTATTATCAGAATTTGTGACATGGGACGATTTCTAGAGAAGGTATATGCTTAAAGCCTAAAGGTTACTCCGTGTTTGAGGGCAAAAATGTTGGGGCTAAGATGATTTGTGACTTTTTTATTTTACGTATTCAAGTTAGTATTTTGGGAATAAAAAATGATGGGTGGTAAATTTGGAAATTGGGACTAAACTCAAGTAACTGGTGTAATTACTTCAATAATTTATGGGAGGTGCCCTCAATTGAGATTTTAATGAATTTCAATAAAAATCTTTAAAATTTAGGAATTTTCAATAAATTGTGGAATGGATTTTAAAATACTTGGATGAATTTAAAACTTAAATATTCATATATGATATAACAGACTCTTTTAATTTTATCATTTTCAATGAGATTCTTATGAATTTTCTAAAAATTTATTCGAATTCACAAAATTCATTAAAATTTATGATCTTTTAAATTACATCAAAATCTCGGTTAAAGGCACCCCCTTAAACCCTTAAACATTAGTTGAAGCCAATGGAAAGGAGCAACTTAGTTTACTATTTTTGTAGACTTCTACTTTTAGCACGTACTTTTATGGTATTTTAATAATATCCATCCTTTCCAAAATCTCAAGCGCAATGGGGACAAGAACATGGAGAATCGTCCTGCTCTATTGACATCCTTGCCTACTTCTAACTTTAAGTGTTATGAGGAAGAAAAATGTAATTGAGAGATATTCTTATCTTTGTGATGACACACACTAGAAATAGTCTCTCTTACTTCATTATTGCATATTTAATATGTAGAAATTTCTTTAAATAATATATTACTCAACTTGAATCATTTCGAGTCTAGAAGAATCATGTCGAATTCAAGAAAAGACAGATGGGCAGGTTATGGGCCCAACTTTAGAATGAAAAATTTAAAGGATAAATCTTAGAATACACACCCCTCAAATGGAGTGCCCTAGCAGGTCCCACCTCATGTGAGAGGTGTGGACACTCTTATATACATTGTTAGGCAATTTGTTGTCAAACGATCTTTCTCGAACTATGATGTTACTTGATTTTATTTTTTAGTCGACTTAATCAAATGACTGAACGAGAATTTAACACCACAATCAAGACGATACGACCCAAAGATTAATTGAGTCACTTGAAGCAACCTAAATATTTTAGTGTTTCTTGTGACCTAATCCGCTTCCTTGAATGGTCATAATTGAGAGAGATTACCTGTGAACCAATTTACCTATCTATTAGACCTCTACTTTGACCCATTTGTTAACCTACCTACACTTACCATATTTGGGCCAATTGTTACTAGATAAATGGGCCTCTTTCTCTCTAAGTGAGAGACGTCTTTCATGCCTCTCTATTCAGTTGGTCTCTACTTGATTTCTTCTACTCTTTTTGCCTCCTTGTGATTTCTACCTTGGTGGTGATATTATATTTTACACCTTTGTGGTCTTCTAAGTGAACTATCTTATTGACAATAGGAAGTGGAAGCTTGATTATTGTCTTGGATCGTCATTGTAGGGTTGTGATGTTAGAAGTTGGTAGAAATTCAGCCTAGGCAAGCTTTGGAGCTCAATACACGTTCAACATACATTTTTTATGTACACCAAGCACAACCTAAATTTAAAAATTAAAATGTAGGCATTGTGGTCCAAGAATAAATTAAACAAATTTCCTCATTTTATAAAATAATATAAGAAAAAACAAGAAAACAGTAGTTTCCAAAATATCCTTGTTTTAGCTTGTTTTCTAATGTTGATAGTGGCATGATACTTGATATTGAAGAGGTCTAGATCTTTATTAAAAGTCAATAACTGGCACAATAAATAAACTCATACATTCCCTACTTAAATATTAAATCATATATCTATATAACACTGTTATGTAGTTTCTATCTATTCAAGTTTTGTAAAATCTGCAGAAAAAAAGATAAAACACAATTCTTGACTCTGTGATTATCATCAAAAACTACAAGCTAATTAACATCACTTCTCACACAGAGCTTCTGCAGCAATAGTCTACATTTCTCCGTTTCTCGAGTTTGCTGTAAAGCCCAAGAAGAAAACTCCGTAATAATTTTGGCAGAAGATCAAAGCTAACGTTAACCGCTCATTACCCTCTGTTTGATGTAAAAAATGTCATCAACTTGTACAACAGCATTTTTTGTGCATACACCAAAAATAATTCGGTATTTACACTCTTGATCCTTCAGAATCAGGTCTTTACAGGGTTTCATGAGCACATCGAAATGAGTCAACCTCTGGCGCCAATTTTCTTATGAATGAGTCTCCTTTTATCTTGAGCTTTAGTTTCCCCAGGAGTTGGCCTTCGCTCTCTACGTTTCAAAGGAGGCTGTGGATTGCCTACCCCAGTCGATGCCTCCACTACTTTATTCACCATTTCCAAAACTTCGCTCATATTTGGGCGTGCTTTTCGATGTCTGGCCAAGCAGCGGTTGGCTACAATCGACAGCTTCTGGGCTGAATTGTGAAAATGCTTCCAGTCAAGTCTTGGGTCTAATATTTGCTGAAACTTCTTAGCATCTGATAAGTATGGTCTTATCCATTCTAAGAGTTTTTGCTCCTTTCTGGGGCGATTTCGATCCAAGGGGCGCCTACCTGTAATTAGCTCGAAAAGAAAGACACCATAGCTCCACACATCACTCTTGGATGTGAGACGACCAGTTTGAACATACTCAGGAGCTGCATATCCCATTGTTCCAACAACCTGATCATATAAGAGATATGAGACAAATATGCAATGAAGAAGTAAAATCAAAACAATAAGAAAATAGTTTGACATAATTGCAAGAGATATTTGAGAGTCTAACTATCCCATCTGTGATCCTTGGTGCAGTTATAAGAAATGGGAAAAATGCCTAAGACGTACGAGTGCATAGAACAAGATGGTGGAACCTACAACGTGAAATACTAATGATCGGATAGAGATATAGATGAATATGCAATGAAAAAGGAAAATCTAAACAGTAAGATAATAGTTTGACATAATCGCAAGAGGCATTTGCGAGTCTTAAGTATCCCATTTGTGGTCTTGGTACAGTTATAAGAAATGGGGAAAATGCCAAAGATGTACGAGTTCATAGAACAAGATGGTGGAACCTACAACGTGAAATACTAATGACGGAGCATTGGAGGAAGGCAATGGCATATAAAAGAGATAACAATATGAAATGGAATAATGTGGATAATTGCAACTAAATGGATGCAGCAGTTCATCAAACGGAGTGATAAAAGTATTTATATATTCGATTTCAAGTTAATTCAGAACAAGGCTGGCTTTGTTGTTGATAATACGTGCGTCCATAGCATCAAGAAGTACAAGAAAAACATAATGTTCCAGGACACAACACTTGACAAGAACCTATTAGTATTTGTCGAGTTAAGAGCTGTGATTAGCGTTCCTTAACCAGCCTTGCAAGGCCCATTGCATTAGGAATAAAATGTACATGCCATGAATACTGCACGAACCTTATATACAAGCAACCATGAACTAGATTAAATTTTGAATCACAAATTCTGGGTATTCACATTAGTAGTAGGTAATGCAATATAGCTAATAATTTAAAATATTTTCATTACAACGAATTGGGTATAATAATAAATAGTCAATGCCATTCTACCATATTGTTAGGTCAGACAATAGAAGAAATACACCAATTGATGTGTCAAAAAGAACCCACAACATAATATATGAAAATGATAGGCCCTCAATTTCACACACTTTTTCAAATGGTTAAGAAGCCTAGAATCTTCTTGTAAACACTATATAAAGAGGTAGTGCCCTCCATTTTGTAACAAGCCAAAAAGTGTGTAAAGTCTTGAATTTAAGAAATACAAGTTTCCTTTTTTCACTTCCTTCTTCCTATTAGTGTTGTCCTCTTAAAAGCCTTAGCTAATCCAAATTAGTAAACCCATCTTTCCTCCAACAAACTAGTATCAGAGCCCCAAGGTTCTTGTGAAAAAATGGCAAGTGGGATGATTCCTTTTCAAGTCCCCCAACTCAACAAGGATAACTACGACAATTGGAGTATAAGGATGAAAGCATTGCTCGGGTCGCAAGATGCATGGGAGATCGTAGAGAAAGGCTACATGGAGCCACAAGACGAGGTTGCTCTATCCCAAGCACAAAGGGATAGTTTGAAGGATGCAAGGAAGAAGGACAAGAAGGCGCTCACCCTCATCTATCAAGCCTTAGATGAAGGCATGTTCGAAAAAGTAGCTTGTGCTACTACAAGTAAGGAAGCATGGGAGATCTTGCAAAACTCCCACAAAGGAGTTGAGAAGGTGAAAAATGTTCGACTTCAAACACTTCGAGGTGAGTTTGAAGCTTTACATATGAAAGAATCGGAATCAATTTCTGATTACTTCTCTAGAGTATTAGCTATTGTGAATCAATTAAAAAGGAATGGAGAAAAGTTGAACGACACTCGAGTAATTGAGAAGATACTTAGGTCTTTAGATTCTAAATTTGACTACATAGTTGTAGCCATTGATGAATCTAAAGATCTAGATAGTATGAATGTCGATCAACTCATGGGATCTTTACAAGCCCATGAGGAAAGACTAAGGAAGAAAGTGAAAGAAGAGCCATTAGAGCAAGCTCTTCAAATAAAGCTCACTTTGAACGAGGGTGAAGGAAGGTTCAATAGTAGAAGAAGACAAAGAGGAAGAGGACGAGACCAAGATCGAGGAAGAATTGCATTCTACAAGGAGGAAAGAAGACAAAGTTCATTTTCTACTAGAGGTCGCGGAAGAGGAAAAGGTACGAGAAAAATTGAAGGACCAAGGTATGACAAATCTCAAATTAAATGTTACAATTGTCAAAAACTTGGTCATTATGCTTCAGAATGTAGAAAAATTACTAACCAAGTTGAGGAGAAAGCCAACTACGCTTGTCAGGAAAGTGAAGTAGATCCTGCGCTACTATTGGCTTACAAAGGTGAAGAGAGCAGAGAAAAGAATACTTGGTATTTGGATACAGGAGCAAGCAATCATATGTGTGGAAGAAAAAACATGTTTGTGGAGCTTGATGAATCAGTAAGCAATGAGAAGATCACCATAAGTAGAGATGTCGAGTTTGATGAAGAAGGAGCTTGGGATTGGGGTGTCCAAGAAGAAGACTATGACTTCTTACCATTCTTTTATGAAAAAGAACAAAAGAATGGAGAGCATCAAGAGATTATCAGTCCACCTCTATCACCTACTCATGGAAATGCTTCTCCATCATCTTCACAAGGAGAAAGTTCAAGCGAAAGGACACCACGGATGAGGAGCCTACAAGAGCTATATGAGGTAACCGAAAATCAAAATGATCTCACACTTTTTTGTCTTTTTGTCGATTGTGAACCAATAGGGTATGAAGAAGCGGTGCAAAATAAAAGATGGAGAGATGCTATGGATGAAGAGATTAAAGCTATAGAGAAAAATGACACGTGGGAGCTGACAACTCTTCCCAAAGGAAAAAAGAGCAATTGGAGTTAAGTGGGTGTACAAGGCAAAGAAGAACGCTAAAGGAGACGTAGAAAGACACAAAGCAAGATTGGTTGCCAAAGGTTACAACCAACGGTCGGGAATTGATTATGAAGAGGTATTTGCTCCTGTTGCTCGTTTAGAAACCATAAGATTAATTATCTCTCTTGCAGCGCAAAATAAGTGGAAGATATTCCAAATGGACGTGAAATCAGCTTTTCTAAATGGCTATCTCGAAGAAGAAATCTATGTGGAGCAACCAATGGGTTATAAAGTAAAAGGACATGAAGGTAAAGTCTTGAAACTAAAAAAGGCTTTATATGGGTTGAACAGGCTCCAAGGGCATGGAATAGTAGAATTGACAAGTATTTTCTAGAAAATAACTTCACAAAATGCCCTCACGAGTATGCCCTTTATACAAAGGTAAATGAGAAGGGAGATATTTTGCTTGTTTGTTTGTATGTAGATGATCTTATATTTACAGGAAATAATCAAAGTATGATCACTGAATTTAAGAAGGTCATGGCTCAAGAATTTGAGATGACGGATATCGGCCACATGGCCTACTATCTTGGGATAGAGGTAAAGCAAATGGAGGACTGCATTTTCATCTCACAAGAAGGATATGCGAAAGAAATTCTAAAGAAATTCAATATGAAGGACTGTAAGCCCGTATGCACCCCTGTCGAATGTGGAATCAAGTTGTCGAAGAATGATGAAGGTGAAAAAGTAAATCCAACACTTTTTAAGAGTCTTGTTAGAAGTCTAAGATATTTGACGTGCACAAGACCAGATATCCTTTTTGGAGTTGGGCTCATTAGTCGCTATATGGTGACACCTACCATGACCCATATGAAAACTGCAAAGAGAATTCTTCGCTACATCAAAGGTACGCTTGATTATGGCTTAGTCTATTCATCATCTAATGAGTTCAAACTTGTTGGATATAGTGACAGCGATTGGGGCGGAGATAGTGATGATAGAAAGAGTACGACTGGGTACGTGTTTTACTTGGGCGACACAGCTTTCACTTGGAGCTCAAATAAGCAATCGATCGTAGCACTATCTACATGTGAAGCTGAATATTTTGCAGCTACATCAAGTGTCTGCCATGCGATTTGGCTTAGAAACTTGTTGAAGACGCTTGGAGTATCACAAGAAGAGCCAATCGAAATCCGTGTTGATAACAAATCAGCATTGGCATTGGCAAAGAACCCAGTATTCCATGATAGAAGCAAGCACATTGATACAAGATATCACTTCATAAGAGAAAGCATTGCAAAGAAAGAAGTGCAGCTGAAATATGTAACCTCCCAAGAGCAAATCGCCGACATTCTCACTAAGCCACTCAAACATGATGTGTTCCGCAAGTTAAGAACTCTACTTGGAGTAGCAAAATCAAGTTTAAGGGGGAATGTTGAGTAGTAAACTTGATTTTTGGACTAAATAGTATGAGCCCAAATCAATTAAAAGGCCCAACATGCATAACATTTCTAGAAGCATTATCTAGAAAAATCTATATAAATATCTACTAGAAAAATCTATATAAATATCTAAGTAAGATATGTAGTTTTATAAAGAATATCTAGAGAATTCTAGGAAAATATCTTGATATGTGGTCTAGGTGTCTCTAGAAAATGTGTGGACTAGAATCTTCTTGTAAACACTATATAAAGGGGTAGTGCCCTCCATTTTGTAACAAGCCAAAAAGTGTGTAAAGTCTTGAATTTAAGAAATACAAGTTTACTTTTTTCACTTCCTTCTTCCTATTAGTGTTGTCCTCTTAAAAGTCTTAGCTAATCCAAGTTAGTAAACCCATCTTTCCTCCAACAAAGCGTGCAACATCGAGTGGACATAACTCTCACATCGAGTGTGATTCACTATAAATCTGTGAGTGCATATGTGTGTATAATTTCGCTTTGCTTAATATTGTTATCGTGATTGGAATTAAGATCTTAATCCACTACCGAAAAATTCGTGTTTTGACTCTGTCGCACTGATACTATGATTTTGAGGCTTTACCAATTGGAAACACAAAATGAATAGGAAGTGTGTACCTAAAAAGTGGTATCTTGGTCCATCCATACAGGTTGTTGCATCGAGAGAGGCATTCTTGCCGTAAATAGCAATTAATCAAGTTTATCGACTGTGATTCTAGCAGTTGCTGCTATTTCCTCTCTCACTAGATGATGATTACCTTTTTGAATGCATAATCTTTTTGCTTCTTTCACTTTGGACAATAGTCCATACACATTCTCCTGCAATATCAATTTGTGCAACTGAACAATTTCAAGAAATACATACATTATTGGAAATTTATTTGGGAAGGACATTAGGAAAATGTGAGAAATGGTAAATGTCCAAAACGATAAACGAATTAAAATACAGTTTTACGTTGGACGGAATGTTTCAATACTATAAGAGAGCATAATTATTAGCAAACGTATCGTCCTGGAATGTTGAAATATGGCTTTCCTTACGGCTTGCCTTATCCACCAGTAGGCATAAGATGTTTCCTTCTTGCAATAGACATCCAACCACCCACCAACAAATAAAATGCCTTATGTTGTAAGGACATAAAAGTTGGCCAAGCACCCTTGTTTTGTATAATTGTTTCAAGGACAAAAACACAATTAGAGTATATTTGGCTAAACCCCAACCCTCTCAAAAAGATAATAATGAAATAAAGTAAAAGATAAAAGTGCTTTTTATGAAAAGTAAGTAAAGACTTGAGCATCTTTGCCTACAAGAGTATGTATTTGTTTCTAAACAACAAACACATTTTGAATTTTTTTCCCGTTATTTTTGGTAATAAAATTCACATTCCCTAAGAGCAACTCTCACCTCGCTCTCAATAAGTAACTAACTTATTTCCAACTTTATCATTAATATATATATATAATTATAAGTAAACTTTTTAAACTTAGCCGAACATGATCTTTACTTTTGAAAAGACAAGTTTTTGTACTAAAGTTGATTATACTTTCTTGGGAAAAAAAAGTTACTTCAGAATATCTTGTAATCTTAGACATGTTTGGCTAATTTCATAAAAGTGTTTTTTCTAGTTAAAAGGACTTTCGAATAAAGTTAGTCCAATGTTACTTCCACTAAATGTATTTTCGAAATATGAAACTCTTTAGAAATTAATTTCTAAACAAAAATTAAAGCAATAAGGAAGTTGATCTTCTATAGAAAGCAAAATCAAAAGCAAAAGTCATGTCAAACGTGCTCTAAAGGGGGGTGTTTCAAAACATGGTGAAAAATAAAATTATGTGCTTCAGTTCACCTGCAATAGACTGTGAAGTCTGAACCCAATCCCTTGGTACTGCTTTGCAATGTGAACCACCATGCAGAAATTGGCATAAATTAACTTCTCCCGGCTGTTTTTACCACAGAGATAACCTAAGAAATATATCCTCATCCTTGCTCCGGGCAAGAAAATTGATACAACAAAAGAAAATTATTACAAATTTCTTTGGTATTGCTTATAAAATATTTTTCCTACAAAATGTGTGGATATAAAGTATGTTAAGCTTTGCCAAACATGCTCTAAAATTACAAAGTGGCACATCAACTCTATCAATAGAGATAACCTAAGAAATATATCCTTATCCTTGTTCCGAACAAGAAAAGAAAATTATAAAAAATTCTTTGGTATTGCTTATAAAATATTTGTCCTACAAAATGTGTGGATATAAAGTATGTTAAGCTTTGCCAAACATGCTCTAAAATTACAAAATTGGTACATCAACTCTATCAATAGTAATGACCTAGGAAATATATCCTCATCCTTGTTCAGAACCAAGTCCAATTCAAATGAGACTCTGGCACACAAGAGACCTCCAATAACTATGAATAGAACATCCCAAAGCCAAAAGCTTTTCAGGTACCCTAATCGTTTCTTTTTGCACATTTGATGGTAGTGTGAGTAGGAACGCCTCGTGAGAATTCAATATCACATTTTGCAGCTTATTAGAAGCCAGGGTTATTTTTCAAGACTGTTGACATCAATATCGACGCCATAGATATAACTTGACAGCAACAATTTCAAAATGAGATTGTTCTGAGAAAAGTAACTCAACAAAATTTCACACAAATAGCCAAAAAGATACCACAAATAAAGAAAATTAAGCAGCATGTAGTCGAAATGTACGAAATCCTACTCTAATTCTTCAACTTGACACCCACAAACACAATTCAAGAACAGCAGGAATTCAATTAACATACATGAAGAAGAAGATGATGATGATGATGAAGAAAAGGCACAATTTCTGATATGGTTCATCGGGGAAAATTGCAAAGGTGAAGAAACCAAGCTCCTTCCTTCTCCATTACACAAATATACATATAACTGGGTTCTTGTGTTGCGAAAAAAAGACAAATAAAAAGAAAAACAGTCTTTTCATTATTCTATTGTATGATAACTTGTGAGCATTTCATCAAGTTCTTTGCAGATTGAAAATGTGAAGGAATATTAGAAGGGAAAATTGGGAGTTTGAAGGTGCCAGTGCCAATATATACAAGAATCAAAATGTTGATAAACCAATGTAACATGTGTAATGCATGACAATGTGTTTCAGTCGAGCATCAAGCATTAGAATACGCATACTTATGCGAAGCATATGCATAACTATGCTTTTTTCAATTTTTATTATTATTTTAAATATTTTAAACTAATACATAAATAAAATATTTTAAACTAATACATAAATAAAATAATGGATTCTTTAAACTTTATACATATTCTTCAAATTTTCAATATAAATAAATAAATAAATATTGCTGAAAATCATAAATACTACAATTACTTGAAATTTATAAATATTCTTCAAATTTTTAACAAAAATATAATTTATAAATACTAAATTACTTGGTAATCAATTCCTACAATTAAATTAAACATGAACATGGCTTTAAAAAATTCTAAATATTGTCTAACTCTTTATTAGAGTCCAATTCAAACACCTCTTCATCCAAGTCATCTTCCGTGTGATCCGACGTAAAATCATCTCTATCGGGCTCCGTTATTTCAACTCAAAAATTTCTATTACCTCTTATAGATGGTAGGATATCATTATAAACTTTCTCCTCCTCATCACAATCATCAACAATTCAAGAGTTTTAGCATTGTTTGCTAATAAGACTAGAGAAAGACCGAGGAAGGAAGAAGCTTGAGCTCATCGTGTATAGTTTGCAACTCAACGAAAAACTTACTTTGATTTAATAAAAAAAAATTAATGTCAAAACCTTACAAATTGCTATATATAATTCATGGGCTTAGGTTATTTGGGTTAATTTGATTTTTTGGTGCTCAATTTACTTTTTTTAAATTATAAAAATGAGTAAGAATTTGTTGGGCTAATTTTAGCACAATTTTTTAAGTGGAAATTACATATTCAAATACATTAAAAATCCCCATTTCATATATAAGATGCCATGTTTAGTATTTCACAAATCAAAATTTTTTTAATTAAATTATATATTTAAAAATTAATTAAACAATTTCAAACCCTAATTATATAAATCTCAATTCCATCTCTCTCTCTCTCTCTCTCTCTCTCTCTCTCTCTCTCTCTCTCTCTCTCTCTCCTTCTCTACCAATAATTTCTCTCCAATCTAGCCGGAAGACAAGAAGGTGCGACCGGAGGACTCCCCGACCGACACTGCGATGCCCCCATGACGATCTGTGGTGCGTGGTGCATCGATCTGTGGTACGGTGGTGCGTCGATCTTTGGTGCTTGGTCCTCTCTCTCTCTCTCTCTCAATTCCCTCGACTCTCTCTCCCTCTCTACCAACAATTTCTCCCCAATCTCGCCGGAAGACAAGAAGGTGCCACCACGATGGCCCTGTGACAATCTATGGTACGGCGGTGCGTTGATCTCTGGTGCTTGGTCTGCAGCGGTGTGTGCGACTGTGATTTGTGTGTACGGATCTATGCAGTGGCGATCTGTGTGGTGTGGTGCGATGATGCAAATGGCGGTGGTGGAAGTGAGATGTTGTAGCGATAAGCATTTTTTTGGGGGTTAGTTCTTTCTCCAACCTTCTAAGTCAGAGTTTCTGGGTATGAGGGTGGTGGTGCAGGTAGGTGGATGGTGGGGTACAATGGCAAAGTTTGGAGTTTTGGGTTGGCTCCTTCCTTCAATCTGCTTGATCGAGGTTTTGGGATGTGCGGTGGTGGAAAGGGTTATCCAATTGTTGTCTATTGAGGTATAGTTGGCACTGATGGTAGTGCAATCAGGTGGAGATAGTGTTTGTGGTACCGATTGGTTTTTGGTGTAAGCGACGGTGATGACGGTGCATTGTAGGTTGTGGCAGTGGTGACAGACGGAGTTGGGACGATGTGATAATTATTTAGATGTTGTGACCAATATGACCGAAAATAATATGTTATAACCAAATAAATTGGTTAATTTGGTGATTTTGGCGGTGATGGTGGTGGTGCTGTTAGAGGCAGCGTTGAAGTGGTGATCGTAAGTGTTGGTGATGGTCACTGATTATTTGGTTGATTGTGACAGTGAATTGGTTAATCTGTGACCAATGAAAAAAATAAATTGTGACCAAGAAATCATGCGTGACATAAAAATAATAATAATTTGTAACTATCTAATAAGTTGTGACCTATAATATTTGTGATCTGTAACCCACAAATTTTTTTATTCGTGACTGAAAAATAATATGTAACCTATCAAATTTTTTATTTGTAACCGAAAAATAAGTTGTGACCAATAATTTGATAAGTTGTGACTAATTAATTTTTTATTTGTGACCGATGAAAAAACTATGACTTACAAAATTTTTGAATTGTGATCGTAAAATAATTTGTGACATAAAATTTGTGATTTGTGACCAAAAAATAATAAGTGACTAATTAAATTGATAATTTATGATCAAATTGTATAAATATGGGATCTAAATATATTTAATTAATTAATTAAATCATAAATAAAATTTAATAAAAATCTGATATTTAAAGTTTGAAACTTGTTTTCTTAATTTTGAAATATGCTATATTTAATCTTTTACTTATTAAATTTTCCCATTTTTTAATCATGCATTTGCAGTCAACAAAATGGATTAATCTCATTATCTTGTGCGTACTTCATATGCGAGACATTTCATAAATGCATCGAGCATATGCATGCATTTTAGAATTATGCGATAAACCCATCATCAATGACGGGGTTTAGCTTGTTTGTGAATGATTGGCTATTATGCCCTTGGGATTTTCAATAATTACGTTTTCATTCTCTGATTTCTTTAGCCCAATCCATATTAAACCCAATTCAATTGAGAAACGAACCAATTTAGGGAAATTTTGGTATATAACCCAATGAAAAAATAAAATTCCAGAATTACTATTAAATCTTTCTGATTCTCAAATTACTTCCTATTATAAGTAAATATCTCAAAACTACTACTTTAACGTAATGGCACTATTTTTGGTAATTAACTCCAATTAAAATACAAAAACAATTTATTACAATTCCTCAAAAGTAGTCAACTAAATATCATATTTAATACTTTCAAAAAAAAAAAAAGATCATATTTAATTGACACTAATTACCTCCAGGATTCATGGAATCAGAATACATTACCGTCTACACTTTTTTTTTTTTTTTACTTGATTTTGTTGACCTAATAATTGACTTCTCGTTTTGATAATCACGAACAAATTACATTTATTTCTCTCAAATTGAATCTTAAGTGTTGTTAGTGAGAAGAATGATAACTCGAAAATCAAGATCAAGAGTCATATACATAGACGAACAATCAGGGCACCAAAAACGATCGGGCACAAGCAAAAGATTGGAGATCGACAAATGAAAAGATTGAAATCGAGCTTTCACGTCAAGAATCATTTGGAAGAAGAAATTGAAGACATTAGCTATAGATGCGTTTTCATACTCAAATGTAAAGGTATAATTCTTCAAATTTCTCACATCAACTATAGCTCAAATTTTTATACACAAGACTACTTCACGACAAACAATACTTGCATCAAAACTATTTTCTATATAAGTATCTCGATTTTGAAGATTACATATTTATGAAATACTTATCTATGCAATAAATGTAAAAATCCTTCAAGTACTTGCATGAAAATTCATCACGAAGGAAAAAGTCCGGAGGGACAATAATTATGTCCATCCGGACGTCCGGACAAGACTTTCGACGGTCATTTCAGTGATCGTTTGTCAAACGGCTAGTTACCCGTCCGGATCCTAAGCGGACGTCCAGATCGCGTGTCCGAATTGACAGACCTTTTGAGGTTTGATGGCTATAAACATCCCACTTTCTACCAAATCAATACAAGAATTCTAGAGCTTTAAAGTGCAGTTTTTATTGATATTTTCTACCTTATTTTCAATTCTTTAAAATCAAATCATTTAACTTTTGAAAAACTTTTTGAGTGATCAAATTTTTGTGAAATTCTTATATATCTCAAAAAGGTTTTCTCCTTTACCACACTTGAGCTATACTCTTTGTGAATTATTGAAGTGTTGTATCTACTTCTCTCTCTTGATGCTTAATTAAGTTCATATCATTAATTGAGAGAGAAGTCTTTGATTGTAATTTCATTTTTCCTTTAAATTTTAAATCGTGAGTCGGTTGAGGTCCCGGAAAGCTCAACATTGTAAAGGATCAGTGCTCTTTGTTTGTAAGTCACTGCAAGCTTTGTAAGAAGGTTGGATTGTATCATAAGTCAATCAAATATAGTGAAAAAGGAATTGCTCATGCAGAGAGCTTGATAACGGGAAATGTGGATCGTTGATTAGATCGAACCTCCTTATTACATCGTTTGCACTTTCTTTTCCCTTCCTCCTATTACTTTTGTGTTATCTTGCTCAAATTGCTTAATTTTGCATTTGTTTTCGAAAAAGTATCAAATAACCAATTCACCCACCTCTTGGTTAGTTGTTCTTAGGCTTTCAATTGGTATCAAAGCTTGGTACTCCTTTTTTTTTATTCTACAATCTTGAGTAATGGCTAACCAAGTTTTTCAAAATGTTGAGGGGCACTCTACAAATCGGCCTCCTTTCTTTGATGGCACACATTATAATTATTGGAAGGCTCGGATGATGATATATATTCAGTCTATTGATTACAATATTTGGGAAGTTATAGAATATGGTACATATGTTCCCACTAAGATCATTAAAGTAGATGGTAGACCGGAACAAACCATTCCCTAATCTAGAGAAGAATTCGATGATGAAGATAAGAGAAAACTATCATTAAATGTCAAGGCTAAAAATTTAGTTTATTGTGCACTTGATAGAAATGAATTTAATCGAATTAGTACATGTGATTCGACATATGATATTTGGCATGCTCTTGAAGTTATTCATGTCAGCACAAGCAAGGTTAAGGAAACAAAGATAAATATGCTAGTTAAAGAATTTGAAAATTTCTTTATGAAACAAAATGAGCCTATTGTTGACATGATTACTCGTTTTACCAATATTGTAAATGGTCTTAAAGGTTTTGATCGTAAATTTACTAACGGTGAACTTGTGAGTAAAATGATTAGGTCCTTATCTGAGGAATGGAGTTCGCGTCGATTGAGAATACTAAGGATATAAATACATATCCTTTGAAAGAGCTCTACGGCACATTAATGACCTATGAGCTAAATAATGTCGAGGTTAAGGAGAAAACAAGAAAAAGCAAGAAGGAATCAAATGAGCCTCCTAAATGACGAATTGTTTTAAAATCGACAATTGAGGAAGGAACATCAAATGAAAACATGAGTGATGAAGAGCTTGATGATTTAGTTCTTCTTGTCAAAAAATGGAGAAGTTTTCGTAATAATCGAAGATTCCAAAAGAAAGAGGAAAAGGGGGAAGAAAGGGGCAAAAAGATGATTTGCTATGATTGTGATAAGCCGGGTCATAAGAGAGCCGAGTGTCCAACTAAAAAGAAAAATTTCAAGAAAAATGCACTTCAGGCCACGTGGGATGATAGCGACAACGAAGAACAAAATGGAAATGATGGTCAAGATGAAGTGGCGAAATGTGCTTCATGGCAATGGAAGACGAGGTATGTTCCTATGATGAGTTTTCAAATCCATATGACGAAATGCTCGAAAAAAATTGAAAAATTTTCTTTGAATTATGCTATTCTTAAAAAAAAATTACATTTTAAAAGAAGAAACTAAGAAAATTTCGGAAAATCGAAAAGAAAACATTGACCATAATCTTTTGATAAAAGAAAACATCTCTTTGAAAGAAAATGCCAATGACTTAACAAAAATTATCCATAAGTTTATCGATGGTAAGAAAATTTTTGATTTAATGCTTGGTAGTCAAAAATACGTTTTTGATAAAGGGGGAATTTAATACAAACCCTCTCTAAAACAAAAATTTCTCAAAAATATGTTTATTAAGGCTTCAAATACCTCATGTAGTTTTTGTAATAAAATCAGACATGTAGCCTTCAATTGTATAACTAAAAAGAAATTATTTTTTGAAAAGAAATACAAGTGGATACATGAATCCACAAAAACTAACTACTAAGGACCCAAGTTTTTATGGGTACCAAAAATCAAAACTTAAATTGCCTTTGTAGGTACCAAAGAAAACAAAAAGCAAATGGTTCTTGGATAGTGGATGTTCAAAGCATGTGACCAAAAACCGATCATTGTTGTCAAATTTCAAAGAGAATGATGGAGGCCATGTAACCTTTGGAGATAACGCCAAATGTAAAATAATCAGCATTGGAAACATTGGTAATCACTCATCCCCATCTATTGAAAATGTTTTATTAGTTGATAGCCTTAAACACAATTTACTAAGCATTAGTCAATTATGTGACAAATGATATAACATAAAATTCGATTCTACCAAATGCCTTATTAAGGACGCTATATCTAAAGAGATGATTTTCATAGGAAGCCGAAATAAAGATGTTTATATTATAAACATTGAACTTGAAAATTATGAAAAGTCTCTACTTAGCTTGAAAGAAGAATCATAGTTATGGCATATAAAACTTGGACATGTAAACATGGATCTTCTCTCAAAAATTTCTAAAAATTGTTTTGTAAAAGGTTTACCAAATTTAAAATTTGAAAAAGATAAAATTTGCGATGCTTATCAAATTGGAAAACAAGTAAAGAATTCTTTCAAACCGAAAATTTTGCTTCAACTACAAAATATTTACAACTTCTCCATATGGATCTTTTTGGACCTTCTAGAACGACTAGTTTAGGAGGTAAACATTATGCTTTTGTTATAGTCGATGATTTTCTAAAATTTACTTGAGTTGTATTTTTAAGCTTAAAAGAAGAAGTTTTGACAACTTTTAAACATTTTTGTAAGAAAGTTGAAAATGAAAAAGGCTATTCTATTACAACAATTAGAAGTGACCATGGTGAAGAATTTGATAATGTTGGCTTTGATGATTTTTGTAAAGAATATGGATATGAACATAACTTTTCGGCTCTTAGAACACCTCAACAAAATGGTGTAGTAGAAAGAAAGAATCGCACATTGCAAGAAATTGCTTGGATTATGTTAAATGAAAATAATTTGCCAAAATATTTTTGGGCCGAGGCCGCTTGTTACATTGTTAATAGAGTACTAGTAAGCAAAAAGAAAACTAAAACTCCTTACGAACTTTGGAAAAATAGAATTCCAAATATTAGTTATTTCAAAGTTTTTGGATATAAATATTTTATTTTAAATACAAAAGACAATCTGAGAAAATTCGACTCCAAATCTGATATTGGAATTTTCCTAGGATATTCATCGACTAGCAAAGCTTATAGAGTTTTTAATAAACGAACTCTAGTCATTGAAGAATCCATGCATGTTATTTTTTATGAAACTAACTCTTTCGATCGAGATAAAGGTAGTGATGATGATGTAGGTTTGGAAGCTCCTTTTGAATAAATGAAAATTCAAGACCAAAATAAGGAGGTTCCAAATAAAGAAAAGGAAAAATCAGGTAATCAAAAAGAGGATGAAAGAGAACCCGAAGAACAAAGTGAACATCCATTACCAAAGGAATGGAGATTTGTTCCATCCCATCCTAAGGAGCTTATTATCGGTGATCCATCGAAAGGTATCACTACTAGAATCTCTCATAAAAATCATTTCGGCAATTGTACATTTAGTTCTCAAATCGAACCTAAGAATTTCAAAGAAGCCGAGTTTGATGAGTTTGGATTCTAGCAATGGAAGAAGAATTAAATTAATTTGAAAAAAAACCATGTTTGGGACTTAGTTGCAAAACCAAACAATCAAACCGTTATTGGAACAAAATGGGTCTTTAGAAACAAAAAAGATAAAAATGGAATAATTGTGCGTAACAATGCTAGATTAGTGGCGCAAGGTTACAATCAAAAAGAAGGTATCGATTTTGAAGAAACATTTGCACCCCTAACAAGATTAGAATCTATTCATATGATTTTTGCATTTACATGTTACAAGGGTTTTACACTTTATCAAATGAATGTTAAAAGTGCATTTTTAAATAGTTTTATTCAAGAAGAATTTTTTGTTTAGCAACCTCCCGATTTTAAAGATCACAAATATCCGAATCATGTATTTAAACTTAGAAAAGCTCTTTACGGTTTGAAACAAGCTCATAGAGCTTGGTACGAACGTTTGAGAAAATTTCTTCTCTCAAATGATTTTACAATTGGAAAAGCGGATACTACACTTTTTGTAAAAACTCATAAGGAGGATATACTCATTGTTCAAATTTATGTTGACGTTATTATTTTTGGCGCTACAAATATTTATCTTTGTAAAGAATTTTCAAATTGCAAGAGTGAAGAATTTGAAATGAGCATGATGGTTGAATTAAAATTCTTTCTTAGTCTTCAAATTAAACAAACAAAAGAAGAAATTTTCATAAATCAAAATAAATACATATTAGACATGCTTAAAAATTTTGATATGCATGACATTAAGCCTATGAACACACCAATGAGCACATCACTAAAGCTTGATAAAGATGATCTAGGCATTTCCGTGGACATCACAAAATATCAAGGTATGATCGGATATCTTCTTTGTTTAAATGCCAGTAGGCCTGATATTATATTTAGTGTTTGCTTATGTGCTCGTTTTCGATCTAATCCTAAAGAATCTCACTTAAGTGCCGTTAAAAGAATTTTTCGTTATTTAAGTGGAACTAGAACTTTAGAACTTTGGTATCCAAAAGGTACTCACGTTGATTTAATTAATTACTCGGATGCCAATTGGACCGGATGTAATGTTGATCATAAAAGCATTAGCGAAAATTGTCACTTTCTAGGCTTTGCACTTGTATCTTGGTCTAGTAAAAAACAAAATTTCGTTGCATTATCAACTGCGGGGAAGAGAAATATATCTCGGCCGCAAGTTGTTGTGCACAAACATTATGTAATTATCATTTATCTTACAATCATGTACCTATCTTATGTGATAATACTATTGCTATTAATTTATCAAAGAATCATGTCTTGCATTCACGAACTAAGCATATTGAGATTAGACATCATTTTCTTTATGATCATGTACAAAAAGGAGATATTGAATTAGAATTTATAAAGATCGAGGACCAATTGCCCGACATTTTCACCAAACCTCTCACACACGATCGTTTTTCTTCTATTCGAAGAGGTCTAGAAATTATTGATGAAAATTTAATTTTAGAAAAAAAAAGGGGGGGTTCCGGACGCGTCCTATCCAGATTGGATGGTCCGAACTAAATCGTCCGAATCGATAGTGTATTTTGAACACTGTCAATCCGGACGTCCGGATCTGTGGCGGTTCGCGTTCTTCAAAACACGAACCAGTGGTCGTCTTCTTCATTTCTTCATCTTGTTTCTTCAATTTTTCCCTCAAACTCTCTCACCCACTATCAAATTCATCTCCTAACATCACTTTTCTTCCAATTTCTTGTTCTCCACAGGATTTAAACCTTAAAATATTCACACATTACCGAAAGTCATTTAAAATCTTCATCTTTTCGCTCCACTCGAACTTTCAGTGAGTTTTGGCTAATTTTCGCTCAAATTGCTCAATCTTGTGTCAAATTACACTACCCACTGTAGTATTCATCACATATTCAAGCACTTCATAACTTCAATTGTGAATTTTGGCCACAAAATCTCCAAACCCTAACTTTCAAATTTTGGGGATTATTTGAAATTCTTGGAAATATCATCAATCTTCAACAATGTCGGGATCTCAAAGAGGAAAAAGTGTGAAAAGAACCGAGAAACAAACCCCTCCATCATCATTGGATGAAGAGATGAATTTGGAGCCGAATGTGCCACCGAACCCCTTTGAAAAATCGCCCATTTTGATTGGTAAGAATGTTGATTTTTCGGATTTTACAATTGAAGCTCCCGCATTTCACATTGAGGAATATTTTGTAAACATAGGGCGGATAACTATCGCTACTATGGAAGAACATGCATACCCATGTCTTATAAAAGAATTTTATCAAAAAATGCAAGTTACACCTCGTTCCTACGAGATTACGTGTTTACTTAAAAATGTACGCATTAAAATTTCAAAGGCATTAATTTGTGAAATTCTCGAACTTGAGCCTTGTGACTTGGAAGTATTTGTGCATAAATCTCCACCTACTGTGGAATTTTGCGATCCTTCCAAGGCTTGTCGACGAGTCACCGGGAAAGACTTTGAAAATATCACGAAATTAAGTACAAATCAATTAACTCTCCCATGCAAAGTTTTACAAAATATAATTGCCCACATTATTTTTCCCCGTAAAGAACACCGAGACGAAGTCAATCATTTCGATCTCTTCATTATGAACTCAATTGTTGTTGGGCATCGCATTGATTTTCCAACAATTTTTATGGGACTTATGAAACTCGTACATGCATCACGTCACACTAAAGCTTTACCTTATGGGATGCTTCATACAAAAATTTTCAAACACTTTAATGTTTCACTTGACAGGGAGGACTTTATTGCATTACGCCCTATCGATACTATCAACATCCAAACACTAAAAATGATGAAGGTAGTAAAGGAACACGGGCAATGGGTGGCTCACATGAAAGGGTTCAATTCTACCTCCGGTCCATCTACTCTTCCCTTTGAAGATGAACTACCTAAGACCGAGTCTGATGAAGCACCTGCACCCGATATTCTAGGCTCTAGTACATCTCATCCTTCAAGACGTCATTCTGGATTCATCGAGGAACAATATAGTCTCATTCATGGGCATATTGACTCACTTACCTTGACAGTCGACAGCATGGGTAGCCTACTACTCCAGATTCAGGCTCAGCAGACTGCTATCCATGATCGACAGCTTGAGATGTAGGCTCAACAGGCTGCCTTCTTCACTGATTTCTATGCTCAATTCCCACCGCCGTCGCCGTCGCCGCCTCCGACCCCTTAGTTTATTTGCTTGTCGTATTCTACTAGATATGTTATTAGCTAACTTTATATTTCGTTTATTGAACTTTTATGCTTATCTATTTCATTGTTCATTCCTCTTATGTTCTTTGATTATTTTCCATTAAATGGTTGACTTTCTCCATGCTATTATTTCATTTCTGCTACTTATGTCTTTTTTTTTCTTTTTTTTTTCTTTTTTTCCCAAAAGGGGAACGATAAGTAGATAATTATACAAAATAGAGGGAATGTTACAAGGGGTAAGTAATAAATTTTTTATATGCATGTCGATAAAGGAAATTTAAGTGAAATTGATAGGGGGAACATTACTTGTAATATTCTATATTTTTGTTTGCGCCAATTCAATTTGTTTAATATTTGTATTAGAAATCATTTTGTTCATCATAATCAAAAAAGGAGAAATTGTTGACTTGATGGTTGACTTCTCGTTTTGATTATCACAAACAAATTACATTTAATTCTAACAAATTGAATATTAAGTGTTGTTAGTGAGAAGAATGATAACTCGAAAATCGAGATCAAGAGTCATATACATAGACGAACAATTAGGTCACCAAAAACGATCGGGCACAAGCAAAAGATTGGAGATCGACAAACGAAAAGATTGAAATCGAGCTTTCACGTCAAAAATCATTTGGAAGAAGAAATTGAAGACATTAGATATAGATGTGTTTTCATACTCAAATGTAAAGGTATAATTCTTCAAATTTCTCACATCGACTACAGCTCAAATTTTTATGCACAAGACTACTTCACGACAAACAATACTTGCATTATTTTCAATATAAGTATCTCGATTTTGAAGATTACATATTTATGAAATACTTATCTGTGCAATAAATGTGAAAATCCTTCAAGTAATTGCATGAAAATTCATCACGAAGGAAAAAGTCCGGAGGGACAATAATTTTGTCCATCCAGACGTCCGGACAAGACTTCCAACGATCATTTCAGTGATCGTTTGTCAAACAGCTAGTTACCCGTCTGGATCCTAAGTGGACGTCCAGATCGCGTGTTCGGATTGACAGGCCTTTTGACCGTTTGATGGCTATAAACACCCACTTTCTACCACAATCAATACAAGAATTCTAGAGCTTTAAAGTGCAACATTTATTGATCTTTTCTACCTTGTTTTCAATTCTTTAAGATCAAATCATTTAACTTTTGAAAAACTTTTTGAGTGATCAATTTTTTGTGAAATTCGTATATCTCAAAAAGGTTTTCTCCTTTACCACACTTGAGTTATACTCTTTGTGAATTATTGAAGTGTTGTATCTACTTCTCTCTCTTGATTCTTAATTAAGTTCATATCATTAATTAAGAGAGAAGTCTTTGATTGTAATTTCAATTTTCCTTTAAATTTTAAATAAGGTCCCGAAAAACTCAACATTGTAAAGGATCGGTGCTCCTTATTTGTAAGTCACCGAAAGCTTTGTAAGAAGGTTGGATTGAATCATAGATCAATCAAATATAGTGGAAATGACCTTGCTCGTGACAGAGAGCTTGCTAACGAAGGACATAAATTGTTGATTGGATTGAACCTCCTTTTTATATCGTTTGCACGCTCTTTTCCCTTCCTCTTATTACTTTTGTGTTATCTTACTTATTTATTATTTTAATTGCTTAATTTTGCATTTATTTTCGAAAAAGTATCAAATAATCAATTCACTCCCCCCTTGGTTAGTTGTTATTGGGCTTTCAGATTTGATATGAGCTTATTAGTGTCATATCTCTATTTTTTTATAATTTGGAGGTATTATTTCGAAATCTATGATTTTTGTTTTCGTTGGTACAATCCATTATTTGATTAGAATGGACTCGAACTTTTCGTACATTGCATGTTATACATTGTACAATCAGGTATTTGAGGAATTGTATAAAAACCTTCTTTGTACAATCTGAAATATAGTTTCAAACATGTGTTACATGTTGTATGGGCTGATACATTTATATGTATTATTTGTAATTGTATACAGTTAAAAAGTCTAAATATAAAATATTGGTTACCTTCAATCTATTACTCTAAATACAGCAATATAACATGAACTATGACATATGAAAAGTTAGTGTATACCATGATATGTTTATCTCAGTATTTTGGAATTTCACATGATTTATTATAAGATGTTGGGCTGCTGTAAATGATCTATAATGTGTTACAAAGTTTAAGCTGTCTCTTTTATCCATATGTGATTGTCATTACGATTACATGTAACACATTTCTTATGAAACTTTTTTTGTTAAAAATGTAATATAATGGACTATGTGATATACGGAAAAAAAGAATAAAAAACAAAAAAGACGAGTAGTTTATGATAATTCAAAATCTGTAGTTGCATTCATGTGTTAAATATGATGCATTATCTATTAAAATATTTGTTGCTATAAATGTTACATAATGTGTGACATTGCTATTGATGATTTTTCACAATTTATTGACTATTATATAATTTATATAGTATTACATGTAACACATTTCTTATGAAACTCCAAAACCCCAAGGCTTCCACACTGGAAACTCTCTTGGCATTTCGAATCAACATAGCTAAGGATAATTAGATGAAAAATAGAGAAAAGAACGAGAAAACTAGCAGTAGACATATAGACCTCCCTCGAAAAAATCATTCCGTGAATCGAGTTTTATACAACGTTGTACTGTTCGATTTTCACAACCTATATTTGCCCGCCTAAATGACTTGGAAACTTTTTCCATAAAAAATATTTTTGAAAGATCCGTAATGAATACTTTTTTTAAACTTTTGCATTTTCTAATCACTGATTTAGATTATTTATTTGTTTCCCACCTTAGTAAACTTTGAAAATCTTGCTACGATGTAACCTGGAAACAGCTGTTAGTTTAGTGGTCAATGATTACTTCTTAATCTTAATTACAACTATGTTCTATAGCTATTAGATTAATACTCTGAGAAAATACGTGTCTGCGAAGGTTTGAACATTATTAAAAAATGAAAAGTTAATCCTTGTGCATTTGATTCGCTATTGACTGCTAAATATAGTGTAAACCAGCCCGCCCTTCCCTTTCACACACTCCGACATAAGCTTTGTGCCTCTTTTCGCTTTCTTTATTCCAGTAATATTACATCCCACCTAAGTTGTGTTACTCACCTGGAAAACTGATGCAGTCTATGTTGGAAATATTATATTGGAGCGACGGAGAAGAAACAAAAAGAATAACACAAAAATGACAGCAACAAGACGAAGAAATTAGGAAATTGTCAAAAAAAAAAAACAATTTCAAATGCTCAAACGCGGGATCGCTGTTCTCCAACGTTATTTGCCTCCTCTCCGGTATTTTATGAGATGCTTAAGGGTATTTCGTCAAATGGCTTGAAAGATTATAACAAGCTTTGTAAAGAATTTCACCAAAGCACAAAATGAAATTCTCCAAAATTTGAAGAACACAATAAGAGAAATGAATATGAATGTAAATCGAGATTTGATCTATGTTGAGGAATGAGGAATGAATTTCAAGTGTTTTCAATATTTCTTTGCCTTGAACATGGCTCCTCTATATATAGGCTTCGAACATATACACAAAATGGTACCAAAAAACACAAGAAACGCCACCAAAATCAATTTTGTAAAGTTCAAAAAAGGCCTCCAACGGTCAAAAATTACTATCATGGTCGCATGGTTTATACCAAAGCCGGCCTCCAAGATTTGGACTATTGCATGGCCAAATAGTCCATGCGGTCGCACAGGCTTATGTGCGGCCACCATCTTCATTTTTTCATTTCATACTTGATTTGTTGGTTTTGAACAACCCTTTCTCAACAGTCTAAGATTCGAAGCGGGCAAGGGAATCTTCAACTTGCTTCTATCATTTTATGTAATTAGGATACTCAAGGCACTTTGTACATCTTCTGTTGCCGGTAAAGAAAGGGATCTTAGGTCAGTCTGGCACATCAAACTTGCTAATACAGTGCTAAGACGATTCCCTTTCAAGCATTTTCATTCAACAATCTATAAATTCTACCCTTATTCTTTCTGTTCAAGTTAATTTTTCTCAATCATATAAAATTACATAATTAAAGAAATAAAATGGAAACAGAAGTATTTTTGTTCTACAACGAGCACCAAGAATCAAAGTAGAACTGATTGGTTCTTGTTACATAGTACTGAAAACATTATTTCTTTTAGAACAGGTACAAGATCGGTCGATTCTGATTCAATCTAATCAGTACCCATGAATCCCCTACTTCCAAGTGGGGATTAGGGAGAAAGGTTCTTCTCCATACCCAAATGTTTGAACTCACTCCCTTCAAACCATCGACTTATCGTGAGAATTGTTTGCATTACAAGACATTGGTTAAAGATACATCGTCCAATTCAAAAGATCTTCTCCAATTCAAGAAGAATGATGCAACCTAAGGAAGAAGGCTAAGGTCTTGCGATGGTTTTACTTCTTTACTTTCAATTATGGCACTTTAATTTAACTACGATCAAATTAATATATCTCCAAGAAACTCTTTAAAAGATATGATCATCTCTATTTTAAAGAGTCAGACCTTTAAAATTATGCTTCAAAAGATTCTTTAAATTAACATTTTAATTTAGAAATTAAGTTTGGCTCTTCAAATTTGAATAATAACATTTGAATTTGAAGAGCCAAAACCCACTCACTATAATTAAATGCATTTAAAGTATTTCAATTTTTAATGGAGGAAAATGATATAATAATTTGGAGGGAAGTTAGTTAAAATAAAAAATATAGAAAAACAATAAATATATTTTGGAATCGTAAATTAAGTATTAAATATAAAGAGCCTATTGGAGTATTTAAAAATATTTACTCTCTAAATTTATATATGTTCTCTAAATTAAAGAATATACTCTTTAAAAATAGAGACTCTTGAATATATTCTAGGGAGTTATTAAGTCAAAGTTTACAATTAATTTTAATAACTTATTCCATGAAAGTTAAAAAATTTCAACTACACAATTCATTAACTTTTATTACAATCGACTGAAAATTGATTTTTAACAAAATCAAACAGATGCTTAATTAGGATCTAAATTATCGCTCATTAGGAGTTTAGGACTTAATAGAATTTTAATTAGGTTAAACATTAGATATTAGGAGTTGCTGCGGCTACCTAATGTATTAGCTTGAATTTGATTAAATTAATAAAATTGTGAGGTTTCTCTAATTTCTTGATTCCAAACTTACATCTCATAGAATTAAAGATTTATGGATCAAAATCAATTATTCGATATTTAATTATGAATTAATAATTAATAACCGTCTTTCTAACATTCGTAAAAATCAATGAGTTTTGATTGTCTATTATGATATTTTTCAATTGTTTTCATTTCTCACTACATTAAAAGAATTTTTCTTGGATAAGATCAGTGCCTCCTAGATGAGTATTGAACCCTACAAAATATTAGTATGAAATAAATGGAATGCTATTGATCGTGTGAGGATCTACACTCGACTAGAGTCCACGGGTGGCCGGATCCTCTGGGGATTCTAGCAGGGCCTATTTTATCTCTTTGTATTTAATTTTTCTGTGTTATTTCACTATCAGGTATTATGTAAAGAATGTGCTAAACAGGTTCATGATGGATGGTGCAAAACTTGTGAGCGTTTAGCTAGTCATTTTAGGCTTTCCAATGAGCAGTCAACCTTTATAGAACAAGAGTGAATTTACATGGTCAAGGTGCCTTTTGCCTCTGCTATATGTAGTCTTATGCATGTCATGGTGTGTACGAGATCAGAGATAGAACATTCATGAGAGTTGAGGGTGGATATATGAACAATCCTGATAAATAGCATTGGGGGACAGTAAAGTGAATTCTCATGTACTTGAGAGGTACTTCAAATTTAGCCTTATATTTCACAAAATTGAATTTAGGATTACTAGGTTGTGTAGGCTGATATGGCAAAGGATATTGATGGCGGAAAGAGTACTACTGTATATGTATATACTTCGGGTGATGAGTTGAGTGTCTAAGCTGCAGAAGATAATTGTTCTCTCCACTAATGAGGTTGTGTGTTGCTATGATCGAAGTTAGCAAAAAGATGAATGGTTGCAATCTTTGAAAGAATTGGCTCGCAAGCATGGAAAGAGTGTGTTGCATTGTGACAGACACGGTGCTATTCATTTAGTAAATTATCAAGTTTATCCTGCAAGAACAAATCATACACAGGTTTGTTATCACTCCATCAGATCGGCTTTGGAGGATGAAATCCTAACACATAGAAGTTTTAAGGGAGTCAAAATTCGACGGCATGTAGAAGAAGACTATTCCCATTGAGAAATTGAAGTTGTGTGCGATTTCAGTTGGACTTCTCTTTTGAAGATTGAGGAATTATTGTCACTGCAAAGGAGCCATTGATGGTGGATTAGTCTCCAAGTAGGAGATTTTTAAGTTGTAGTGCTAATTATTGATGCTCCATTGAGTTAGTACAGGTTCAATCTTACTTGTGCGATTTTATTTTGCGAATTTCTTTTCATCATAGTGAATTATTGCAGTGGCGAAAAATGGTTTAGTTTCGCATTGAATCGAACTTCTATACATCTTATGCATCTTTATTTATTTCTTATATTTGATTGCTGTTGGTAAAATAGAATTAAGGTTTCTAATTCTCAACATTACTGTGCGAGAATTTGGAATATTGTTATAGTGACTTGATTGTGCAGGTTGTACCTACATCAGAAATGAACAAAAGTAATAGGAAAAAATTAGATTTACGGTTCAACTTCAATGCTTGTAAAAACCAACGCATGGTTAGATGAACAACAATGTGAATTAATTCATGTGAAAACTAGGGACACTTATTTCTTTCAATGCTGTCTCCCAGGCATCACTTTACGTGTTCAATCAAAGGCATGACCCGTCAAAGCAACAAAAATTGAACCTAATCTTCCATCTGATCCTGTTATCATAGGAATAGAACCAACTCAACTAAAAGATTATGCTATTAAGCGAATATTTACTTATTTGTATATTTTCTTCAATTAAATTAGTCATGTTTTATGTTATTCAACTTTAAATCTCAATTTACGTTATGCTGGTATACATTGTGAAATTCAAGTTAAAGACTGCAGTACAGCTAACCCTCACTAATTTTCTTGCTATGTGGAACATGTAAAGCACAAGCACTTCGTGTGTTGCTCGCGCAGTCTTATATGCATTCGATTCAGTTGCATTCATCACCATTGTCATTCAAAGTGCACTATTTGCTTTTAACATACAGTAAAATGTAACGACGGAATCAAGTTTTAAGTGATCATATCTGCATATGCGCCTAGTCCTTGGCTGTCAAGACACTGCTTCAGCTTGTACAGCGCCCTACTCAACAGTTGTCGAACTCTCTCCTTGAATAACCCAAAAATGGTACCAATTTCAGATAATGATTTCTTTTTATCATCTTCATTACCAAATCTCAGACGAATTATCTTCGTCTCTATAGGACTCAGAATGCTCAAGAGATTGCGGATGTGTTGTCTCATCAGCTGCTTTGCGACACTTACACCAGGGACCTCGATTCATGTGGTGTCTGCAGTGATCTCCTGCAATTATATCGATGTCCTTTAATTAACTACTGAAATACCTGAGAATGTTGGATTATGTGGAGCTTAATTGTACACTACACATTTTTGTTCAAATATGGATCCACGTAATATTCTAAATATTATAATCCTCATTGTTTATAGAGTGAAAAGCATGCAACATCGAGTGGACATAACTCTCACATCGAGTGTGATTCACTATAAATCTGTGAGTGCATATGTGTGTATAATTTCATTTTGCTTAATATTGCTTTCGTGATTGGAATTAAGATCTTAATTCACAACAGCAAAATTTGTGTTTTGACTCTGTCAGACTGATACTACGATTTTGAGGCTTTACCAATTGGAAACACGAAATGAATAAGAAGAGTGTACCTGAAAGGTGGTATCTTGGTCCATCTATACAGGCTGTTGCATCGACAGAGGCATTCTTGCCGTAAATAGCAATTGATCAAGTTTATAAACTGTGATTCTTGCAGTTGCTGCTATTTCCTCTTTCACTGGATGATGATTACCTTTATGAATGCATAATCTTTTTGCTTCTTTCACTTTGGACAATAGTCCATACACATTCTCCTGCAATATCAATTTGTGCAACTGAACATTTTCAAGAAATACATACATTGTTGGAAATTTATTTGAGAAGGACATTAGGAAAATGTGAGAAACGATAAATGTCCAAAACGATAAACGAATTGAAATACAGTTTTACGTTGGACGGAATGTTTCTATACTATAAGAGAGCATAATTATTAGCAAACGTATCGTCCTGGAATGTTGAAATATGGCTTTCCTTACGGCTTGCCTTATCCACCAGTAGGCATAAGATGTTTCCTTCTTGCAATAGACATCCAACCACCCACCAACAAATAAAATGCCTTCTGTTGTAAGGACATAAAAGTTGGCCAAGCACCCTTGTTTTGTATAATTGGTTTAAGGGCAAAAACACAATTAGAGTATATTTGGCTAAACCCCAACCCTCTCAAAAAGATAATAATGAAATAAAGTAAAAGATAAAAGTGCTTTTTATGAAAAGTAAGTAAAGACTTGAGCATCTTTGCCTACAAGAGTATGTATTTGTTTCTAAACAACAAACACATTTTGAAATTTTTTCCCGTTATTTTTGGTAATAAAATTCACATTCCCTAAGAGCAACTCTCACCTCGCTCTCAATAAGTAACTAACTTATTTCCAACTTTATCATTAATATATATATATATATATATATAATTATAAGTAAACTTTTTAAACTTAGCCGAACATGATCTTTACTTTTGAAAAGATAAGTTTTTGTACTAAAGTTGATTATACTTTCTTGGGAAAAAAAAGTTACTTCAGAATATCTTTTAAGCTTAGACATGTTAATCTAATTTCATAAAAGTGTTTTTTCTAGTTAAAAGAACTTTCGAATAAAGTTAGTCCAATGTTACTTCCACTAAATGTATTTTCGAAATATGAAACTCTTTAGAAATTAATTTCTAAACAAAAATTAAAGCAATAAGGAAGTTGAAGAAACCAAGCTCCTTCCTTTCTCCATTACACAAATATACATATAATTGGGTTCTCGTGTTGCGAAAAAAATGACAATTAAATAGAAAACAGTCTTTTCATTATTCTATTGTATGATAATTTGTGTGCATTTCATCAAGTTCTTTGCAGATTGAAAATGTGAAGGAATATTAGAAGGGAAAATTGGGAGTTTGAAGGTGCCAGTGACAATATATACAAGAATCAAACTGTCAATAAACCAATGTTATAAAATGTGTAATGCATGAAAATGTGTTTCAATCGAGCATCAAGCATTAGAATATGCATACCTATGCGAAGCATATGCATAACTATGCTTTTTTCAATTTTTATTATTATTTTAAATATTTTAAGCTAATACATAAATAAAATAACGGATTCTTTAAACTTTATACATATTCTTCAAATTTTCAATATAAATAAATAAATATTGTTGAAAATCATAAATACTACAATTACTTGAAATTTATAAATATTCTTCAAATTTTTAACAAAAATATAATTTATAAATACTAAATTACTTGGCAATCAATTCCTACAATTAAATTAAACACGAACATGGCTTTAAAAAATTCTAAATATTGTTTAACTCTTTATCAGGGTCCAATTCAAACACTTCTTCATCCAAGTCATCTTCCTTGTGATCCGATGTAAAATCATCTCTATCGGCTCCCTTATTACAACTCAAAAATTTCTATTACCTCTTATAGATTGTAGGATCATTATTAACCTTCTCCTCCTCATCACAACGATCAACAATTCAAGAGTTTTAGCATCATTTGCTAATAAGACTAGAGAAAGACCGAGGAAGGAAGAAGCTTGAGCTCAGCGTATATAGTTTGCAACTCAACGAAAAACTTACTTTGATTTTTAATTTTTTTTTTTTTTTAATATCAAAACCATACAAATTGCTATATATAATCCATGGGCTTAGGTTATTTGGGTTAATTTGATTTTTTGGTGCTCAATTTACTTTTTTTAAATTATAAAAATCGGTTAGACTTTGTTGGGCTAATTTTAACACAATTTTTTAAGCATGCATTTGCAGTCAACGAAATGGGTTAACCTCATTAACTTGCGCATACTTCATATGTGAGACGTTTCATAAATGCATCGAGCATATATGAGTAGATGCGAATACATTTAGAATAATGCGATAAACCCATAATCAATGAACGAGGTTTGGCTTGTTTCCAGGTTGGTATTCTTGATTGGCTATTATGCCCTTGGGATTTTCAATAATTAAGTTTTCATTCTCCTATTTCTTTAGCCCAATCCATATTAAACCCAATTCGATTGAGAAACGGAAATAATTTAGGGAAATTTTGGTATATAACCCAATGACAAAATAAAATTCCAGAATTACTATTACATCTTTCTGATTCTCAAATTACTTCCTATTGTAATTAAATATCTCAAAACTACTACTTTAACGTAATGGCACTATTTTTGGTAATTAACTCTAATTAAAATACAATACAATTTATTACAATTCCTCAAAAGTCATCAACTAAATATCATATTTAATACTTTAAAAAAAAAAGATCATATTTAATTGACACTAATTACCTCCATGATTCATGGAATCATGATACATTACCGTCTATACTTTTTTTTTTTTTGGCCTTTTTTACTTGATTTGATATGACCTTATTAGTGTCGTATCTCTATTTTATTTTATTTTCATAATTTGGAGGTATTATTTCGAAATCTATGATTTTTGTTTTCGTTGGTACATTCCATTATTTGATTACAATTGACTCGAACTTTTCTTACATCGCATGATAATACATTGTACAATCAGGTATTTGAGGAATTGTATAAAAACCTTCTTTGTGCAATTTGAAATATAGTTTCAAACATGTGTTACATGTCGTATGGGCTAATACATTTATATGTGTTATTTGTGATTGTATACAGTTAAAAAGTCTAAATATAAAATATTGGTTACCTTCAATCTATTACTCTAAATACAGCAATATAACATGTACTATGACATATGAAAAGTTAGTGTATACCATGATATGTTTATCTCAGTATTTTGGAATTTCACATGATTTATTATAAGATGTTGGGCTGCTGTAAATGATCTATAATGTGTTACAAAGTTTAAGCTGTCTCTTTTATCCATATGTGATTGTCATTACGATTACATGTAACACATTTCTTATGAAACTTTTTTTGTTAAAAATGTAATATAATGGACTATGTGATATACCGGAAAAAAAAAAGAATAAAAAACAAAAAAGACGAGTAGTTTATGATAATTCAAAATCTGTAGTTGCATTCATGTGTTAAATATGATGCATTATCTATTAAAATATTTGTTGCTATAAATGTTACATAATGTGTGACATTGCTATTGATGATTTTTCACAATTTATTGACTATTATATAATTTATATAGTATTACGGTGCTATGTTAGGTGGTGTATATATGCTACAATGTCATTTAAATTTAACGAAAAAATAGGTTAAATAACTAATTTATAGGAAAACATAAGCTAAAACATATTCGTGACCGAATTTTCATTTCAACAAAGCATAAGTTGATAGCAAATATGCAACATGTTTCAAATACAATAAGAATGTCTTTGGATGAATGAAATCATTTGCACAATAGACATTTATTTATTTATTTTTTGTAATTACTTCAATAATTTATGGGAGGTGCCCTTAACTCAGATTTTAATGTATTTAAAAAAATTCTAAATTCAAGTGTTATCAATTCAGATTTTAATGAATTTCAATAAAAATCTTTAAAATTTAGGTACTTTCAATAAATTGTGGATTTATAAGAATTTAATCAATAAATGGATTTTAAAATACTTGGATGCATGTAAAACTTAAAAATTCATATATGATATAACAAACTCTTTTAATTCTATCATTTTCAATGAGATAGAATTTTCTAAAAATCTATTCGAATTCACTAAAACTGACAATCTTTTAAATTACATCAAAATCTCGATTGAAGGCACCCCTTAAACATTAGTTGAAGCCAATGGAAAGGAGCAACTTAGTTTACTATTTTTGTAGACTTCTACTTTTAGCACGTACTTTTATGGTATTTTAATAATATCCTGCCTTTCCAAAATCTCAAGCGCAATGGGGACAAGAACATGGAGAGTCGTCCTGCTCTATAGACATCCTTGCCTACTTTTACCTTTAAGGAAGAAAAATATAATTGATAGATATTCTTATCTTTGTGATGACACACACTAGAAATAGTCTCTCTTACTTCATTATTCCATATTTAATATGTAGAAATTACTTTAAATAATATGTTACTCAACTTGAATCATTTCGAGTCTAGAAGAATCATGTCGAATCCAAGAAAAGACAAATGGGCAGGTTATGGGCCCAACTTTAGAATGAAAAATTTAAAGGATAAATCTTAGAACACATAAAAAAAATGTACATAGGGACACCCCTCACATGGGATGGGGTGGAGCCCGGTAGGTCCCAGCTCATGTGAGAGGTGTGGACGCCCTTATATACATTGTTAGGCAATTTGTTATCAAACTATCTTTACCGAGCTAGGATGTTACTCGATTTTATTTTTCAATCGGCTTAGTCAAATAACTGGAATTTAACACCACAATCAAGACGATACAACCCAAAGGTTAATTGGGTCACTCGAAACAACCTAAATATTTTAGTGTTGCCGTGGCCCAATCCGCTTCCTTGGATGGTCATAATTGAGAGAGATTACCTATGAACCAATTTACCTATCTTTTGGCCCTCTACTTTGACCCATTTGTTAACCTACCTACACTTACCATATTTGGGCCAATTGTTACTAGATAAATGGGTCTCTCTCTCTTTTCTCTCTAAGTGAGAGACGTCTTCTCTACCTCTTTCTTCAGTTGGTCTGCGTGATTTCTTCATCTACTCTTTCTGCCTCTTTGTAATTTCTACTTTGGTGGTGATATTATATGAGATATTTTGCACCTTTGTGGTCTTCTGAGTGAATTAACTTATTCACAACCGGAAGTAGAAGCTTGGTTATTGTCTTGGATCGGTGTTGTCGAGTTGTAGTGCTAGAAGTTGGTAGAAACTGAGCCTAGGCAAGCTTTGAAGCTCAATACACGTTCAACATACATTTTTTATATACACTAAGCACGACCCAAATTTAAAAATTAAAATGTAGGCATTGTGGTCCAAGAATAAATTAAACAAATTTCCTCATTTTATAAAATAATATCAGAAAAAACAAGAAAACAGTAGTTTCCAAAATATCCTTGCTTTAGCTTGTTTTCTAATGCTGATAGTGGCATGATACTTGATATTGAAGAGGTCTAGATCTTTATTAAAAGTCAATAACTGGCACAATAAATAAACTCATACACTCCCTACTTAAATATTAAATCATATATCTATATAACACTGTTATGTAGTTTCTATCTATTCAAGTTTTGTAAAATCTGCAGAAAAAAAGATAAAACACAATTCTTGACTCTCTGATTATCATCAAAAGCTACAAGCTAATTACCATCACTTCACACAGAGCTTCTGCAGCAATAGTCTACATTTCTCCGTTTCTCGAGTTTGCTGTAAAGCCCAAGAAGAAAACTCCGTAATAATTTTGGCAGAAGATCAAAGCTAACGTTAACCGCTCATTACCCTCTGTTTGATGTAAAAAATGTCATCACCTTGTACAACAGCATTTTTTGTGCATACACCAAAAATAATTCGGTATTTACACTCTTGATCCTTCAGAATCAGGTCTTTACAGGGTTTCATGAGCACATCGAAATGAGTCAACCTCTGGCGCCAATTTTCTTATGAATGAGTCTCCTTTTATCTTGAGCTTTAGTTTCCCCAGGAGTTGGCCTTCGCTCTCTACGTTTCAAAGGAGTCTGTGGATTGCCTACCCCAGTCGATGCCTCCACTACTTTATTCACCATTTCCAAAACTTCGCTCATATTTGGGCGTGCTTTTCGATGTCTGGCCAAGCAGCGGTTGGCTACAATCGACAGCTTCTGGGCTGAATTGTGGAAATGCTTCCAGTCAAGTCTTGGGTCTAATATTTGCTGAAACTTCTTAGCATCTGATAAGTATGGTCTTATCCATTCTAAGAGTTTTTGCTCCTTTCTGGGGCGATTTCGATCCAAGGGGCGCCTACCTGTAATTAGCTCGAAAAGAAAGACACCATAGCTCCACACATCACTCTTGGATGTGAGACGACCAGTTTGAACATACTCAGGAGCTGCATATCCCATTGTTCCAACAACCTGATCAGATAAGAGATATTAGACAAATATGCAATGAAGAAGTAAAATCAAAACAATAAGAAAATAGTTTGACATAATTGCAAGAGATATTTGAGAGTCTAACTATCCCATCTGTGATCCTTGGTGCAGTTATAAGAAATGGGAAAAATGCCAAAGATGTACGAGTGCATAGAACAAGATGGTGGAACCTACAACGTGAAATACTAATGATCGGATAGAGATATTAGATGAATATGCGATGAAAAGGTAAAATCTAAACAGTAAGATAATAGTTTGACATAATCGCAAGAGGCATTTGCGAGTCTTTAAGTATCCCATTTGTGATCTTGGTACAGTTATAAGAAATGGGGAAAATGCCAAAGATGAGTTCGTAGAACAAGATGGTGGAACCTACAATGTGAAATACTAATGACGGAGCATTGGAGGAAGGCAATGGCATATAAAAGAGATAACAATATGACATGGAATAATGTGGATAATTGCAACTAAATGGATGCAGCAGTTCATCAAACGGAGTGATAAAAGTATTTATATATTCGATTTCAAGTTAATTCAGAACAAGGCTGGCTTTGTTGTTGATAATACGTGCGTCCATAGCATCAAGAAGTACAAGAAAAACATAATGTTCCAGGACACAACACTTGACAAGAACCTATTAGTATTTGTTGAGTTAAGAGCTGTAATTAGCGTTCCTTAACCAGCCTTGCAAGGCCCATTGCATTAGGAAGAAAATGTACATGCCATGAATACTGCACGAACCTTATATACAAGCAACCATGAACTAGATTAAATTTTGCAAATTCTGAGTATTCACATTAGAAGTAGGTAATGCAATATAGCTAATAATTTAAAATATTTTCATTACAACGAATTGGGTTTAATAATAAATAGTCAATGCCATTCTACCATATTGTTAGGTCAGACAATAGAAGAAATACACCAATTGATGTGTCAAAAAGAACCCACAACATAATATATGAAAATGATAGGCCCTCAATTTCACACACTTATTCAACTGGTTAAGAAGCCTAGTGGTCTAATGGCAGGAAGTAGCAAAGCAGAATAACAGAATGGAGCCAAACAGAATTCAGTTACTAACAACCTTTATAAGAGGACAGGGAGGAACCAAGAGGGATATAAAGAGAATAGAAAAGAGTGGAGTGTTAGACAGAATAGTCTTTCTTTATAGTATCCTTTCTTTATCTGTAATCATGTTGGATCTTTATATTCAATATACATGTTCAGTAATTATTTTCTGTGTTCTTCTAAAGTAGCTTCTCAAACTCTGGTTAGATTCCTAACAATTTGTATCAGAGCATGAAGATCCTGATGGCACAGAAGAAACGGAGAGTAGAGTAAAGGTAATAGAAAAGGAGATGATGGATTTGAAAATTGAGTTGCAGCGCCTGCCAAAACCGGAACATTCAGTGGAGCAGTCAGCACGAAGTATGGCTAGAACGATGAAAACTATGGAGGCCACTGAAAAGGCCGTACCGGCTCTAGCCCTACCTAAGGCAGTATATTAAAGAAAAATCTAGAAAGGTCTGCAAGCATTTTGGAGGAGCCTGTCAATGGTCAGCATGGATCCATGAGCAGTAGGCGAACATGGGAAAGTGGGAAGTTGTCTGCAATATCGAGCGAAGCTAGTTATGGTGGAGAAACAATTAACACCGGTCAAACTAAGGAGTTAAGTGACTGGCGGAGAGTCCAGAAATTGGAGTTGCCTGTGTTTAGAGAGGAAAACCCAGATGGTTGGCTGTATCGCACAGAAAGGTACTTTGAATTAATGGCCCGACAAAAACTTAGAAACTAAGTGCAGTCAAAGTAAGCTTGGACGGCTAAGCTCTTTCATGGCTGCAATGGGCAGAAGCAAGGAAACCATTTCAGTAGGGGTCAACCAGTGATCCATTTTCGACCACCCAAGAAGGGAACCTCTGTACTAAAATTTCGGCTGTCCAGCAAGAGGCACCGTGGCTGAATTCAGACGAGTTTTCAAAATGTTAGCAGCGCCGTTAATTGGATAACTGGAGGAGGTAATGGAAAGTACTTTTGTAAATAGGCTGAAAGATAATATTAGGGCTGAGATGGCCAAATCATGGAAGTGGCTCAAAGAGTGAAAGATACAAACTAAGTGATTACAGCAGCCCCCGACTCAATAGAGCCCAAGTACAATAAGGCCATAATTAAACCAAGCCGTTGGGCTTCAAAGGGAGGCGATACCTTTCCTACAAGGTCTATCATAGTGTGGGAGAAGCCTAAGATCTAATGCAGAGACTTTTCTGTCAAATGAATGTTTGATGCAGAGTGGCAGGCACGACGAGAGAAGGAGCTCTGTTTTCGGTGTGATGAAAAAAAAAACATTTGAGTCACCAGTGCAAGAATCGAGAACTAAAAGTTCTATTGGTGCAAGAAGAAGTAACCGAGGAAATCGAAGGACAGATGTCGGCAGACTGCTTGCCGTTGGAGAGAGCAGATCAGGTGTTCTCGCTCAATTCAATGGTCGGATTGACAACCCTGGGTACAATGAAATTAAGGGGAGCAGTGGGTTCAAAGGAAGCGGTTGTATTAGTGGATTGTGGGGCAACTCACAATTTCTTGTCCTTAGAATTGATTCGCCAATTGTAGATTCCGATTACAGCAATTACACACTACGGGGTGGTCATAGGCATGGGGTTATCTGTAAAAGGAAAAGGAATCTGTAAAGGGGGGTTGTGCTGGAAGTACAAAGGATGACAATAGTAGAAATTTTTTTGCCTCCAGAACTACGCAGTACTAATGTGATATTGGGTATGCGATGGCTGGGTGCTTTAGGGAATATGGAGATTAATTGGAAGCTTTTAACCATGAAGTTCCAAATCGACGAAACAGTAAGAACTTTCAAGGGAGATCTGGAGCTTAACAAGGCAGGCGTGTCCCTCAAAACGATGATGAAAACCTTATGACAGGAAGGTCAGGGGTGTGGGTGGAGTTAGGGAGCATGGCTGCAGCTACTTACGAATGGCAGAGTGATGATAATCTGCCCAGGTGCAGCAGGTACTGCAACATCATCAGCAGATTTTTGAACCTTTGGGGACCCTGCCACTGAGCCACGACACAAATCATGTCATTTGCTTACAAGAGGGGGCAGAACCAGTTAGCATGAAGCCTTACCGTTATCCCCACTTTCAAAAAAATTGAAATTGAACAGTTGGTGAAGGAGATGTTAGCTGTCGAAATCGTCCAACCTAGTGTAAACCCTTTTTTCCAGCCCAATTTTATTAGTTAAAAAGAAAGAGCAGCTAGCATTTTTGCATTGATTACGTAGCTTTAAATAGTCACGATACCGGATAAGTTCCGCATTCCAGTTATTGACAAGTTTCTTGATCAACTCCACGAGGATACAATTTTCTCTAAATTGGACTTGAAGTCTGTGTACCATCGAATCAGGGTGTGCAAGGAAGACGTGGACAAGATTGCGTTTCGTACACATGAAGGGCATTATGAGTTCCTTGTCATGCCATTCGACCTAACGAAAGCACCTGCCACATTTCAATCGCTAATGAACCAAGTTTTCCGGCATTACTTGAGAAAGTTAGTGTTAGTATTTTTTTTTTAAATAATATTTGGGTCTGCAGTAAAGACTCCACATCGCATGAACAACATTTAGACACAGTATTCGAGGCATTAGCAACACAACAACTTTCTGCCAATGCCAAAATGTGCTTATTCACTCAGTCACAGATTAAATACTTGGGGCATTTAGTGTCAAAAAGGGGTGACAGCTGACCTGAACAAGATTGCAGCCATGGAACAACGGCCTACTCCTCAAAATCTTCGAGAACTCTGTAGGATTTCAGGTCTTACTAGATACTACAGGAGGTTTTTGGCAAGATATGGGGAAATTTCGTAGGCTCTCACACAACAACTGGAGAAGGATGCATTTGGTTGGACACCCAAGGCCAAGAGAGCCTTCCAACAGTTGAATCAGGCTATGATTTCAGTGCCAGTTTTGGCACTTCTTGATTTTTCCCAGCCTTTCGTCATCGAGGGAGATGCATTAGGCCATGTTATTGGGGCAGTCTTTATGATCAGTCAGCAACCTATTGCATATTTCAGCCAAGTACTCTCGACTAAGTCCCACCTGTAGTCAGTCTATGAGAGAGTTAATGGCCATTGCACTAGCCATTCAAAAATGGAGATATTATGTCGGACATCAGTTCATTGCATGTACCGACCAACAGAGTTTGAAATATCTCTTAGAGCAATGGGTCATTCAGGGCGAGTTCCAACGTTGGCTGACGAAGCTGTTGGGGTATATTTTGATATTCAATACCAGCCGGGGTTGGAAAACAAGGCTGCAGATGCATTATCACGGGTTTTCCTTCCTATTGAACTCTCTGCCTCACTTTCCTAAGAGTTTTGGATGTAAAATCAGTGCTGGCCAGGTGGATTCCGATCCCTTGCTCTCAAAGCTCAAGAATCACCTCCAAGCTCTCCCAGACTCCACTCCCATTATGCGTTGGTACAGGGCAGCCTACTTTACAAGGGGTGGTTGGAGTTTTCACATTCTCCTTTGATTTCAATATTGTTGCATGAATTTCACAGTAGCATGATAGGAGGCCATTCAAGGTTCCTTCAAACTTAGAAACGGCTGACCAACAATCTGTATTGAACAGGACTGAAGAGTGATATCAAACTATTGGTCGAAGAATGTCCAATTTGTCACGGAAATAAAAGCCTTGCACTTTCTCCTGCTGGCCTCCTACAACTGTTACCTATTCCTCAATTGATTTGGGAGGACATCTTGATGGACTTCATTGAAGGGCTTCCTAAATCAGGAGGTTTCGATTCAATTTTGGTGGTGGTGAATTGCTTGAGTAAGTACGGCCATTTCTTAGCCCTAAAATACCAACATGGCAGCCGGCATTGCAGCTACCTTCATCAGGGAAGTAGTAAACCATCATGGAATTCTGCATTCCATTATCTTTGAACAGGACAAATTTTCCTTAGTCAGTTTTGGAAGGAGCTCTTTCGGCTGCAAGGCACCTATTTTCACCGAAGTACAACATACTACCCGCAGATCGACAGGTAGACATAGGTTGTAAATCGCTATGTGGAGACAAATTTAAGATGCTTTGGATATGACAAGCCGCGACGTTGGAGCAATTGGCTGCTTTGTGCAAAATATTGGTACAACACTACATACCATTCTTCTACAAATACCTCCCTTGTTGAGCAGTTTAAAAGGTGAGACCCTCCTGCCTTGCTCCGCTACAAATCCCAGTCTAAAAATGTGTCTGCAGTGGAACAGCAATTAAGTGATCAAGATGTCATTTTAGATGAGCTTAAGGCACCCATAGTTGCTCCAACTAAGAAAAGCACTTGGTCCATCTAAAGCTAGCCAACAGCTCCCTCCACACTTAACTACAACTTTGGAATGGGTGGTGGAACCAGAGAAAGTTTGAGGAGTGTGTCATTCAGGACACAAAGCTTTGATCCAATGGAAATGTCTTCCCGACTCCGAGGCTTCCTGGGAGACTGTGGCCTGAATCATCCACCACTTTCCTCTTTTCCACCTTGAGGACAAGGTGTCTGTGGTGGCCGCAGGTTATGATAGGCCACCAACCCCTAATTACACACACTTATTCCAGAAGAGCTAAGAAGCCTAGTGGTCTAATGGCAGGAAGTAACAAAGCAGAATAACAGAATGGAGCCATACAGAATTCAGTTACTTACAGCCTATATAAGAGGACAGGGAGTAACCAACAGGGATATGAAAAGAATAGAAGAGAGTGGAGTGTTAGAGAGAATAGTCTTTCTTTATAGTTTCCTTTCTTTATCCGTAATCGTGTTTGGTCTTTATATTCAATATACACAGTCATTACTTATTTTCTGTTCTTCTAAAGCAGCTTCTCAAACTCTGGTTAGATTCCTAACAGAACACTGACCAAAGATCTAAGTAAGGCCCTTTTTCATATGTCACGCGTTATTTGTTTCAATAAGAAAATAGAAGACAGTTTTTCAGTGTTTTGTTAATTGGGAGATTTGAATCAGAACTTTATCCCGAGTGTTATAGTTTGAATGTTTTAGAATAAGAGAATTACATCTCAAATAACACAAACGAAGGAGACAATAACCATAATGTAAAGTAAGCATACCGCAGTTGATACGTGACTCAGTCCTTCTGCAGGGCCCAAACGAGCCAATCCGAAGTCTGATAACTTAGCATTCCATTGCTCGTCTAGGAGAATGTTTGAAGATTTGAAATCTCGGAAGATGATCTACAATGTATAGAAATTAGAACATGAGAAACATCAGTCATAATGCATGAGAATACAAGAGTATAACATTTCATTGGACACATTCAAGTTCATATGATTTTATGCCTGCCTTTAATGAATATAGGATATGTTTGGTATGCAATATGGATACAAATGGATAATTGAATTCACACAAGATTTTATCTTCCTTTTCTTCCATAATAATGTTCACTACTCTCCAATTAACTTACCAAACATGCCAATAACATCCAGAACAACAAAGAAAAATAAATCTAACATGCTAGTTATGAAAGGATAAGTGGGGAACAAGACCAATTAACATTCAATAAACGAATAGGTGACCTGAAAATCCATTTCCTCGTGCAGGTACGCTAAGCCACGAGCTGCATCTTGGGCTATCTTCAGCCTCCTATCCCAAGAGAGAGGTATCTCTGACTTAGTTGATAAATGATCTTCTACACTTCTGTTAGGCATATATTCATATATCAGAAGCCGCTGGATTCCTCTTTCATCATCTTCAGCACAATAGCCAATGAGCTTCACGAGATTTGGATGTTCAACAACACCAAGAACATTAACTTCTGTCACCCATTCTTTATGACCCTATTATGTAAAGCCATGAATAATTTGTTAGAAAAGGATTCTTCTCTCCAACTATGAGAAATCATTTCAGAGTTCAATTAACGATGAGAATTCTAATATAAGAAAAGTAACCAACCACAAACAAGAATGAAAGTTTCTCCAACATTCGGCATAATAAGAAGTAAAATAGATTTTCATAGCCCAACTCATGTTAAGGAAATACAAATTAAAAATGTCAGCAAAAGTGCAATCTCCAGTTTATTTATGAGCCTCTTGAAAAGGTCTAGTTTTATTAACATGTTTGCTTCTTTTCCCAAGTTGGATCGTGCTCACACGTTCTAGTAGTGTTGCCTTAAAAAAAATAAAAAATAAAATAAAATAAAATAAATAAATAAATAATATATATATATATATATATATAATAACAATAATAATAAGAAGAAGAAGAAACTTCAGAGAATCTCCATTTTTGTGCATGTTCCTTATATATATTTTCTAAACATCAGCTGAAATCTGATCTTACACATTTGTACCAGATAATGTTAATTCCAATTTACTAATGTAAAAGAACAAGCAAGGACTAGAAAAACAAGTTTAAAATAAAAGAGAACCTGCCTGCATCCCTCTTGGACCGAGTTGTTTAACAGCGATGTCAAGTTTTTTAGTTGGATCTTGAGAATCTCTTATCACGCCTTTAAACACACATCCAAATCCACCTTCCCCGAGCTTGGCAGAGCGGCTGAAATTTTTTGTAGCTTGTTTCAGCTCCAAAAATGTAAAAACTTTGAGATTGCTGGGCCTTTCGGACAAATTTGGAAATTGGCTCCTTCCTCTGGACTCTGTGCTTGTACCTGAAACATTCTGAGAATTGAATTCAGATCCTGATGGCCTCACTTCCTGATCAGCAAAAGAGGACTGAACAGAATTCAACGTTGTCATCTTCAGTTCCCCCTTCTTTTTACCGATGTAGAATTGGAAACACTTCATGACCCTAAATAGTTTGCAATACCCCTTACGGAAACTGTGGACATAGAGCTCACGAAAATAAGTAACATACTTACAGGCGTGTTTGTTATGCACTAAACAGTATATTGGATAAAATTTTAGAACTTTTGTTTCCTTATTATTGTCAAGTACCATTCAGTCTACCTTATGAAATATTCCAGAAAGAATTTACTAACTAAGATCATATTAAATTTCATCAATAGAAAAAAGAGAACAGAGTAACTGAAAGAAACAGAAAAGCATTCTAAACAGTAGCAACTCGTAATTTATTCTCTGAATATCAGGGGCAGAAATAAACACCTATTATGAGCAAGAATTAACCAAATGAATGAGATCTATACTTGAAGAACTCATCACCAACAAGTCTATATACTTTTGGCATACATATTTAGGCATTTAGCAGGCAGTTTATTCAATCTAAAAGACAGTGGAATTTATGACTTTGTCTGAACCAGCCCAAAACACAAACCACTTAAAACATAAAGCATTGAACAATCTCATTTGCATAGAGTTCTCACTAAAATCAAACTCAACATACCAGGAATCTACACTAAAAGAAAAGAATATTTTCCGTCGTGGCAACATATAAAAGAAAAAGAAAATCAAAAGTTCTTCACACATTTCTACAAATAAAATCACATGACTATCTGGTAGACAGCCTCTTTGTTTTTGTGTGTGGGCAAACAAAAGGGAGACGAGGATCTCATGAACAATAAACCTAACAGAAATTCAGCAAATTCAACGACCTAATCTATCTGATACATTTGCTTCTATGATCATTGTACAACAGAATTAACACCCCTACAAGGCCATGCTACATGAAACTACATCACATATCAAGCTACGAAATTTGCAAAATCCAATCCCTAATTCAATCTCTCTCATGATTAGCAGATAAATTCAATTCACAAATACAGGATATGGCAAGCATAATTACAGAAAGAGCCTTCAAATTTTCAAGTGAATTTCTCAGAAATCTTGTCTAACCAGACTATACCTTGAATCGGACCCAGAAAGGCTGCTGTTTCTTGCTTTCCAATTTACCCAAACACCCCAATCTTTTATGTGTTTCGAAGAGACCAAGACTACACCTTAAGCTGCATAATCAAATAAAGAACCCATGTCAATCTCAGTTATATAACTCAAAAACCTTGCTCAACAAGTTTTTTTTTTTATATAACTCAGTTATTATTTGACCAAATTTTTATGACTTGATACCAAGAATTCAGACTGCATAATCGAGTAAAATCCCACATTCAATGTCCAATTATCTAACTCAAAATCTGGTCTATCAAGGCTTTACCTTTATTCTTCTTCTCAATCTGATGCCAGAGACTGGTCCTTCTTCTTTGTATAAATTATGAGACGAAGAAAATCCAATCTTTTAGGTGCAATACTGGGAGAACCAACTAGATCGACTTCAACAGCTAGAATAGGACAGAAACAGACTTTGATGACTCGAAGAGAAGTCTTGCATATAAAACACGGCAAAAAAATTCGGGAAATTTGCATCGGAAGTGTCAAATATTTCAAAAGAATGAAAATAGCACCCCAAAACCTTTAAATCGCAACAGTTTACCTCAAAATCTTTCAGAAGTTTGCGACATAAGGACCTCTGTATGGTTTTCTTCGTTTGTTGATCAAGTGTTTAGCCTTAATTTAATCGATTACAAAAAAGATATATATATATATATATA
>NC_036256.1:2581684-2591471 GCF_002742605.1 Olea europaea var. sylvestris | reverse complement strand
GGAGTGATAGGTGGACTGATAGCCTGAGCAGGAGTTGAAGGAGTGGTAGATGTAACTGGATCTACAACACTGATAACTGGTAAGGCTGTAGCAGAGGGAGGAGCAACTGGAGGAACAGATGGCTGGGTCTGGGCATGTGAGCTAGTGCCAGTAGGTAATGGGACTGATGTGATGACAGTGGACACAGAAAGCGGAATCTGAACTCCAGATGTGCTAGCATCGTGTTGCCTCTTCTGATCTCTCTGAACTGGAATCCATCGCTTTGGAGGTTCAATAACGACCTCCTTTCCTTTACCCTTATCCTTGGCCATCTCTATAGTAGGCTTAGGAATAGGGTCAACAGCTGGAGCAGGTGGTGGTGTAGGGTGGCAATGCTCCTCAGTATGACCAAAATGTCTGCACCGAAAATAGTAATCAGGCTTCTTCTCATAGACAACTGTTTGCCAATATCCTCCACACTTTTCACGCTGAATCCAAATCCTATCTGGAAGCTTATACTCCAAATTAACCTCAATGCATACCCGTGCCTCACTGGGTCGTCGTAAATCTGAAGTGGCCTCATCAATACGTAGTGGGATTCCAATGGCCTTAGCCAGGGCAAACAAACTACTCTTTGCCCGAAAGTGAATGGGCAATAATGGGAATGAAACCCAAACAGGGACAATAGGAGTCTCATGCTTAGGATTAAAGCTGGGCGTCCACTTAAAAACACGCATGAGACAACCATCGATGTACCAAGAGGGCTTGAGAAATAGGCGTGAGTAATCATCCTCATGTGCCAAGTGTATTAGAATATGAGTCGCATCAATAAGTCCAATCATATAATCACCACAAAAACCAAATTTTTGAAAGCTGTCACGTACCTTAATCATGGAGGGCTTGCGACGTGTGAATTTGCCAACAAGAGTAAATTTATACGGTTCAGAAAGAAAGTCCTCTTCTTCCTCGGTAAAGGCAACCGCCGGCTCTCCCATATGCATGAAAGGTTCCTTAGAGGTGAACCTATGGTCACTGGAGTCCGATGGGGCTTGCAAAACCTGTGCAAAAGACTTCCGTTGGCTGCGCTCAGCTTGGGAGACTACAGATTTACCAGAAAGTGCAGCCGCATATGACTTCCTAGCTTGATTAATTACTGTAGGGACCTCCCGTGGCAAATCCGATGATGGAACTGGGTCTGTAACAAAATTTCCCACATTCTGCTGAGGGGTCACCGGCGCGTGACCACCACGCGCCGGCCGTTGACCGGCGGCGATTTTCCAACATTGTCAGAAAATTATGATTTTTCACAGGTAGATGCGGAATTTCATGCTGATCATCACGGTATGTTCCGTTTTCAGAAATGAGTTCAGGATTGGCTGGAATCTGCGATTTTCCGAGCGACTGACCGTAACTTGCGATCGCCGGTGACGGCTCTTCCAACGTCAGAATTAGATGATTTTTCAGTCGAAGGTTTGCCTTCCCATGGGAAATCTGATGGTTAGGCGCGTGGCCTTGGTTGAGGTCCGTGGAAGATTTAATTGAAAAATCAGATTTCGGCCCCTCGGGATTCGATCTGTCAATTTTGGACGATTCAGACGAAATCTCTACCACCCCTACGGTTTTCGGCCCTTTTGGAATCATTGGTGATGGTCCCAGACCCTGATTCAATGCATAGGATGGAGTTTTGGCAACATTGGGATTCGTGCCATCAATATNTTAGAGTTTTATTTTCTTAACTCTAAATACACTTCTGGATGAAGAAGTAAGAACTGAATTACACTTACAAAATATGTATTGACTTCATAAATGATAAGTGTTTTAATTTACAAAATTATTAGTTTATTGCATTTCTTAGGATTTCATAATTTATGTCATTGTGTGTTTTAATTTACAAAAGCAGATTAATTTATGAATTGAAAATATTTTTCTCAAAAAAGCAAGAACATGATCGATAGCAATCGCCTGGAAATTTTCGATGATTTATTTTTCCATTGGAAATTTATCGATTAGAATTTCCTCCATAGAATTTTCGATGGGTAGCCGTAGTGATTGATGTGTTGCATTAACAACTTCATTTATCGATACATTTGTTCAACATCTACCAACTGTATCAACAGAAAAAAATTGTCTTCTGAATTGCGCTTTCTCATAACATACCACGAGTTTCACCATTGAGGTCTTTACAAATCTCAAGCGTAAGTGAGATTTAATATCAAATTGATATGGCAAAAAGCATGAAATAAACGTGAACGAAAAACATGTTGATTACAACAATATCACGAATTTAAGAATCAAATATTTATTGATTCGCCATGAATTAAATATCAAAAACTTTATCTTGATCAACAACTTCATTAATCCAAAAAAAAATAAAAAAAATACCAAGATTAGATCAAAACAACTAGGGGAAACCCTAAAGTGGAATATGAGGAAACAAATTGCTAACCTAATAAAAATTACATCATCGGTCCCTATTCTCTTCAGAAATATATAACAAAAGGTCTAATAAAATAGAACATGATAATTTAGTTAATGGAATATTAAAAATTAATGTTGGGGATCGCATCATTAATGATGCAACTAAACCCGTGGAGGTTTGGGTAAATTTTACTTGAGTCCCAAACCATTGAAGGTTATGATTTATTGCATCTAGAATTTCAAACCTTAAATGTCTGTGTCAAAGGCCATTTTGTAGGAAGAATCTTTAGTGGAGCGGACGCATTACCCACGTGGTGTGCCTGTCCAATGATGAGGCGCCACATCGATGACGACCCACGTGCCTAAGGGTGTGTAGTAGGCCACCTATCGAGATGACGCACCTTGATAGGGCGGTCGCACCGTCACGTGGTGCAACGGCCCTACTGAAAATTCTCTCATTAGTGATGAAAATGATCGGGTTGACCATTAATAAGTCAAAATTTGAGTAAAAGTGAAACAACTATTTTGCCTTTTGTTTGATTTTTATTTTATTTTATTTTTTTAACGAAGAAAGAAAAGTAACAAACCCGACAAACACATCTCTTTCCTCCGAATTACGGGAGATTTTCCCATAATTTTTCCTCAATGTACACAAACGAAAAAATTGTAGAGAAAAAAGCTATAAAAAATCTCTTTCATCGTCCAATCTCATCTACCACCCATCATTTTCACCGCCGACATTGACGATGTTGATAAAATTGATCGTATGATGTTCTTGTTTTTCATTATCATGAAGTGGTCATTTACAAGGAAAGCAATAATGAAAATTTTGTTGTGAATAGTCATCTGATAAATGCTTGTGACAACTACTAAAACAAGAATTTTGACTAACGTGGCAGATGTTAACGGAGATGCTATCTCTTCATGCTAAGGGTAAAATGTTCATCTATAATATATTAAACATTACATCAAGTGACAATTATTTTTGGCCGATTTTAATTATTTCAAAAATAATTTACTGTTAATTTCTCAATATGTAATAAATACTACAAAATCATTATTATGTATGAATTTAGAGTTATTAATTCTCAATTAATTAACATTCATATTAATCTAGATTCAATGAATCTTGAGTCCTTGACTTGATGAATCTTGATCTGCATAAATCTAAAGTTATCACTGATGACTTTATTTCTATTCATGTATTTATGAATTTCAATGGGTGTTTAAATTTATGTATTAGCAATTAATTTTTATGTACCAAAAATAATATAAAAATATTGCTTATTTGAAGTATTTCATCATCACAAAATAATTTGAAACATAAAAGTTGAGTTTTGAGAGTACAATTTTCTTCTCTTAAATTTCTATCCTAAATTTTATTTTCTTTAGTTCATTTGAGACTCATCAAATCCTTCTAATAAATTGGTATCCAATATATCTTTTACAACATTTATAAAGTATTTCAAAATAACGTGCAATATACATTCAACTCTGACTAGTTTACTTTGACTTTTGATGGTTCCATCACAAAAGGACCATTGGCATAGACGTTTGAAATGTTTGGGACTTCAGATCTTAGAAATCATAGCTATTGGACTCCAAGTATTGATTGCATATCTTTCTATATTTTTCTTTCCTCTTTTTTTTTTTTTTTTTAAGAGAAGGTGAGGTGTGACTATATGCATAATTAGCTCTAATTTTGACTTTACTATCTTCTTCTTCGAAAGTCTGTTAAGTTAAAATAAAATTAATTGACACACTTGCAAGTAAGAGGGTACTCCGATTTAGGTTGTCTACTCTGTTCTCTAAAGTGAAAAAGTGTGCCAAAAAATAATAATACTAATAATAATAAAATAAAATAAATAAATAAAAAGGTCAATTTAAAAGAACAAGTTTAAAGTAGATATAATATATTAAATGATCCATGAATTAACCTGTGAAGTCTGAGGTTGAATGTGCTATGCACAGTTATGCCATTTTCGAAATTTTTTTTTTTTTTCCAAATGTTTTTCTTGCGGGTTATGCTCGAGTACAAGGTTTTTAGTTTTTACAAAATAAATATAAGGAGGATGTCCTTCATAAACTACCAACTTCATAATTATTTTTCGTGAGATATAGCATAATGTGGCTGTAGTTTAGTGGTGAGAATTCCACGTTGTGGCCGTGGAGACCTGGGCTCGAATCCCAGCAGCCACATCTTTCTTTTAGTGGTTTTCGATCTCCCTTTGCAACTGCAATTTAGAGAATCAAAATGGTAATTATTATCGATCCAGTTTGGACTTCTAGTGGTAACATTGGGCTTTCAGTTAGACAAGCTCACGAGCTTCTAATCTTAAGAGTTAACTTGGAATATATCATAATCTTCATTAATTGGGCCGACACTTGGACATAGCTCCAAAATGGTTCCATTTTCTATTAAAAAAGAATCGATATGAATTTTGATAAGGTATAGTTTTTTGGGGAAAATACATAATATCAAATCTTTAAGGATTACGATTCAAAAATCAGAGATAAAGTTCCATTACTCACAAATCAGATATTAATATAATAATTAAATATATCCACCCAATTCAATTCCAAACTCTAATCAATTCATTATCAATATTGCTATACGTACAATGTCTTTTGACAATTTTGCATTATAATCTGACGTGGCATTATTGAAAAAAAAAAATGAGGTGAAAAAGAAGGAAAAGGAAACATGGCCACTGGGAATAATAAAATGGGCGCCAAACCAAACAAATAACATTGGTCAATACCCAGTTTCCCGCAAATTCCACGAGAGCACCCCAAATATCTCATGCCATTCAAAGCCCAAATCGTCACAAACCCATCCTCCCGACTTGATTTCCGTTTGTGAATAGTAGCTGGCATAACATTTTACAGCTTGTACAAGTTGGGTCGAGCTGCAGTGAGTCATTTTACAGAAGAACTCTTTCCTGACGACTACAGCTACAGTAAAATGTGTGAATTGTTTTTGCAAAATTTCATAATTATTTTCTTTGGGAATCTGGAAATAATGTTGGAATATTATGATAATTTAGGGGAAAAAACTGGAATGAGTATAATGTGGTTAAAATTATGGTTTTGTTTGAGAAATGAAACTGAAGGGCATACTTCCCGGCTCTTCTAAAATGTCAGTAGCTGTATTTTTATTTTTATGGAGTTGAATAATTGGTTTTATGGCATATATGAAGTTCACTAAATGTATACTAGATAAATTTGATGAGAAGTTCATATTGATGTATGTGAAAACGAATGTTGGGTCCTCCGATCCAATCCCAACCTAAAATGTTGCTATGATTTATATGTATTGTTGAAAAATTATGGAAAGATTATGGTTTTCTGAATGTGACGGCTAATTTTGATACAGGAGAAATTATGGCAGAAGTGGAACATGATTTATCGATAGAACCCGAAAATGAGAACATTGAAGACAATATAAATGTATGTGAAGATGAAACGAGAGGAAGCGATGGTGTGACAGTGCTTGCGGTTGGTATGAAGTTCACGAACAAAAAAGAAGTGTTTGAGTTCTATAAGAAATATGCTAACGACATAGGTTTCCCAGTTAGGAAACGGGATTCGAAAAAAGATGATGACAGAGTTCTGTGTTATGTGACATTGACATGCAGTCATGAAGGACGAAGAAGTGGTTATTTGAAGTCACAATCGACAATGCAGACGGGATGTAAAGCCAGAATCTCTGCGGCATTTGATTATCATGGATTTTGGGTAATTAAAACAGTACACCTCGACCACAACCATAAACCAAGTCCTTCGAAATCAAGGTTGTATCGATGCAACAGAGAGTTAAGCACACATGTGAAACGGAAGATTGAAGTTAATGACATCGCAGGAATTTCGTTGCACAAAAGCTTCAACTCTGCAGTCAGTTGAAGTTGGCGGATATGAGAATCTCGCTTGCGTAGAAAAGGATTGTAGAAACTATATCGAACATGTGAGGCGATTATAACTTGGAGAAGGAGATGTTGCACAATACAATCTTACTTTTCAGAAATGCAATCACAATGCGCAGGATTTTACTTTAGTATTGATTTGGACGAAGAATCGCGGCTAAAGAATGTGTTTTCGGCAGACAATCGGTGTCGTCAAGCATATAAAGAGTTCGACGACATTGTTACATTTGACACCACTTACCTCACTAACAAATATGACATGCCATTTTCCCTATTTGTCGGTGTGAATCACCACGAACAATCAACACTGCTTGGTTATGGTTTGTTATCAATTGAGAACACAAATACATTTATTTGGCTATTCAGGACATGGCTTAAATGTATGCAGGGTAAAGCTCCTCATGGAATAATAATGAATCAAGACTGGACAATGCAAAATGGAATACAAGTAGTTTTCCCGAACATGAAGTATAGATGGTGTTTATGGCACATTATGAAGAAGTTGCCAAAATAAAATTGGCTATCACATGGATAAGGGATCTATATTCTCTGTTATACATGTATTGGTATATGATTCACAGTATATCGAAGAATTTGAAGACGATTGGAAAACAATGATAAATAAGTATGAGTTGTAAGACAATGATTGGTTATCGAGGCTCTACGAGAATAGAGGTCGATGGGTTCCTTGCTTTTTAAAAACAATATTTTGTGCCAGAATGTCAACAACAAAATGGTCGGAGAGTATGAATGCCTTTTTTAATGGATAGTGCATTCAAAGACATCGTTGAAGCAATTCATCAAACAGTATGAACGTGCACTACGAAACAAGGTTGAGAAGGAGTTTCAGGTTGATTTCAAGTTATTTTCTCAAATAGTCCCATGCGCAACAACCTATGAAATGGAAAAATAATTTCAGGCAGTGTACACCATTTCAAAATTCAGGAAAGTGCAATGTGAGTTCACGGGGAAGTATATTGTGACATAATGTCTGCTGTGGATGGTTGCTTGGGGACAATGTACGAGGTACGCGAGGATGTCTTATGCAGCAATCAACGAAAGAAAAAAAAAAAACACACAAAGTCTTATTTCATATGCAAAATTGTGAAATTGTATGCACTTGCCACTTGTTTGAGTTCTGAGGAATACTTTGCCGACATGCGATTGCAATACTTATCCGTAATAACAAAACTGTACTATCGGATAGGTATATACTTAGGTGATGGAGAAGGGATGTTAGCAAAGCACACACCAGGGTTGCTGTACTCTATGATGGGTTGGTAAGCACTCCTACACAATTGCGTTATGATAAAATGTGCAAGGCTTTTGCTTCCATTGCAGACCTAGCGGCAGAGGATGAAGGTCAGACACATGCTATAATGGAATGGATATAATTTCGACAGGAGGAGCTTCTGAGCTCAAGGTCGATTGGCATAAATAATGTCCAAATGCAGCGTAATATACAAATATCCTCGAATTATACCAGCTCGCAAAATAATGCCAGTTGCTCTTTACTTGATCCTAAAGTGGTGAGCAAGAAGGGTGTGCCTAGAAAACTTTGGAGCAAAGGCCCGTTGGAGTCAACTTCAAAGAAACCAAAGGTAAGTTTATATGTTATCCTATAAAAGTACATGGAATCCTACCACAGATTTTTAGTTGTGAGGATGTAAATGTAGCTAATATTCCATAAGGGTAATATTTCCAAGTAGATGAGAAATAAATATTATTTTGTCAAAACTAATAATAAAAGTAAATTAGTGCTCGAAGTTATTTTTAGAAAATCTAGAGTTTTAATCCAAAAAAAATATAAAATCAACCCCTGAATATGTTTATCTTGAGAATTAATGACTAAAAAGACTTTTTTTGAGTGGGTACAATGTATATGCAGGCTAAATTGGCTTCAAACAAAGGAAAGAGGCCAACTTCAAGGCGTTCTTGTCTACCAGATGGTGCATCATCCATTCAGGCATATCAAGAACAACATACTTCCGTGCCTACACCATTTTCCTATGCACAATTCTTGTTGGTGAGTATATTAAATTTATAATGTTCGTATGTATGAAGTTTCATTTGCTTTCTCTTTTAATGACGTAGGATGACCATGCAAGCCAAGCGTCTACACCTAGTACTACTTTTTCCAACGTGGTGAATCATCTTGTGCAAAATCATCCTGACTCTCCCTGATGAAAGATTATAATGGGATTGTATTTTGTTGTCTTTAGTGAAGCCATAACTTTTGCAAAAGAGGAAGACTGCTGACATGAAAGGGAGGAGAATGAATATTGGACTTTCATTTGCCAAGGGATTGATTGGATAATCATTAACTTTGTTTTTGTTTAATAGATTTGCAGAACTAAAAATTATGAATTATTGTAGTGCAAATAGTTGCCATGCCATATATCTGGAGAGGACAGTTTGTTTTCTTCTAGTGTACATGCTATGGAAATTTGTATTTTCACTGTTTTTTAATTGCAAATTTGTATGTTCAAGCTTGTATCAATTCCTTCAATTGTTTGGATTTAAGGATGATCTTGAGCCTAAAAAGTGGTAGGGAATTCGGTATTAATTGAAACTACGATTTAAGTCACAAGTGTTGTCAATTTCTCTGGGGCCATTTTGTTTATGGTGTTTATTTGGAATACCTTGTTTGTGAAAATTGATAAGAGCTTATTTGGGAGTAATTTTGAGAATTGATTTTTTGACCATTAGGAGAAAAGTGAGGTCCACCTGTGAAAGAAGAAGTCAAATATTACAGCTAAAATAATAAAATAACGGTCAAAAAATCAATTTTTTGGATGAAAAAATCGGGCCCAAACAGGCTCTAAACTCCATTATGTTCTCATTGATGGCATATCCGTTCAAAACAAACAGTACACTATAAAATAGAAAATAAAAGAGAACCTCGAATGATAATGCATGTTGTGTGATTGTGAAGCAAATCCGTCAAATCGACACAAAATTTAGCTTTAAGCCATGATGCAATTGTTAAATTTACAAAATGTTGAAACTGACATTTCCTTTTTCTCCACACTTGAACACAAAATTCGATGCACAGACGCAAACATCCACTTTTAATCAAGCCAGTGCCTTGCATTTGGTGTTCTCTTCGGTGCTCGATTTGCCCATGCGGATCGTCACGTTCATGGATATGTGGAGTTCTTGGTCATTGTTAAGCTGAACTTGCGATTGAAACATATGAGACGTATCGTCAACTGATTCGATCGGCTTTGATTGAGGCAACCACAAATGATAAGTGTTGAGCCTGGCTTTGGAAAAACTTCTTCAACATCAAATGCATTATATATACTCTATTTTGCAATGTACTCAGTTTCTACTCACTAAATACACTCATACATCAGAGGCCAAATTCTATTATGACAGTATATTCAGGGGCGGACCCACATGGGGTCATGTGGGGTCAAATGACCCCACAGTTTTCTGGAATTTTTTTTTTTTTTTTTTTTTTT
>NC_036256.1:2575804-2581435 GCF_002742605.1 Olea europaea var. sylvestris | reverse complement strand
ATGATTCGTTGTTCGAAAAAAAAAAAATTTTGACCCCACAGTTTAAATGGTCTGGGTCCGCCCCTGAGTATATTCACAAGTCACATACCGTTATTTACCACTCATCCTGAAATTCAATAATTAGTCATACAAAAATGTACACTGTCTAACCTTAAATTCATACAAAAGTGAATGAGCAGTATCGACAAAACATTGAAATTTCATAAGTCTCAGAAGTCAACCTTCTCTGAAATTGTAATTTCTCTACGTTGAAACAAATTAAAACACCAATAAATTGAAAGTATAACGACCAAATCTTACTGTGAAGGCAACCTTTTCAAATTCAGTGGATTTGATGTTGAAGATCTGTGAAGCCTTCGTCGATCTTGAACGGAGTTACCAACGTTAAATTCAACCTTAAAAATTAAATTGTAGTAAGTACAAGCAGGAGACGGCGACTGAATCTTCGATCTGGAACGAACTCCTTCACGTGATGGTCGGAGACGGTCTTTGAATCCTCGATCCTCAAAGAAATATGCAGTCACGCGATAGTCGGAGGTGACGGGTGGGTAGATGTTGGAAGTGGTGGGCCAATTGGGTCAACTTTGACCACAATTTAAAATGGGACCCGATGTTCGATGTATCGAAATTAATGTTCAATTGAATTCTATGTTCCGAGCAGATAAGTGTAGAATATTTAATTGTGAAAAACCACTTAAATATGAATGAGAAATTATGGTTGAAAGTTGGACAATAAATAAGAGGAATATGGGTTTGGATACCAAAGGGTACCAATAGTCTTTGAAAGGGAGGAGTCTTAGACAATGTCTAGACTCATTCAAAGGCCACGCGCGCGCGCCGCCGCCGAACGGTGCGTGGGTGTGAGTCTGGGTTAATATTAATTAAATTATTATTATTATTATTATTATTTAAAAAAATTCAATTATTCCCTCCCTTTGATAATTTATTAACCGACCCATCAGTTTGCTAAAACTGTGCGTTAAGTGGGCACGAGTAGTGGATGAAAACTGCTCAACCGTCAACTCTCTCCTCTATTTAAATGGTCCTCAGGCTTTAAATGAAAAACAACACACAGAAACATCACGAAATCATTCTGCATACATACTCTTCTTTTTTGCAATAGTCTACAGAGAGTACTTCTGTTCTGGTTCGTTGCCTTGCAGTCGAAGTGCTGCTTTTGCAAGTATCTGATTGTTGTATTTTGGGAGACGCTTTACCACATACCATAAGCACCGTGTGACGGGGTAAAAACGTCTTGAGGACAGAGAGCCTAGTTCTCGCCTCGATCATCCTCATTCCGAATTCTGGACTTCTTTATGCTTTTGTTTTTATTCTGTGCAATTCATTTTCTGGAAATAATATTCTGTTTTTACTGTTTTGCAATAGTTTATCTGGTTTAGCAAGTCATTTATAGAAAATATGTTCTGTACAACAAAAATCCAACAGTAGATTCTTGGCCGGAGGTGACGGGTACGTGGATTCCGGCTATTTCGAGTGGTTGAGATGTCACTGAACATGGGAAGAATTTGAAGGAGAAGTCACCAAAAATGGGAAAACATTGGGGGAGAAGAAGGATGGTTTGCTGGGTTTCTTTGGATTCTATAATTTGGGGAACAATAGACTAACTCACCTCGGTAATGACAATTCAAAATTTGAATCAGATTATTTCTTCTTCTCTTTTCGTGTTTTCTTTTTGCTGCCACGTCATGTTGTAATGCAACATTGTCAAACAATGTTGTACGTATAGCATTATTGTGAATCATACTCTCAGTTTCACTCTTCATCTTCTCTTCCTCTCCATCTCTTCGTCTTCTCCTCATCTCTTCCTCTCCTGCGATTTGCACAATATAGAGGCGATCTGAAATTTTCTCCGATTTTTTGCAGGTTCGATGATGGTAGGTTTGTGCATCGTCACCTACGCATATTTTTTTTTTTTTTTTTTTTTTAAGTTCGGGTTGGGTTGGGCGGGTTGGGTTGGTTTTTATAGGTTAACCCACAACCCGACCCAACCCAACCCACCTACGTAGCCAAAAAATCGAACCCACTTAAAAACAACAAAAAAACCGACCCAACCCGGTCGGGTTGGGTTGGGTTGGGCGGTTTGGATGGGTTGGGTCGGTTTTTGCCCACCCCTAATTACAAGCAGTGTGGATCCAATATCTAACGAGCACCTGCTGCTCGCGTGATGGATCCGCTGGGAGCCAATTTTTTTTTGGTTGGCAATAGACAAAATTTTAGATTATATTATTAGTAATTCATTTTCATTTACAATGTCTCTTCTAGTTTGGTTGGTTAGAGTTTATACACACATTTTGGAAGTCCTAGATTCGAACTTTTTACCAACCAATTCATTGTATAATAGTTTTAGGTATGTTTGATACATGAAAATTTTTCTTCGAAAACGGAAAATCAATTCCAACTTCCATTTTAAGGGTGTTTGATAGTTTTTCTTTTCCATGGAATTGTAGGTTTCCTTGAAAATTGAAATTTTATTGGTTTTCATGGAAAATGGTGAGAATTGGTTTTCCCGGGTGATATAGTATTTTTTTTTTTTTTTTTTTTTGAGAATGAGTGATTAAAAAAAAAAATTCAATTTATGTTTTATATTATATTATAGAAGATTGTGTGATTGAAAATATGATAAAGAAAAATGAAATTTAATTTAATGGGAATCAAACACCAGCTGAATGAAATCATTTAATCAAGACAAAACACCATGAAACAGTAGATTAAGTGGGTAAAAATACAGTGATATAAAGTCAGTAGTGCTTACTTGAAAATGAAATCGATAAACTTTAGAGATTTGGAAAATGTTTTCATGCTTTTTGAATGAGGTTGTGGGGTTAGGTGAAGGATCACGCTTTTGTCGGGTTTTGCTCAGAGCCTTAATTGAAAAGTTGTTACATCTTATGCTTTTAAGAGGCATCATGCCGTATTAGTTAATCTCTTTTTGTAGTCTCAATTTTGTTGATAATTGCTGTGTAAAGATTTGATTCATGACATATAGAATTGGACTATTTGCGGGTACCAGTGTACGGACAAATTCTTGTTTCCTTGCTTGTTGGGACACATTTCGCGATTTACCTCATACTCTATATCTGGTTTAGCAAGTCATTTATAGAAAATATGTTCTGTACAACAAAAATCCAACAGTAGATTCTTGGCCGGAGGTGACGGGTACGTGGATTCCGGCTATTTCGAGTGGTTGAGATGTCACTGAACATGGGAAGAATTTGAAGGAGAAGTCACCAAAAATGGGAAAACATTGGGGGAGAAGAAGGATGGTTTGCTGGGTTTCTTTGGATTCTATAATTTGGGGAACAATAGACTAACTCACCTCGGTAATGACAATTCAAAATTTGAATCAGATTATTTCTTCTTCTCTTTTCGTGTTTTCTTTTTGCTGCCACGTCATGTTGTAATGCAACATTGTCAAACAATGTTGTACGTATAGCATTATTGTGAATCATACTCTCAGTTTCACTCTTCATCTTCTCTTCCTCTCCATCTCTTCGTCTTCTCCTCATCTCTTCCTCTCCTGCGATTTGCACAATATAGAGGCGATCTGAAATTTTCTCCGATTTTTTGCAGGTTCGATGATGGTAGGTTTGTGCATCGTCACCACCACATAAGTAGCACCACGATGCTTCTGTATGTAGAGGAGATCAAAGCCTCCGACGATCTGTACCACACAATGATGATCTGAATTTTTTTTTGAGATTTGGTGGGTTTACTGATGGTGGTTTTGTGCATCGTCACCACCAGTGCTACTGTAATAAAAAGGAGATCAGAGCCTCCGGTTTGTGATGGGTTCGACGATCTGAAATTTTCTCTAATTCGTCGATCTGTACCACGATTCAGTGATGGCGACAATGGAGTGGTTTGGGGTGGTTTTAGTGTTGATGGGAGTTTTAGGTAGTTTTTGCTGGTTGTGTAGGTAGAAGATTGGCGACGATGGTAGATATGGTGGCGATTTTGGTTGGTGGTGCAGGTGGAGGTGTTGATGGTGGTGGTGGCGATCGACGATGGTGATGGTAATTGTGGTGGTGCAGTGGTGATGGTGTTGTGGTGTTGGCTATGGTTATAGGGTGAGGGTGGTTGCAAGTGACGATAGTGTTGGTGGCAGTGGTATGTGACATACTTTTTAACTATGTGACCAATTATTTGATTATTCGTGGCTAAGTATTTAATTGTGACCATAAAAATTCAATAACTTGTGATTGAAAAATAATGTGTGACCAACTAATTTGAAAATTTGTAATCGACAAATAAATTGTGACCTATAATGTTTTTTTTATTTGTGACCAATGAAATAATCTGCAACTAATTAATTAGATAATATGTAACATTGTCACCTATAAATACGTATCTGTGATCATGAATTATATAATTGTGACATTAATATATTTAATTAATAAAATATTTTTAGTTAATTAATAAATACTTGATTTTTGCATTTTAAAACTTTAAAATCTGAAAATTGAATTGTCCATACTTAATACATGACTTGTGAATTTTTCACTAGTCTTTTTCCTATTATCTGATAAGTGATGTTGAAAATTTACAATTTTCATGACAAAATTTTAAACATATTTGAGAAAGGGTTTTTCTAAGTGTACAATCTATGTAAAAATGTACACTTACAGCTCCTCACATGAGGAGTTTTCACAGTCAACATGAAGCCCCCTCATGTGAGGGAACTATCACGTTTGGTGGGTGTACAAAGTGCTGTACACTTGAGTCGAGAAGGAGTTGTCACTCCCATTTAATGAGATTACAGTACGGCAAAAAAATGTTCAACAATCAAATTGATTAGATCTTAAGAAAGACAGAAAGTCAAAGAAAAATTTTCATCATGATTTCTTTTCTGCCATGGTTGAGGTACGCTCAGAGTGGAGCCTTGTTGCCATGTGATTACCACTATTGAATAAATATGTTAGTGATTTGATTCCACAAATACTTACTATAGATTTTAAAGACATATTGAATTGAAATGTCTTGAATATATTAAAAAAAAAAAAAATTTAATGAAAGTTATATAATAATCTTATATTGATATTACAAGTAGGGGTGGGCGTGCGTTGGGTTGGGTCGGTTTTCGCCCCAACCCTAACCCAACCCAACATGATCGGTTTGGTCAAAATTTAATCCAACCCAACCCGTGTAAAGTTTGAAACCCAACCCAACCCAACCCAATCAAGTATCGGTCGGGTTGGGTTGGGTTGGTCGGTTTATGACAACTTGTTAATAAATATTAAAGTTATTCATTTTTGGGTGTAAAGCATCACTAATATAGTCCCGGAGCCTCAAAATTTACAAAACTAATTACGTAAGCATAGATAAAATTCAACTGAGACACTAAAGATCAGAAATCACAACCAATTTTAGAAGTTGGTTTCTCACAAAATTCTCTAATAGTGGGATGGGATTGGAACTTACAAGGTAAAAAAATTTCATCAATACAACATGCTCCAAATCATTAAAGGACTTCTTTTGGATTTGGGAGTGACCGAGTGAGAGGGAGGGGGAGGGAGAGGGAGAGGGAATAGAGAGATTTTAGGGCTTCTTTTGAATTTGGGAGTGACCGAGCGATTAGCCATTTACGCATATTTTTTTTTTTTTTTTTTTTTT
>NC_036256.1:2574340-2575514 GCF_002742605.1 Olea europaea var. sylvestris | reverse complement strand
TTTTTTTTTGGCAATGGAAACAATTCTAAGAATGATTGTAAAAAAAATATTTCCCTTTAATGAACAATTTTCATATAAAATAAAGCCAAACAAACATTAAAAGTAGATGATTTTCTTTTTTTCATTTTTTTTTTTGCGATGGAAACAAATTTCATCCCTAATACCAGTAAAATCTATCCCTTTAATTGACAATTTTCATGTAAAATAAAGTCAAAGAACACCAAAAAAAACTTTTATTTCAACATTATCCACGTGAAAAATTATACTAATAGAATACAATAATTTACAATTCTGAGAAAAATAATTTTTAGGCAATTCAATTCATTGGAATTCATTTTCTGTCCACCAATATTCCATCTTTGAAAAAAACGGACCCTTAGTTCTACAATTCTTTTTTACCAAAAATGATGCAATAATGAGGCTGTTAGAGGGATTCAAACCCGTGAGCTTTTGATAAAACTATTGAAAACTTAACCTTCATGGCACTTGCTAAATTGTGACATTTATTTAATAAAATAATATATGTTATATTTTAGCGATTTTAATGTAATTGTAAATATTCGAACTCATGCTCTTCGTTTGAATTATACAAAACTTAACAACAATGTCATTTGGTTAGTACGATTTATTCTTATAATAAAATTATATATATTCAATTTCAATAAAATAATTTTCATATTTAAATTTTAGGCATTGTTTGATTCTCATGCATTTCAGAACATATTTTTTTATCTTAATTTTAACCATACATTTTTCAATAAAATAATATTACATACAAATTTAAAACTTTTTCTTATTTTTAATCACACATTCTTCATCAAATTACTATTTCAAAATGCATTTTTTGCAAAAAAAAAAAAAGAAAAAAAGAAAAAAAATCAAACGAGCTCTTAATATTTTATTACGATCGACAGTCAACAACCACCCGTGCTGACTCAAAATCCTGAATTCACCCTTAATTTATAAACCAACCTTTGGGAAGTTCCGACACATTTGGAAAAATACGAGGCCATAGGTGACCCGTATTAGGTCTTTATCAATCAAAAAATTTATTTATTTCTCTCATTTCTTTTACTGAAAAAACACAATAATTATAATAATTAAAACCATTAATCAATTCGATTCTTTCAATCCAATAAATTACGTCTGTAACAATATGGCTCTAGGAGTTTTT
>NC_036256.1:2469607-2574239 GCF_002742605.1 Olea europaea var. sylvestris | reverse complement strand
GGGGGGGGGAATTTAATTATTTGGTTCAATTTTAAAATTATAGTTCTTCATATAATTTTTCATGTTCACGCTCTTTAATTGTTGTTTGACTACAAAAATCTTTATACTTTATTGGCGATAATAAAACAAACTATATATACCAACAAAACCACAATTATTGATGGTTTTATGGAGCTTTTTAGCTTTCAACAAATATGGGACGTAGCACCAGCAACTGACCAAATCCATATTTAGATTGAAATTTTAATAGCTACTATATTTTCTTTTGAAGGTTGACATGGTAATTTATCAATTTGTCACGTCTAATTTGGACCTATCAATTTATCTCAACATATTCAACTTACAGTATTTTATTTTCTACTCTCAAATTTCTTTGCTCCGATATTCAATTTCTTTTGTTATAATTTTTTTTCAATTTTAAGTGGTCCAAAATTAATAGATAAGAATAATTTTACTAGTGATGAGGTTAATCAATTTAAAGGAAGTTCGAGTACTTCACCCAATTATGATGTATCTGAAAATATTCCAATTGACTTGGAGGATATTCAAGAGGAAAAAGTATTCGAAACTAAAAGGTCAAAGAAAGAATCGACACGGAAAAAAGTTGGTATTCAAAATGAAGAGGATATTCGGAAAGCACAATGCAATTATTGTACTAAGGCAAATGGCAAATGGAGGCATTACTTGGAAGGCCACCATTTCATCATAAAGATTGATCACCAGTCTCTCAATTACCTACTTGAGCAAAGGATCACCACACCACTTCAATAGAAATGGCTTACCAAATTATTAGGACTCAGCTATGAGATAATGTATAAGAGGGGTGCTGATAACTTGGTGTGGCTGATGCCCTGTCCAGGAGGCATAGCTGAGAACAAGGCTGCTTTAGCATGACAGTGATCATCCCTAATTGGATGTAAGAAGCCACAGATAGCTACAAATGAAATGTTTTTGCTGGACAAGGTTCAATCCCTACTACTGGATCCTATTTCCGATTCTAACTTCAAGTACAGCAATTGTGTCCAGAAGTACAAAGACAAATTATACCCTTGTTTGAGCCCCATTTTTGGGGAAAAATGTATTATTGAATAGTAATTTTTTGAAGAATCTGTGGCTAAAAAGTAAGGAAAAATGAAGGCTCAAACAAGGGCTATATATTGGAACAGAAAGGGAAATCACATAAAAGGTAATCCAAACTGTTCATGGATCTCAGGAGGGTGGCCATTCAAGAATCCCAACAGCATTTATAGGGCCAAGCAGCAATTATATTGGCCAAGGATGAATCAAGACATAAAAATGGAGGTGATACAATGTGAAGTATGTCAGAAATGTAAGGGGAAACATGTTCCTTACCCCCAAACTACTACAGACCCTACCAGTGCCTTTACATGCCTGGAGCCACATCAGCATGGATTTCATAGAAGAATTACCGAATTCAGGGGGTAAAGACACTATAATGGTATTAGTGGATAGATTTACATAATATGGGCACTTCATTGCCATCTCCCATCCTTTCACAACTGTTACAGTTGCAAGAAGTATCATTTACATTGTATTTAAACTCCATAGTTTACCATAGAGCATTATCTCTAATAGGGATAAAGTCTTTACAAGCAAATTTTGGTAGGAATTATTTAAACTCTTGGGCACACAAGTCAACTTCAGCTCTGCTTATCGCCCTCAATCAGATGGGCAAACTGAAAGGTTCAACCAGTATCTAGAAATGTACTTAAGATGCATGACATATCAACATCATAAATAGTGGGGAAGATAGCTTTCACAGGCAGAATGGTGGTATAATACTTCCTATTATTCCTCCATAAAGATGACTCCCTTTTGAAGCCCTTTATGGAACAAAGCCACCTCAATTGTCTCTGCGACCATACCAACAATCAAATATTACAGCTGTGGAAGATTGGCTCAACAAAGATACAAATTAAACCAGCAACTAAAGGTCTCTCACAAGCAAGTGCCAGAATGAAATTATATGCTGGTAAGAAGAGGTCTGAAATGTCTTTTGATGAAGGCAACTGGATCTTCCTTAAACTCCACCCTTATAAGGAACAATCAGTGGAGCACAAACAGAATTATAAATTGCGGGCAAGGTATTTTGGTCCCTACCAAATTATCAAGAAAATAGACCACTTCTAGAATCTACCCAATCTTCCATGTCTCACTGTTAAAGAAAAAATTGGGTGACAGGGCAATGCCAGTATTACAGCTACCAGACAAAAGTCACTCAAATCAACCTGAACACCTGCCTCAAGACATATCACAAACCAGGGTGGTAACCAGACAGAAACGTACATCAATGCAATGGTTTATAATATGGATAGATTTACCTGCAGGCAGCTGAACATGGAAGGATGCTGAATGGATTAAATCGAAATTTACTGTGTAAATCTTGGGGATGATCAAGGTGAGGGGGAAGGTTATCGGGAGAGGAACCAATGGGGAAAGAAGATAATAAGATCAGTGAGAAAGGAGGAGGCTAACGGAAATAACTGATATTTGAAATGGAAATGGCATTGTTTAACTTAGTAAGGCGACTTCGTTCTGGCATTAGGTTAAATTGTTGGATTTTAAAGTAAACCATTGTTGTTTTTTCTGTTTTGCATTTGGGAAACATGCCTTTACGGTTGTGGGTGTGTTTATACAACCCATGCGTGATGAAAGGGATCGTCTATAATTTTTGCAAATGGTGTTATTGAGTGGATTAATTCAATTCAGTTTCTCTCTACATTTCTTCTTTATTTTATCAGTTATCCTTTCCCAATTCTTTTATCTTTAATTTGGTTGCACAATTCAGCTCAGCTGAACCATCTTCAATCCGAGTTACAGTAGAGGAAAAGCTACAGCTAAGTTCTTAGCTGTGACAAAACCCACACCTACACCCACCTCCCATGGGATACGCAAACTATTTCTTTCAAAACACTTACCCAAAGAGGAGAGTAGTGCAATGCCCCCAAAATATGAAAACTTACGTCCAAAATATCGCAAGTATTTAGCATCTGGTCTACTATGGCAACCCAAGAACCCACAGAAAATAAATGTCCCACAAGCAAATCAATAACGAACCAATTCACTGTAAACTCTGCAATCTCCCATTGAGAACCTTCAACCCATGGTACCAGATTGACAAATGGAATAAGATTTGCCCTCAAGAAAACCACAAGAAACATGACACTACAGGGCCAGCAAATTCCCCAAGAGCCATTTTATGACACTAAACAGTAGATGATTTTCGAGCCCTAACCTTGCACCACAAAAAACAGAACGAACAAATTACCTGTGATTCCCAGATGAATGATCCACCACTTGAAGGTAAGCGATACCATGTGCAAAAGAGAAGGTAACTGCTAGGCACCCTCAAGCCTGGGCTTTTGGGAGAGATGATTGGATCCCCATCAATTAGTATCGGCGCGGACCCACCTCACAGGTTCGAATCCCGGAAGGGGCAACCCAAGCAAAGTGTCAAATACCAACAACCAAAAAAGGGCTAAAGCAAAGGTCGCCTTGGAGTGAGCCGACGTGGACATGGGATTTGGGACCGTGGGATATTGTTAGGGCCTAATAATTGTTGGATTCAATCACCCTCAAGCCTGGGCTTTTGGGAGAGATGGTGGGTCCTCATTAGTAACTATTAGAACAAACACCAAAATAGAATAAACCACAAACCCGACACCAAGAAATATTTGTTTTGACCATGAATTTTTTCAATATTTACACTAAAACCTTTACTGGACAATACTATTTCAAGCACAAAATGGACCTTAATCTAACTTTTCCATGTGTATTATAATAAAATAGATAGCAAAATACAAAATACGTTCTACATAATGATATTAAGTAAACAAATAAAAAATCAGACAAGAAAAGCAACTTTCTTGGAAAGTGATTTACCCTTTACGAAACATTATAATGCTTTACAAGCTGAAAATGAAGTCTTAATTTTTATTCCTTCACATCATCCAAACTAGCCATGAATGACAGAATCATCACATCATCTGGGGAAAAATTAAGCTTCAATAATAACATCAAATAATGTAATTTGGGGTCCAATCAAAATTTCTTGCAGGCAAGGATTTAAGCGATACATGGGCAGAGAGAAAGCAAACGATATATATAAAATACCAGCAATGAGTGGCCACGGAAATTAAAAAGAGACTCACTTAAAATTGGGCTTCTCAGGGTACGTGCAGCCGGACCTCTGGATAATGACATTTGAAGCATAACAACCTGCTTTTACACAATCTTCAATGGGTTTTCCTTGAACCAACTGAGACAGAAATCCCCCAACAAAAGCATCCCCTGAAACAAATGTAAATGCAAAGTAATTAGATTCACTCCCATTGATCAGGTATCAATGCTGAGTTCTGACAAAAGGTAACGTGCAAAGTAATCAAATTTACTAGCATCGATCAGGTACCAATGCTGAGATCTGACAGGAAGTAATGTCATTAGCTCGTCCAAAAAGAAATGTGAGTGTAATGAAATCTATAAGTCTATTCCTTCAATTAAACAATAAAGCTTCTTGAAGGAACCCTTTCATCGTAGGAAAAATTCTTCAAACCATGTATGTAATTTTTTCATGAATGTGTGATTAGTTCTCGGAAAAAAACTAACATTATTCAATATTTCCCTCCCCTTATTATCTTCTGAAAAAAAGTGGTATACTCTATAATAAAGAATATGAAATCACTTACCTGCACCATTTGTATCAACGAGTTTCTCCTTCGGCAACGGAATTACAGGGAACAACTTCACTTTCCCATCCTCTGCAACAACAACTGGATCTGCACCCTGAGTAATAACAGTAATTCTTTTGTGTGTTCCAGATGCTTTTGGCCACTGAGAGATTTTCAAAGCTATTTCCTCAACATCTTCAGTCTGGTCATTAACGGCAACCAATTGTTAAGTACATTATAAAGGCACATGTTACTGTGTCAGCAGATCTCATGCAAAGTCACCATTACCTTCCAGCCATGAACTTTAGAGAAAGTTCGTGCTTCCGTTTCATTTCCGAAAACAAAGTCCATATACCTAAAGCCAAAGACAAGGCCTTGATAAACAGCTCTATGTCACATTCTATACTTATTTGGAAGAAAAAGACATTTGCCTTACGGTAATGCTTTCTCCTGCACATCCTTGAAGAACTCACAGATAAAAGGCGCAGAGAGGTTCATCATAAAAACCTGTAGACACAGTTTAGTAAGCAAAAAGGTTTCATCAGAAGCTGCTGTTTAGCCAATGATTAGGCAAATTAGCGTCTAATTTCCAACCTTGTTGTTTGCAGCTGCATGTTCAGCAACAAGCATGATGGACTCTGGGGAAACTGTGAGAAAAAATCCAGCAATGTAGAAGTACTTGGCCTTTTCAACTGTCAAAATACAGACAAGTTAATTCATTTGCTAAAAGGGCTAATAAAATTTACCTCTACGAAGCTCGGACAGCTTGTTGTTTAATCCCCTTGTAGTTGGGAAATAATCTATTGATCTCTTATGGTTCCAAAACTCTTTCCATGAACTTGGCTCAACAGCATTAGTTTTTTCTTAATTAATATAAAATGACCAATGTATCCTCTGACCAGGCAGTGGTGCTATTTTTGAATTAAGAAAGATACAATAGTTATTTCATAAGAAAAGTATTAATGCTACAAAACCAATTTCATGGAAAGTGGGCAAAAATCAGCAAGCTTTTGAATAGCACAAGGGGTTATTAGACTACTTCCAAACCACAAGGGAGAAACTGACACAATATCAGAGCAACGGGAAGGGGTGTTCAACTGCAATTTCATCCTCGCGCATGACTCAGGCCAAAAGTAAACAATCTTAAGTAGGCATACCCAATGCCCAATTTTCTGGTTTCTTCAAATGATCGGATTTGTAGCAATTTGCTGCTGACAAATTGGCCACGAGTGATCTGCAAATACATATCCAATAATATGTCAATCCAGTATACTCAGTCAATTGAAGTGTTACTTGTTTGAGGCCACATCAGAGAAGTTCAATTGTGCCTAAGTCAATGCCCCCAGCCTGAGCCGAGCTGGAGGGTTAAGCTTCTCTAGTTTGCCTAACCACTAAGACTAATGTATGCCTTCAGCTCATAGAACCAAGACTTTGGAGCAAATATAAGGGAGTTCCCATCAGTGTCAGGCTTTGAACTGATTCATCTCTACTTGCTGCTAAAATAGTTAAAGAGGGAGAAAACAATCCATTGATTTGAAAGTCACATAAGTATTATACAAGTCCTGTATGTAAATACTAGCAAGCTAGTGTAAACTGATTATGCGTCAATTTAAAAGGAAGTCTATTTTCTTTAGGTGAGCAAATGCATGCTAAGTCAATTAGAAATAATATAATGTTCACCCAGTGATTTAAACTACAGTAGGTTTTGGACTTCATCCCAGTTATTTAAGCTTTTGTACTTCGAGTATATTTTGGGGTCATTAAGGCTTGAAGGGCTTGATTGTTCAAGAAAAAAGTAACAGAACTATATTTTAGTCCAAAATTTTCTGGTCTGCTGAGAATTGAGTCTAAAGCACCAGTCTGGATATGGAGCATTACTATCAATTCAACTAATATTCCTTTGATCTTTCAATCATTTTTATTAACTTGTTTGTTAAAGCATGTTCCCTTGCATAGGCTGAAACATCTAGGTATAAATTCTACAGAAAAATAAAACATAATAATGCATGAGAAACAATGGAATATTAGTTTTTCTTTTTTTTCATATAACTGCTCAAATTATATTGACAACACTTCGATTTAAATTTTCCAAAAAAAATTCAATTTTTCAGTGCATTGGAGGATATGGGTTAATAAAAAGTAAAGCTAAAGAAAAGTTTACTTAACCAAATGGCAGACAGGGAAACGAAAAATTTAAGCAAAAGCCAGGATACTGACCTTTCACCAGCCACCACACATACAGCGCAAGTACCGGTAGGAGACTCATCTTCATAGTAATGAACCTAATGTAGCCATGCGCATGAGATAAAAGATTATCTCTATTATAGTAATTGTTATTGTTTTGGGATTTTACTCTTATAAATCTAGAAGAAAGAATAAGTAAGAAATAAAAGATAACACAATGATGATGTCATGACTTGTGATAATGACGATGACAATGGTGTTTACACTATTGAATAGAGGATCGCATGGGTATAATTTGGTCAAAAGTCATGGTAATGTTTTGTGTCGTTGACAAATGAAAATCCACTAATGTTGATGGTTACGTCAACAATGGAAATGCTAAAATGTGCAAACAAATAACTTACATTAACACCAGCTTCTTTGGCATTTTTCTTCATTTCCTCGCCATACTTGTCCTTTCCAATGGATCCTATGTAACTGGTTGCGCCGGGAATTTGAAGCATCCACTGCAAATGGTAATATGGATTTTGTTCTTTTATGTTAACTTTTTAAGAATAGAATTGAAAAGAGTTTTAGAGCCAGAATGTAATGCCAGATGTACCTGAGCAACTCTGATTGAATTCTGTGTGGCACCTGCATTACCAAATGATAGAAATCATCAATAATGCTTACTAGTACATTAACAGAGAAGGTCATACGAACCAGTTTCATGAATGCAATATCAGTACGGAAAAGTACCTCCAGCAATGTACTCAACATTGTATTTAGATGACATTTCATCATACCTGAGACATGCATAGAGTTCTTTGAGTGCTAATCAAGCAACCACTCTTTTTGATGAAAACACAAAATCTCCTTCTTCTTTTTCTCTTGAAAATTTAGAGCATTTTTTTTTTCTTATTAATGAACTTATATTATTATTCTCCCAGTAAGTTTCTAGGACTTATTCATCTCAAATGAAGTCAAATATTAATAAACCTAGCTTTTGCAACTTCAGATCTATAAGAGAAAGGCAACATTAAAACAAACTACCTACGAGGTAAAATCACCTCTTATGTGATAAAAGGACACATTTTTTAACATGACAAATCAAAAATAATAGGAACAACATCACAGGTGGATTGCAAGGTAAAATCTGAAAATTGAAGATATCAGACTTTTGCAACTTTAGTTCTACAAGAACAGAACAATCAAACACCCCACCTACTAAAAAATGGAAACAAAAGACCCATTGCTTAATCGGAAAACAAACTGAATGGTATTATAGGTTCAGACTGCAAGGTGAACATCTGGCAGAGGCATGGTCTTCCTGCTAGACCAACTCTCATCTAGGGTAACAAGAGAATCATGCACTACAAAAGTTATGATTAATCTCATCTTGTTTCCTGTTTCAGGGGTCAATTTTGTCTAGTACCAACGAAAAAGCTTGGCCTAGCGAGATTTATAAAAAATACTTTTAATCACCAAATTAGACAGAGAACATTGCAGTAAGCTAGCTTCGAAAGTTAAGGGGGTGTTCTCTTTGTGTTTCAGTTTTGTGTTTTGAGTTTTGAATTCATTTTGAGTTTTGTATTTTGAGTTTTTGTTTTGAAATTGTTGAAAATGCGTTCTTTTTGTTAGTTTCTCAAAACAAAAAAAAATAATTTTTTTTTTTTAAATTTTGAGAATCACCACAACACCACCTCAAAACACCAAAAAAAAAAAAAAAAAAAATTAATTTTTTTTTTTTTTTTTAAATTTTGAGAATCACCACACTATCTCCTCAAAAATTTTTTTTTTTTATTTTTAATTTTTTTTTGAAACTTTGAGAATCACCACACCACCTCCTCAACAAAACATAGTGACTAGTACGAATCTTTCATATCTTAAAACTTGCATTTCATCACCCCCCCCCCCCAACCCCCCCCCAAAAAAAAAAAAAAAAAAAAAAAAAAAAAAAAAAAAAGTGTTTCCCGCGTTTTCAATTTTTTCAAGTTTTACACTGAAAACGCCCAAAACGACAAAAAAGTCGTTTTGTGTTTTCTTCATAAATTTTTTTCGTTTTCGAAAACGTTTTCGAAAATTCGTTTTCGAAAACGGGAAAGAGAACACGTTTTCACCGTTTTGAAAAATCGAAAACAGAAAACGACCGAAAACGGTAAAGAGAATAGGGCCTAAAATTTTACAATCCAGTATACATGGCCACTATTATAATTAAAAATCAAATAGTAATAAATATAGCAATCACAAAGAAAAAACCAATCACAAACCTAATTAGTAATAAATATAGCATAACTGTAAACTAGCAAGAAATCACTTACATTGGCACGTGTTTTTCCTCTGCGAGAATTGCATTGTTCAATTTAATACCATACCTACCATACAAAAAAACCCAAAATTTAACTCCCAAGATTCACACAATAGTACCATTACAAAATAAATTACTAGATCGAATAAGTTGAATTGTGAATATAAAATCTGAGATCTAAAATACAAACACAAAACACAAGCAACTTATAAAAACCAATACTAACGCCCAACAATCATACTGAACTTCCACATTCACTTAGATCTGTGAAATCAAATGCCACCAAATAAAAGCAACGAGTGAAAACACCAGATCTCACTTGAGAGAGAACAAGAAATTACTTGGCTAAAAATTCTTCATCCACCACAGCTGAAATATCCAAAAGTGGATTTCCCATTCCCATTAGAATTCCCTCGTACGCCATTCTTCTCAGTTTTTCCGCGGATTCGAATCTAAATGCAAGTGATTATGGAAAGAGAGATGGTGGAGGTTTAAGCTATATGCAGACGTAATTTCTAATTTCCTTACTACGTGGTTCGCAGTTAGTGTTTGTACCTATTGACTAATATCCAAAATGTCAATGAAGTACGAAATGTTTCTTTTCTTTTCTTTTTATCGCTCGGTGGACATTGGTGCGATTGTCACAATCATTTACCAACGCCTCCCTCCATGACGAACCAGAGATTTTTTTTTTTTTTTTTTTTTTTTTTTTGTGGTGTGTACTCAAGTTATTAATCCCCAAAAAATATATATATATGAAACCCTATTGGATAGGAATTAAAATTAAACTTTTAATTTAAGTCAAAATTAATAATTAATTTTAATCACAAATTTTATACGACCCACAATTTTTCAATCACATATTTCATCAATTTTACAAAAATTTACTAAAAATTCAAATTTTAACCTCCAAGGAACATGGACGAATTGCTGCAGGTCATGCAAGTGGAGTCGCCAAATAGAATAATTATTTGGCCTTCATTTGACAAATTTATAAATTGATCAAGTTCATTTTCAATCAAATAATTCGATGAATTTATAAATATTACTTACATATTCATCGTTTATTTTATCTATTTATAAACTAAGCTATTTATTTTACAAGTTCTTCCAAATGGAGGCATAATATCCTTATAATTTCAAAGTCCAAATTGAATATTAGTTTGAATAAATACATTCACGACTACTACTCATTTAATCTCTGTTTTGGTACTTTTATTAGGGACTTTTTAGAATGAATATAATTGAATTCCACGAAATGCGTAAATGAATAGAAATAAACTTATAAGTAAATTTTTTTAACTTATTCATATAATAGTCATTTTATTTACATTTCGGCGCCAGTTTTGATTGCTAAAACTTTCACAATCTTTAGTAGAGAAACTCAGTGTGTACGTCTAAGCGCATTAGAATACATAACCCTATATGCATCTGGTAATCTCCAAACAGCTTCAGTATACAAATGATTATATGTTATTTTGTCCCTCCATATTCTTAGTTTAGCTTTATCTTAAATAATTCTTTTTGTGCTTCGATTCATTTTGTCCTGTCAAACATACTTATATCCCGAGCAAATGCACATATCTACGTTTGAATCTAATTTCAAGTACAGAAAATTGTAGCTATAGTTGCACGAAGATTATGAATTTTGAATTGATTCTTTTATCACATTGTGATATTTTATTACATCGTTGAATGAACCCATTCGGGGGGCCCGAGCCATCAATGAGATGCTACTCTGGAAGAAATAAGAAAAATTTTGGAAAGAAAATGAAAATATCCCTTTGGTCTATGATACATATGATTTGAAGAACCTGCTAGTTACATCCGCTCTATAACTGTGAATTCCATCATTGCATCCAGACTAACTGGAGGTTGTAAGTGTATCAAGATATTAAGTTTTAATAGAGTACTATCGCATTCTGGTGGAAAGGGATAGAACAATTTTTAGGATCATTTGGCTTTTTGTTGGTGTATGTGGTGTGAAATTTTGTGATTGTGAAATGAATTCGCAGGGAATTCTTTCACCTTTGCTCACAATTTTAACCTAATTCGTAAGTTTATGCTACACTTTATTGAATAGATTTCAAAGAATTTAGTGCTGTTGATTTTCTTTTGTTAGAAGCACTTGGGTGGAATTCACTCTTTTTTTCAATATATTCCAACTCCATGGTTCTCACCGCAAATCGTTTTCGTTCTAGGTTACTTGGTCACGACTGTTTGATAGAATATATTTCTTTTTCTTTGTGAAAGTATACTCAATTTTCACGAGAAAAATGATGAAAAAGATGAGTTCAAACAAAAAGTAACTAACGAATCACTTTGCATAACATCAAACTTAAAATTTATGTACATTTATTTCCTCACAATTTTGCTTTAGAAAATATTGACAACAATAATGTAGGGTGACAATTATCACCCAAAAGGAGTCTTTCCTCTTTGTTTAAAAAGAAAAACAAGAAACACATTTGAGCTACCAAGCGTTTTTATTCTTCTTCATAAATAAGTATTGTCTTTGCACACATATTGAGCTACCAAGCGTTTGGTGTGCACACATTCTTCTCGATTCTTTCATATTGGGGAAACATCCGTTCAATGCTTATGGATCGAACTAAATAGTATAGTTGTATCCAACCAACAAATGCTAGTTAGACTAAATTACATCTAGTCTATTGAGATTCATTTGTATTGTCAAAACAATCATGTCATATCAATTAGAAGGAAAGAGCTTCTCATCTCTAAGCTTTCCCACCAAATGATCAAGTCCAAAGAAGAGTAGGCATGACTTTTTGAGTCTAGCTCACCTACCTCTAGATTAGGCTCGAAAAGTGATTGATAATGTAATTAGTTACGAAGAGCATGTGTCAGAAAGCTCTCATTTCTGAATCATTTTCCTAGTTTATTGGGGCACATCTCGCGATTTACCTCCCTCACAAATCTCTAAGGGCGGGACGATGGGAACCTTCAGGGTTAGGGTTCAACCTTAATTTTGCTAGATGGATTTGACATCTAGATGACAGATGAAGGTGTGGCAACAAGTAATTGGTGCAAAAATTGCCCCCTATTTTTTCCCCCCCTTTTTCTAAACTGGCCAATGACAGAATGCACATTCTGTCAAGGAAGATGGCAAATCTATCCGATAATGCAGCGAGGTTGCCCATTTCCAGTCTTTGAAAATATCACTTAGCCCCTATTTGATAGAAAATTAAAATCTGATTTTTTTATGGAGTTGAAATTAACAATTAATTTTAGTTATATATTTTATGCGAGTCAAGATTTTTCAGCCACATAGTTTATCAACTTCTTAACAAAATCTGCTAAAAATATGATTTTAATCTCCACCACAAAGAGGGCTTATTCGTGAAATAACCTCGAGTTATTTCCTAGACAAATGCACCTTTAAGCATTTATAATGATCCATTTCAGAATATGGTTCAAAATCAATAGACTAACCCAGACCCTATATACCAAACCCTTTTGCATGCATAGACTGCATAATCGTAGAGTTCATTTTTCAAATGGATATACTGAATATGAAAAGGATGCTAAGGATGATCCTTTGGTCAGACTGACAAAAAGAATGGTACAGCACTCACTCAAAAAGGAAGTTGATCGTGCGAGAAAAATCTTTGATCAAATGGGTAGAAAAGATTCAGTTTCTTGGAATGTAATGATCAAGTGCTACATTGAAAACAATAGGATTTTTGATGCAAGAGAAATGTTTGATAAAATGCCCGTGAGGACCTCTGTCACTTTGAATACCATGATCATGGGTTATATTAAGGCAGGAAAAACACACATTGCATTGAAGCTTTTTACAGTGATGCCTGATAAAGATGTCGTCAGCTGGACGGCTATTGTTACTGGATTGTGCCGCTCTTCACAGGTTGATGATGCTTGGCACTTGTTTGAGCAAATGCCAGAGGCTAATTCAGTTTCTTGGTCTTCGATTATTTCAGGTTTTCAGCAAAATGGGTTTGTCTGTGAAAGCTTGAATGTGTTCAAGAAAATGCTGGTGGATGGCACTCAACCAAATTCTCATTCATTTACTAGTGCTTTGGCTGCTTGTGCTAATTTAGCTCTGGTTTCACCAAGTGAGCAATTTTATTGTCAGCTGTTTAAGAGGGGCTTTGAGGGGAATACCTGTATTGGAAATTCAGCAATTTCGATGTTTGTGAAGTCCGGTAGTTTTCATAATGCACGGCGTGTTTTTGTAGAACTAACTAAACCCGATCTGGTCACATGGAACTCTATGATTATGGGTTATGCACAGCATGGTTATGGAGTAGAAGCTATGATGATTTTTCATCAGATGCAAAAGGCTCGGTTTTCGCCTGATGATATCAGTTATATGGGAGTTTTGCACAGTTGTAGTCATTGTGGATATGTAGAGGAAGGGAAGCAATATTTTAGGTCCATGGATATGGATTATGGGATTTCACCAGAACCTGTGCACTTTGCCTGCATGGTAGACCTTTTTGCACGTGCAGGAAAGCTTGAAGAAGCTTACACGTTCATAAAACAAATGCCCTTCGTGCGTAAACCGATAATTTGGAGGACATTGCTGAATGGATGTAGGATTTGGGGTGATTTAGATTTGGGTGTTTACGCAGCTGAACGGATATTGGAACTTGAACCTAACAATTCGAGTGCATGCTCGATGGTGGTTGATATCTTTGCTTTAGCTGGGAAATGGAAGGAGGTGGCAAAGATGAGGAGACATATGAGACAATTAGAGGCTAGAAAGGAGTTGGGATGCAGTTGGATGGACGTGAAAGGGAAAACTCATCTATTTACCACAGGGGATGGAAATCACAAGGAAACAGATAAAATTTTCAAAATTATTGAGTTATTGGCCGAGGACACTGATAGATATGGTTCAAGATTGGAGGGTTTGGACGATAGCTAGAACAAAAATCGTGAAGAGGTGGATAATATTTTCTCATTATCGAGTTATTGGCCAAGGATACAGATATATAGAGTTCAAGATTCAAATCCTCCTCCTCCTTGGCTAGAGAGACTGGTACAATTCGAAAGCCATCAAACTCTTCCACTAGAATTCGAGTATTGATTTGCAAGCACATAATTCATCAATGTCAACAATGTGAATGGAGTTTGACTAAGACAGTCACACAGAAAGATGGTAACTTGTTAGGACAGATTGCCTGATCTTGCGAATTCAATGGTGGATCGTGCTGTTGACAAAATTCTGCTTACAAGAGATTTTTTATTTAACTTCGACAGTGTTTGATGTTGAAAATTGTGAGTCAATACTGTCAACACTTGGTAAAGTAAATCCTAGTTTGACTATTTGCACCATATATTTCCCTTCATATCATGGTCTCACCCCTCGATCCCCAACGTTCAATGGATGATTTGGTATCACCACTCGGTCCCTTCATATCATAGCCATCCCAACTCTTGATAGGTGGGGTTATTGCCTAGACATATGTCTTTTTGTTTATAGGCTCGTAGGTTATATCTTACAAGTCGATACTCCGAGAGTTGTAGCAAGAAATATTTTTGTTCCACACTTAGCCTACCTCCATTTCGAGTCTAAACAATGACTAGTTCTATATTTTAACCCACAAAGCTTATTAGCATGGTTACCTAAATGCATTCTTGTGCTACACTTCATCTGGAGGATGGCATTAGTGCAGGATCGACTTGTGTCTTTTCGCACAATGAATCAAAGAAACTTGTTCGAAGATGGCCCAAAGAAGCCATGATAAGGACGTGTCTAAGAATGCTACTTCAGGTGGGCGTGCTTCTTTCTATGGGGCGCGCATCACTTTGGACGGGCTTTATCAACAGATGCATGAGTCAGAACATATTAGCTATGCTGGGATCTTCACATTCATGAATTTCCAACTCTTGCAAGTTGGTCCCTACTAGCCCGTATGCATTTCATGCTTTCCCTCAACTTTGGTTCCATTCAATGCATGCTTGATGGAATGGATCACTCGTATCTCCTACAAATCAAGGTAAATAAACTCTCGCTCTAATTTAATGAAAAATAAACTTGTATTATAGTGGAAAATGTAGTGTGCTGTGATGACCATAAAATTCATTTTCATGGTTAATGTCCAAGCTAGGACGGGTATGGTAAAGACACGATCGAACTCATCATAATTGAACCTAATTTATAGAAATACTTGGAAAGGTAATATTGAGAGGAACTTACAAATACTATACATTTATTCACCACTCATTTCTATCTATTTATAATTTACATTGTTTACAAACAATTTTCAAACATACTCCGCATATTATAAATATGCATGCAAGCATGACTAGGGTTAACCATATGCCCAATCCCCATTTAGAGTATCTTCGAGAGACTTTCTATTTTTAAAAAATATATTCTATCATTTATAAAGTATCTATAAATTTAGAGAATTAAAATTTTGAAATACTCCAACAAGTTCTTTATATCTAACATTTAATTTTACTCTTAAAAAATATTTATTATTTTTCTATATCTTTTATTTTAATTAGCTATTCTCTAAATTATTTTATTATTTTCCTATATTCAAAATTGATATACTTTGAATACATTTAATTATAAAGAGTGGGTTTAATTCTCTATAAACCCACTCTCTAAATTAAAATATTAATTTAAAGAGTTTCCTGAAACATGATTTAAATTATTGAAATATAAACATCTCATTTTTAAAGAGTCTTTAGAAGATGTTCTAAGAATAATAATTAAGCTGAAAGGTAGACAAATAAGATAGGTGAAAAGTAAAGAGACCAACCTAGGGATTGAAAATGTTCAATATAATCAATTATATTCAATTCAAAATGATGCAGCATAAAACAATGAATTGAAGCGAAAACTTTAAGAACGCGAAATTTGAAATCAATCAAATTATAAAAAGAATAAACTTACAAATTTTATTAATGAAAAATATGAACAAAACAACGAAATAATCCCTTATTTATAAGGGTTTACACGAAAGCCTATTATAAGATGACTAAATTAATGAAAATCAAGTTTAAACAAAATAAAATTGAAAAGAATCCAAAATTACCTAAATGATTGAAATAGCACTAAAACTTTAAAGACACTTTTCGAGTCTTAAACGAATTCGGATGGCCAAAATCCATCGTGTTTCATGGCAAAGCGGTGAGTTCTACTCGTCTCGTCATTCTCTTTTCGGAATTGTATGATAGGCCCAAATCGAAATTCGAATGCTCTCTTTAGTGTTGTCTATGGAGGTACTCATGCATAACTGTTAAAACATTTTAGGAGGATGGTCCCTGCCATGAAAGAGTTGTGTCAAAATGAGCTGGAAGACAAAACATCTTGGTTACTCCCAAAAATAGGATATATCAAGCTGAAATACGGATTTGCTTCTCAATGGGCGAACCCACATGGGGTCTTGTGAGGTCAAATGACTCCACAAATTTTTGAATATTTTTTTCTTTGGATAACCTAACAGCTACCCACTACTAATGGCTAAACTCAATTTCCCAATAGTTACTCACACTTGTAAAAAGTCCAAATCCAATAACTATATCCATATCCATTTACTGATTTACCCAAATCCAATCAGACTTACATAATGAGTTCCAATATTTCCAAATCAAATCTCATTTTTCCCAAACTGCCAATTGCCAAACGTGAGTCATGACTCATCTCTCTTTTTGCATTCGTCTTTTCCATTTTACAGTTTTCTCTTTGCCATTGGCCCTCCACTCGATCGTTCCTCAACAGCTCAGCCCCTGCTACATAGGTTCAACCCTGCTACTACTCAACTACGGATTACGATGAAAATTTTCATTTTTAACCCCACAGTTCGAAATGTTTGGATTCGTCACTTCTCATAAGAAATTATTATATCATGGAAACATGTCACTAGAAGAAGCAGATTTGAAACTTATGAATTTTTGCAGCTGGAAATGTTTTCTAATTATTACGCAGGAAATTATAATATTTCCAAGCATTAAGTGCACTAAATAACTTGTAAATCTATCTCACACTATTGAAGTTTTGGAACATCCTCAGTGTAAAACTTTGTAAGATTCAAGATGGTCAAATGAAATAACATTTTCTGTTGTTATCTCTTGATATTCAAACCACTGTGTTTCTTCAATTTTCTCCCATGATTTATTGGAACAGTTACAGCAAGGCCACTGTTTGACCCATTGTCTAAGTCACAACATGACTTTGCAATTTAGCCACAATTTGGGTCACGGTAGAACGTGACACTTGAACCACAATTTGATTTTCCAGTAGTCACATCCATATTGGTTTAATTTAGTTTTCATTTCTGAAAAATAAAAACAAATATTAGTTTCTTAACGAAGATTAAATTAACCAACTGTTTGATCTTTAATCGAACCTGTTTTAAGTTTGTTAGACAATAATTGCAAGCTATAACAATATTTTATTAATTAAGAAAGAACAAAACATGAAATAAAACTTGCAAGAATATATAAATCACTAAAGAAAAATATTTGCAAACAGAGGCATATGCATTACACAATGTCCTTCAAACAAATTTGCCACTTTACCGTAAGTGATTGAGGTTTCCTTGAGCATTTGTCTCCCAAAGCGACAAACAAACTGTAAAAATTATTTACAAATAGTGATGAGATTTTTCTAAGAGACCAATTTTTGGTCCTTTGTGTACGCAAGTTGAGTTCTCACACACATTCAAGGTTTGAGGTACTAATTTGATCTGTGATTTACACCATCTCTACATGTGTACGTGGAGATAGCATCTATGCTACATATAATTACACCTTACGAAAGTGTAACCATATATTATCTTTTTCATTTTCTATGTGGAATAAAATTTTAATTGTTTTCTCTCCAACATATAAACTCATTTCAATGAATACATTCTGAACTCTAATTCTTTATTCACTTGAACATCAATTTTGATAGTAAATATATGATTTCGCTATTCTCACGGAGAAGAAAACAAATCTACTTTGATCTTTCAATAACGAGGAACAAATCCCATTCAAAATTATGTCAAAGCAGCCCCATACGCAACACATTTTTTCCAACACTATTTTCAATTTCTTGTTTGTTGTTTAAGGTTTGATTGGTTATGGTCACCACACAATTTTGATCCAACCGAAGACGAGTACCAGAAGAGGTCCATTGTGGGAGCTGTGTGGGGAAGTGGCAAAGGGGTCATCTGCTTCTTATTCACGGCAAAGGGTGACACCCTCTTCTTGCCAATGCATAAGACACTTCCATTTGTTTTGAAAAGGTAACACGCAGTTACTAACCTCGATCATGAGAGCACAGGCACTCTTTGTTTCAAAAATATTGACTAGCTTTTTCCCATCGTGTGAGCAAGAGCACTCTTTTTCAAATGGAGTATAGGCAATTGACATATTGTACAACGTTGAGAGGTTCGACAATGTCAAAGTCCCCTACAAATTTAAGCTCAACCCAATTTTTGAGATAATGACTCATTTGAAGAAATGAAAAATATAGGATTAGTCTCAATATTCATATCCGTTCTTGATAAGTTGTTGCTTAAACCAAATAAGTTACATTTGTTTCATTTAACAAGCATATTGAATAGTGTGTAAGTGCACATTGTACATACTTTGCCCAACTTACAAACTAGTTTATCAACATGGTGCCTCCCGGGGCATCGTCCAGTGATGTAAAGGACAGAAGCGAGATTATCTTACGCTTTGCTAGCAGCCGCGGTGTGGGGGTTCAATTCCTGAGACATGAAATTAGACTTCTTATAGGCGCAGTGTACAAGTAGCTCTTATTTCCTGACTTGTTGGGGCACATTTCGCGATTTATCTCCCTCACAAAACTCTAGAGATGAGACGATGGGGCCCTCGAAATTGGGGTTCAACCTTTTTTTTAGTTTATCAACATGGTACGGTAAACAAAATGTTCATATCCCTTCATTCATTTTTGACAATTGATGTAATGGCCTTGCCTTCCTACGTGTGTGGCCTGTTACCTTCGGCTATTCCCGAAGAGTCCCACTCCATTTGGCCACCACACCATAGCACCAACCTCCATGAATGTCATTTACTGTTCCCCCACACATACTACCGACTCTTGCTTCAAGTTATTCAAAATAAAAATAAAAATAATAGAGCCTATATTCAATTATGGTCGTTATTTATTTGACCCTTTTTTTTTCACATACTAAATGTATCTCGGCTATGATTGAAATTTTTCATTCCAGTCAAAAAAAAATAATGATAAAGTAAAAGAACTCTTCATCCCTTCTTCATTAAACGTTTCAAGTGAGATTGAGTTAACAACAAGATACTGTCACTTTTTAACGCTAGTATTGTCAATTATTATATTTGTAACTTGTAAGCCCAAATAGTTCAATTCTAATTCTTAGAAAAGATTTAAGACTTCAATCTTGTAAATTTTAACTTGGAAAAATTTAAAGATTAAGTATGACACACCAAGAAATAAGGTTTATTATTTGAAGATTCAGATATTAATTAAATTTTTTTTATGAAATAACTAATTAAAAATATATTTTATTAATTAAACATATTGTGATCACAATTACGTGTGTATAGGTCACAATTTATTTTTTAGCCACAATTATTTTTTGATTACAAATAAAAAAATTTTATAGGTCACAATTTATTTATCGATCACAAATCATAAATTTCATAAGTCATAACTTATTTATCAATCACAAGTTACAAATTTAATAGATCACAACTTATTTCATGAACACAAATTATCAAATTAATTGGTTATAATTACAAATTTAGTTACAATCACACATTCTTCTAAGTCACATTATTTACTGTAATAAGTTAACAATTTATTAGTCACAATATCCAAAGAATTGGTCGCAAACACTCTTCCCACCCCACTCCCACTTCAACCACCACAACACCACACCACCATGAGCACCATCGCCCCTAAAACCACCACTATCTCGCTAGCATCATCACAATACCCACAGAATCACCACACCACCACACCTACAACACACCACTACCACACTCCGCACCCACAGCACACCACCACCACTATCTCCTTAGCCCTATTTGGCTCCCATTTTTTTTTTTCAAATTTTAATGTTTAGAATAGTATATTTTTTTGAAGAATGTGTGGTTAAAAGAGAATGAAAAATGTTCGATTTACGTGTAATATTATTTTATGGAAAATTGTATGATTGAAAATAAGAGAGAGAAAAAAAATAAAAGAAAATGAGGACCAAATGGGGGCTTAATCTCCATCTATACCACACCACAAACACCATCCCCACCAAAAAAATCCACAAACCCGCCGCCTCCACCATCGCGCGCTAACACATTCTGCACCACCACCGCCTCAAAAACCACCACAAAAAAATGCCGTAAAATCGCCGCAAAACACCACAAACCTCTCAATTTGGCCAACATGGAAAGGCAAGAGTGACAACCTGAAAACCTCCATTGCTAGTTGTAATGCCACAGAAGCAACAAGTGGGGTTGGGATTTCACCACAGAAGCCAATCAAATGCAACATCAAAGAAAAGTTCAGATCATATCTGTTCGTAGTGATCTGTGACCAGGAAAATCAATGTGTCACACCTTAACTCCACTCACGGAGCATCAGCCTCCAATGCCACGCCTCAATGTTGAAGCTAGTTTGTTATCGAAGAAGAGAGATGGGAGGGAGAACGGAAATGATAAGAAAGTAGAAAATGATTTAGGGTTTGGGGTGGGTTGTGGGGTAGAATTAGGGCTGGGCGAATCGATCGAACCCGACGGTTCTTGTCAAATTAAATACCCGAACGGGTATCTGAATCGAGAATCGACGGGTACGGTTTGGTTCTTGGTTCTAGATCAAGAACCGAATCTTTCTATTTTTTTTATATTGAATAAATCAAATTATTTTAATTTTAATTTTAATTTTTCTAAACAAATTAACAAATTAACAATTTCTAAATCCAAATTTTTGGCCTAATTACCCATTTTATTATGTCATTTCTTAGCCCAACAAGATCCAACCCGCTAAATAACCCTAAACACCTACACTAAAGTGCATAACGCTGTCTCAACTCTTTCAGCCTCGCTGACATTCCAAAACCTATACAATCGTCGACCGACGCTGTGACTTCCGCCAACCAAAATTCTGACGTAGCGATCATTTGAACAAGGTAGTCTACTAGTCTCTGACATTTTAAAATCATTGAATATGTCATTAGTTGTATTTATGTAATGTTTTTATAAATGTTAAAAAATTTAATTATAGTACCGAACGGAACCGAACCCGAACAGTTCCATAATTATATTTGGACCCGACTGTTCCATTTACTAACTACCCAAAAATTTTGGTTCGATTCGATTCCCTTTAGAACCGAACCGACCCGCGCTCACCCCTAGGTAGGATGAGTTGTGTAGATTAAATTTAAACTTCGTGGAGTGAGTGTTTTGATGGGTGGTGGGTGGGTTTGAAGATTTATTTAATTTTATAATATTATTATTAATTTTTAAAAATTATAATATCATTTGATTTTTGTATAAAAAAAACTTTAAATCTAAATTTTGAAGTTGAAACTTAAAAATTCTGGTGGGTGTAATTTTCAGTTTTAACTTTCCTAAGAACTTGTAGTTTTCAGTCTTACTGGATGGTGGTGATTAAACTTGTTTTTCACAGGGTTCTCAATAAGGCTCAGTTAATGATTCTTAGACAATAACTAAACATACCAATAGTGAATTTGCCCAGTGATTGAGCATTATACAAATTGCAATAGGGTAATTTGTAAGTGTTCTGCCCTAGATCAAATCGATTTAGGTTGTAAACGCTTTTAATATGTTTAATGCATTTAATTGTGGCGAGATCTATTATTTATTTAAATTAATTTTGTGATAAATAATATTAAATAATAGAATCCGAATATCTAAGTTTAAGTGATTTGTTAATCACAAGGAGTTGTGATTGTGAGATACAAATTACGTACAATTGGATCTTGAATAAATCGTGGTCGTAAGTAATAACGAGATACGGATATCGTTAATACAGTTAGACCATCACGTGTGACATTTCTTACTTGTGAAGTAAGTAGTTGATCTTATGAGTTAAAGTGTGACGACACTTAAATGAACACGTGTTGGAGACCCGCTAAGAGATTTCACATGGATAACTATTTGAGTGTTAATGGTTAATCTTTAACATTGGTTAGTGGAATTGGTCCTATAACTTGAGGTCATCATAGTGCCTTGTATGAGGACAGTCATACTTTGAGGGTGTTGGATGTTGTTCTACCAAGGGCCGCTAATACGATATTGTTCGAGTATGTCAAGAACCATATGAAAGTTGTGAATGACCAATGGAGAATTCGTCACTCTTAAATAGTAAGAGATTTTGATCTGCATTTCGTTCAATTAAGTCAATAACGAAATCCTTGACCAAGGTATACATATAAGTCAAAAAGGAGTTTTCGACTCATATTAACTTAATAGTAGAATGAAAGATATGATCGATAATCGAGATTGACACACTTCCATATCTTGTAGTTGATCAGATTATATTGGCGAAGGGATTATAATTTCATGGTAAACGAACAGTTTTGATTTTATCATACCACGTGACATTTTCCGTCACATGTGTTGCCCTGATACATTGCTAGATGTCAATTTAGGACGACGAGTGTGAATCTGTGATAAATTAAAAAGGTGTTTAATTTATCAGTTTTGATTAGATCAAAATAATATTTCACGTCATTAAGTATCGTGGTCGGGAACCTAATGGGTCGCACACAAAATAGAATTGAAAGATTGCAAATTGCCAATTGATTAATTTAACAATTGTTAGATAAATTAATTAATTAGATTTGTTATTTATATTCCCGAATTAATTAACATGGACCGGATTTAATTAAATGGATTAATTAAACATTGGGCAGGTCTGGGCTGAGCCCATTTGGGTTTATATAAATATAAGGCTAAGGTTTCAGGTCCATAAGGTTTTCCTTATTTTTGCTGGTATAAGAGGACAAATCCTAACAGTTGCAGTCTATTCTCTATGTGGATTTCATTGGAGACTGGACAATTGGATAGCTGTGGGAGGCAGATTCAAGCTGTTAGAAAAGAATAACGCGAAGGAGTTTGCAAAATCAAGAAAATGTATATTTCTTATCAAAGTTCTTATCTAACTACAAAACTGAATCTTGAATGGGAATTGAAATTTGTTTAATTCCGCTGTACATGTTTAAGTAAATTCTCAATATAAATAACATTGTAAATTCATTTAAATTTCCATTATTTTATTATTGTGAAATTTGATATTACAACTCGTTTCTTTGCAAAGAGAGGTTACAGGGTAACATACCATGATGAGAGCTTAACAAAATGTCATTACAAGAACTATATGACGTAACACACTGCAAGAAGAGAGTTATCTTGTCGAAGTAATGTAAAAATGAAACACTATTTTCGCCTTATTTCTTGTGGTTTAGTTATGAATTTGAATTAAAATCAAATTCTGTGCACAGGGTTTCATTTCAGAGGGATCTTACCCCCTCTCATGGATTGGTCCCATGTGGGCCCCAAGACAATAAAAAATGAGAAAAAAAAAAAAAACTCTGACCCCACCTCATGTGAGACTCTATAAGGGGTCCGTAAGGGTCCCGAGGACACATCTCCAGGTGGTAAAAGAGGAGGGTGGAGAAATCCAACTTTACTTGAGACTGCCGCGTCAAGGGTTCGAATCCTGAAATATAGATTTTGCTCTTGGATAAGTGCAAGTGTACAAGCAGCCTTCCACCCTATACTCTTGGAGGTATAACCTGCGATTTACCTCCCTCACGATACTCCAAGATAGGGACGGTGGGGGACCCTTAAAATTGGGGTTCAACCTTTATAAGGGGTTCATAAGGAGTTGGACCTGTATGCCCAGCTCGATTGTTTGAATTAACCCTCTCTCTCTTTGATATGTGTAGGGTCCCTTCAGGAATTGGGTTTTTGTCTTGACAATGTGCCATTTTCTGGGTTTGGTAAATAAATAAAAAATACAAGTACATATTATCGTCAAATGCCTTATAAAATTAAACGTAAATGAAACCCCAACAAAAATCCGATGACGATCATCTATCTATACACCGACAAGACAACTCTATCGTAGATAATATTATAAAAACTTTACCATCCCACAAATTGTGCGACATTAATTGTAAAAACAATTAAAATTTTCTCTTTCCTTTAATTGTTAAAATAATTGCAGAGTGAGTATGTCTAACAAAATCTTTACATTTAAACGGTGTTTTAAGTATTACGTCAGCTAGACAGTGCATTTGAGATGATTTCTCAAACTGTCTGTTTTTATTTATGTCGGAATTTTGTATCGAAAATTAATTGTGATCAATTTTACATGATTATTTAAGTGAAATTCTTAATTTGCTGAATGAGAAATTAAGTTAAATATAAGCCGCTTAATACTTGAAATTATTGGAAAATTGTATAGAATATTGTGGAATATTCTAGAAATATATGGATGTGTCTTTTCATATGAAGGATCATGACTCTTGGTATAGTTATGATTAATTTATAATAACTATGTCTCTTAATATATAAAATAAATTTCTAGAGATGTGTCTCTTGGTATTGTTGTGTTTTTTGGCATACATTTCCAACTATTATATATAGACTCCATGTGTTTGGATTTTATCAACAAAAAGAAACTTAATTCATAATTTCATATCATTCTATTTCATGTTACACTTTGGTTTGCAAAAAAACATTTACATCAAAGTCATGGTTTTGGTAGAGAGGAATTCGAGTTCGTTGGTCTAAGCCATTTGGAGTGTTCTTATGGCTCGATGTGATCGTTTTATCTTGGGAGATGATTTCCGGATAATCGTTAGCACCGATGCGGGGCAAATTTATCTTAAGGATAAAGCGTCCAACACTTACCCCGGCCAAAAATCCATCATTTGTATTTTCTCGCTTCATTTTCTAATTCCTTTTATTACACTTTGATTTCAGAAATTTAATAACCTTGTTTACATGTTTATTTTGCAACGCTCGATTTACTTTCATTTAAAAATAGAAAATGAATGAATCCATATTCATACGTTCATACTCAGTAAATTATTGATTTGTCTTCTCAAATCCATTTCGGCAAATCGAAATTACTTTTTGATTTCATGCAAATAAACGACATGATTTTGTGAATATAATATGCATAATATCGGTACAATTTCTTCAATAATTTATACGAAATTTTTTTAAAGCAATTTATATTAACATTGGAGATATTCTTAGTATTATACACATATAAAACAAATTCCAACAAGCATACGGCAAAGAAGCCTATACTCTATTTGTTCTCTTAAACAAGAAAAAGGAAAATATCAATTAGCAATCTAACCCTTTTCCTCACCTAATCAGTTGAAACATCATATATTGATCGATCAATCTAAGAAAAGTTAAACAACTAAAAGAAAGATCGATTCTTTAAAATCTCCAAACATGTCGTGAATTGAAAAACTCTCGTCATCTGCACCTCCGACCAATTATTGAAAACAACGTGACATAAATTTGGGAATTGGTCAGCAGTTGAGTGCGCGTACGAGGGACAAACCTCCCATCATAGTTGGAGATGTGTTCGAATCTTTTCATACAAGTCAAAACTTTTGGGCCACAAAAACTGTTCATTCCCATGCCATCTTCAATGTCTAGTAGCTGTAAATAAACAGTGAGACCTTCGAAATTTTTTTTATTTTTTTTGTAGATAATTAACACTTCCGAGTTACTATTGCTCTCTTAATTACACATAAGCTAATAAATGAAATTGTGCTATGTTCTAAAGTGACATAACATAGACACAATGAGGTGCACTGAGAATACGTGTTAAGATAAACCATGGCTCACAATAGCAAAATGATTAAGCCGTTGTTTGAGCCCCATTTTGGAGAACAAAATGAATTTTTGAATAGTATATTGATGGAAAATATGTAGTTAAAAAATAAGGAAAAGTTTTGAATTTGCGTGTAATATTATTTTAATGAAAAATATGTGGTTGAAATGATGTCAAAACACTGTTGAAAAATACATTTTTTTCGAAAGAATGGAGCTCAAACAAGGGCTAGGTTGAAGTTTGAACAATAAGTCTTGACTAGTTCTAAACATCATACTTCTATTTTATTTTTTTATGCCGTCTTGCATTTTAATTTGATTGGATGAACATCTATCTGTCTATCTTTTTCTAGTGTCTTGATCTAGTGATCATTCCTCGTCTTTGATTACAAACTATCGATTTCAAAGCATAGAAAAGAAAGGTGTTTTAGCAATTGAGCGAAAGAATGACGTTATGGAGGCTTCCAAATATGAAGACGAATAAGCCTTTCAAAAGCATTAGAAAGGCTACCGAACATCATTAGGAATTAGATTTTTCATGATATTCTAGTTTTCTATAGAAAGATTAATTGTTACCGATTGAAGTTGGTGTCTAAATTAGCTATCAAGCTGAAACTTCCTTAGCCAAAGATATGAATTCGAAAGATGTCATATTCATATAGATATACCATTGTCTTCAAGAACTTCTAACCTTAAAAGGACTAACCATCGAAGTCGAATAACCCGATAAATCTCTGTCCCCTAACTCCTGAGAAGAACACTAGAGAAAGAACTTTCTTTTCATCAGTGCTTTTGGTCTTTTAGGTACATTGCGAAACGACAATTTATTTTCAAATTTAGACCTGTTTGGGTTAACGTAAAAAATTGATTAAAATTAAAGTCAACAATAAAATTTTATCCACACGGTTAATGGGATATCCCCAATTTTTCAGTAACACATGCTATCATCTTTTATAAAAATATAATTTTTATCTAAATAGATACGGACTTATTCTCTTCCTCACCAAAGAAATCTCAAACAAAACCTCCTACATTCGAAGTCACCTCATAGGGTGGTCAAGTTGGTGGAATATGTGAGCGCGAAAGCCTTTGATCACGAGTTCGATTCCCTCTACCAACACTTTCTCGGCAAGCCTGTCGCACCGGACTTGCCTAGTGCTATTTACCTGGCTAACGTGGTTTGCGGGCTATTATATCAATCCGATGGTTTATCAATGTGTACCCGAAGGGTAGCGACGGTGGGTTCCCCAGTCATAAAAAATAATAATAATAATAAAAATAAAATAAATAAACCTACTACATTCAAAGTATGTTAGGTGCCCGCTATTAAACTATATGGATAAAACCATGAATAAAATTATAACAATATATTCTTTGTCTAATTAATAATTTCTCGTGACCATGCATGCTTGCTGTCTGCATAAATTTGCAAGTATACATATACAGTCTTATATGTACATTAAACACTAGAGGGACAAAATCCACCAACGTTATACGGACGTCGGCCATATCCCATATGGTCCACAGCTACATTAACTTTTATCTATATGTTTTTTGAATTGTAAAGAGATTAGGATTAAGAAAGGGCCATGGTTTGGCTCAATGTCACTTTTGGTCTTGAATTTATTGTCTTGTTTTTTCTCATCCAAGTATCCAACAAATTTTTATATATGTCCACTAGGGTAGGGTCATTTTGCAGCTAATTTTATATGGTTCATTAGTCCCTTTCTTAGTAAGTGGTAGTAGTTTACGAAATAATAATGTGAGTTATGCGCTTGGTCGGATCATAATTATTCGAGATAATATTAGTCTTCGCTTATATTAATTATATGTGTAAATAACAACAGTGTGATTTAATAAAACGCGTTAGAAGGATGAAATATGATTACTAGTAATGTTAGATATGCGCTTGGTCAGATTATAATCATTTGATACAATGTTAGTGTCCACTTCTATTATACACGTTGATAACAACGGTGTGGTTTAACAAAACGTGTTAGAGGCAATATGATTACAAATAATATGAGTTATGCGCTTGGTCGTATCATAATCAATCGCTACAATATTAGTCTTAATTTGTATTATACGTGTTGATAGCAACAGTGTGGCTTAACAAAACGCGTTGGAAGAACGAGATGTGACTACAAATAGTCTCATTATGTTCATTGAATCTTTCATTTTCTTTGTTGAATAAGGTTCTCTTTGTTTGAACTTCGAAAATGATATGCCCAGTGTTGATGAGAAACAAGCAGCAGTAAATGAAAAAGCCCTTCTGTAAAACTATTGGTGGAAAAATAATTTTTACTGCTAATTTCTTGGATCAGAACGAGTTGTTAACTCCATGATTAAACTCTTGTGTAATTTTTTTTTTTAATTTTTTTTATGGGAAATTCTTATCAATAATGTCTAGAATAGTTTATTGGGTACTTTAAATTACACTTGAAAAAAAAAAAAAAAAAAAAGAAGAGAGAGAGAGAGAGAGAGAGGATATTTTTAGCCATTTTCAAAAGCTTGGATTAAATTATGGTTGGATTAAATGCACAGTTGGTCTCAACTTTGAACACAGTTGCATCAGTGTCACTCATCTTAATTTGATGCAACTATGTCGTCAAACTTTTTCCTGCATATCTAATCACTCATGTTCAATTTGATATAATCAAATTATCAAACTTCAATTTGCTTGCAAATCTCCGTTATCTGTAATCAGTTTAACTAACACGATATGTTGATCGAACATTAAAATTAATGAATTATTGACATGTAAAAACGTGCACTTGGCTTATAAGTTTTATTTAAAAGTATATTTTAAGATGGGTGATGTCTGTTGTGTAACGTGAACATGCACATGAATTATTCATTAATTTTAATGTTCAGGTCAACATATTATGTTAGTTATGTTTAAGGGTAGTGGACCAGAAATCAGAATGACAGATTTTCAAGAAATCAAAGATGGGCGATCTAATTGTACTAAATTGAAGATGAGAGACCAGTTTGCAAGCAAATCAAGTTAGAGTGCGTTTGATTGCCTATATTTTTAACGGAAAATGTGTTTTTCCACATAAATTTCTACTTTTGTGTTGTTCGATTGTCAATTTTTTTCATGGAAAACATTTTCCTACTTTTGATCAAGTGACTATATTTTCCTCAAAATGAAGCAAAATATTTTCTTTATAGAGAGTAGGATTTTATTTCAACGTAATTCACTCCCTCTTTCTCTCTCTCGTCTATTTACTCTCTCTCATCTACCAACCAATAAAAAATGACAAGTATAATATTTTCTAAATTGAAAATTAAATCAATCAAACACATTTTTTAACAAATTCTAGGCAATTGAATTACCTAAAAATTATTTTCTTTTCATACAAATTTCATACTTATAATCAAACACACATTTACATCCTTTGATTCCACCAAAGATCAACGACGTGAATACAACTCCATTGCATTTAATTCACTTATAGCTTGATTGCCACTCAAAGACCTTGGTATTTTCAACATCTTAGGATATATTCATTAATTATTCATTAAACTAATCTACTGCCCTGAGAGAATAAATTTATTATTATTTTTATTTACTAAACAAATAGTACTAATTATACGACCTCAATATTTCTTATAAACCCATTTTCAACACATAATTAATTAGAAAATAAAATTAAAAATTATTTTGAGAACCATTGATAAAATTAAATTTTGAATAGTGATTTGTTTTTTTTTTTTGGAAGAATGTGTAATTAAAATGTACATAAATTTTCTGAATTACGTGTAAAATATTTTATTGTGTAAATATATGATTAAATATAAACATAAGAATTTAAAAAAAAAATTGGAATTATTATTGCCAAAGGCTTATTTTGAGAAAATATTTAGATATATTGGGATAGCTTGGGATAGGTTGACTTCTCAATCTACATCAGATCCGAAGAAATAGGTCAGAAAATTAATTATAGATAATATAAAAAAATAAAAATAAAAAACTGATGAGGTGAAAAGCGAAAATGGAGGAGAAAAGAGGCTTTTTGTGTACGTGTGAGGAGTGAGGACACATCATCTCCATGCTTTTACATCAGCTTACGCACACAGATACATGAATATATAGAGAAAGCGAGAAACAGAGAGACGGGGAGAAGGTGCTTACGTTACGTATGTCAGTGTTGGAATTGATTTCTCTTTAAACAGAAGAGAAAAAGAGTTGAAGTAAAGGATATTCAATGGTAAGGGTTTTTCTCTAATCAAGAGTAAGATCAATTTTGGGTGTTCTTTTTATATATCTTGCTGAAATTTTCCCTTTTTTTAAGGTTGGGTGCTGTTTTCTTTTTTTCGTACATGGATTGAGAATTGATGGGTTATAATGTTGAGTGATATTTTTTCCTGGTGAATACTGAAAGAGGATAGAATTGGTAGAAAGGGCTTCAATTTGGTGGAATTATGAGTTAAAGATTCAATCTTTTTGAGGTTTAGTTCTGTGTGGAAAGAGTGAGACAATTTTCTGGGGAAAAAATATTTGTGGGTTTTTCTCTTGGGAGTTAAATTAAAGTAGTAAGAGTTTTGTAGATTGAATTTTGTTTAAATTGTGTTGGATTTAAGAATTTTTGGGAAGAATAAGGAAGTATTTTTTGGAGGGTTTCAGAAGTTCATTTGGGGAAAGTTACTTGAGATGGGTAAGAAATTGAATTTGTTGAGCTAAACTTTATTTATTTTGTCTTAATTCTGCATCATATATATTTTATAGCTTGATAGATTTTTTTATGAACTGATTTAATTGAGAGAAATAGATTTGATGAGAGTTTTTATGGAAGATAAAGAAAAAACGAAGGAAACTGAGAGAGGTTTGGATTCTCAATTATGGCATGCCTGTGCCGGTAGTATGGTGCAAATGCCACCAGTGAACACGAAGGTATTATACTTTCCTCAAGGCCATGCAGAACACGCCTGTGGGAATGTAGATTTTAGGAGTTGTCCGAGGATTCCGGCTTATGTGCCTTGTAGAGTTTCTGCAATTAAATTCATGGCAGACCCCGAGAACGATGAGGTTTTTGCGAAAATTCAATTGGTTCCTGTTAGTGGGAATGATGTTGATTTTGACGATGAAGATGTTGATGGAAATTCTGGATCAGAGAACACAGACAAACCTGCGTCTTTTGCGAAGACGTTAACACAATCAGATGCAAACAATGGTGGGGGGTTTTCGGTACCTAGATATTGTGCGGAGACACTTTTTCCTCCTTTGGACTATACTGCAGATCCTCCTGTTCAGACCATTCTTGCAAAGGATGTTCATGGGGGTACCTGGAAATTCAGACATATATACAGAGGGACACCAAGGCGTCATCTCTTGACGACAGGATGGAGTGCATTCGTGAACCATAAGAAGCTCGTGGCAGGCGACTCAATTGTGTTTCTGAGGGCAGAAAATGGGGATCTTTGTGTTGGAATCAGGCGAGCGAAAAGAGAAATTGGTGCTGGACATGAAACCTCGGCGGGGTGGAATCCAGCATGTGGGAATAGTTTTATGCCGTATGGAGGGTTTTCATCATTTCTGATGGAAAGCGAGAACAAGTTGGTGAGAAAAGGTAACCAAAATTCGAGTGGGAATTCGACTGGCCGGCAAAGAGTGAAGGCAGAATCAGTTATTGAAGCTGCAACTCTTGCCGCTACTGGACAGCCATTTGAGGTAGTTTATTATCCTCGAGCTAGCACTCCGGAGTTCTGTGTGAAGGCTTCTCTGGTAAAAATGGCACTACAGATGCAATGGTATTCCGGAATGCGGTTCAAAATGGCCTTTGAAACAGATGATTCTTCACGTGTTAGTTGGTTCATGGGAACAATTTCCACGGCTCAGGTTGTTGATCCTGTTCACTGGCCTGATTCACCTTGGCGGCTACTCCAGGTAATATGATTTGTTTAAATCATTTCTCAGATGCAACTTCAGTTAGAGTTATATTTGTGTTTAATTTTTCTTGGTATTTAATCAGTAGTTTCGCATTCTTTGCACATATTCTGCTATGATTTGACCTTCGGCGGGAAACTCTTGTTAGAATTTCACATCGATCTTCCATACTATTTCCTTACGAGCTTTGAGTGATGCAATAACTATGTTCAGTAGTCGTGTACTCGATATGATTAATGCTTTGATGCATATTTTCTTTCAATTGTTGAATGATACTATTCTACCTTCGACATATATGATAACAATATCAGGGAGCAAATGCAAGATACATTTTAGTGCCTCCCATTTTTGTTGCTTGCAAGCTATATGTCAGAATTTTGCCATCACGCTACAAATTATGAAAATTGTGAATTGTCAGAACGAGCTTCATTTGATGGCTTATGTCTTAATGTTGAACTTCATGAAATGCTCTACGAATGAAATGTCAAAGAACTCGATAATCTCTACTTGTTTTATTACATTTATGTCTTAATTCAGGATAATCATTGCAGGTAACATGGGATGAACCTGAATTGCTTCAAAACGTGAGAAGAATCAATCCTTGGTTGGTCGAATTAGTTTCAAACATGTCCACCATCCATCTCTCTCCATTCTCACCCCCGCAAAAGAAATTGAGATTACCACAACATCCGGAGTTCTCTCTAAATGGTCAATATCCTTTGCCAGCTTTTTTGGGTGGGCAATTACTCGGGTCTGGCAACCTCTTTGGTTATCTTCGTGACAACACTCCTGCTGGCATGCAGGGAGCCAGGCAAGCTCAATATGGTTTATCGTTATCAGATTTTTACCTAAGTAAACTACAGTCCAATTTTTTTCAAACTGCTATATCCAAGGGAGCCTTCAATCCAAACACAATAAATCCTGGCAATAACAAGAATGTTTCTTGTCTGCAAACTATTGGAAATTCAGTCCCAACTTCAAAGAATTCTGATAATGGGAAGAAGACCTCATTTGTGCTTTTTGGTCAACCAATACTTACTGAACAGCAAATTTCTCAGAGCAAAAGTTCTTCGGAAGGCAATTCAAACAAGATGGAAAATACTTCCAACGGATATGGTCATACTTTACATCAACATGGTACATCTGAGCGATTATCACGTGGAGGCTTTCATCCCGAGCTCGACTTGGAGGCTAGTCATTGTAAGGTTTTCATGGAATATGAGGATGTGGGTCGCACTGTCAACCTTTCTTTGTTTGGTTCTTATGAAGAACTGTGCAAAAAGTTGAAAAGCATGTTTGACATTGATAGTTCTGGGATCCTGAACCATGTTTTTTATCAGGACGTGACAGGTGCAGTTCGGCAACTTGGCGATGAACCCTTTAGGTGAGTTGAGTTCATATATTCCATTTATATGAACATGATGTTATATTACGTTGCATCAGCTTATTCTCTAGTTTTATCATGAATTTGTAACTTTTTTTTTTGTGGATATTGCAGTGACTTCACGAAATCAACTCGAAGGTTGAGGATTCTAATGGATACAAACAATGAAAATGTAGGAATGTAAAGGTTTAGACCAAATAAATGGAACTTCCATTTTCAATTTGTACAGCAGAAACATGAAGGTTTTGTTCCTAATTTCTTCTTTCTTGTGGACATTTCCGGCAATATTGAACTAAAATCTCAAGAAAATGTCTAGTGTTTTCATTCAAGATTTAGGGATGATATGTTGAGCTGATTTCTTTTAGTGATTTCGAGTTTTGCCAAGATATTATCTACAATGAACTAGTGTAAACTTGCCTTTTGTATTCATTTGTCTCTTAAATTTAAGACTTCTAATTGAAGTCTTCTAAGAAAGAAGGCAATCTAGGATACCATTTTGAGCATGTTCTTGAGAAATTGTGTCTGATGTTCAGCAAGGATGGGAAAATAATTCAAAACGGTTTTGCCTTGTACGATTGAATTTTTGAGTAAAGTAAACATTTTGTTAGGAATCCTCCCTTTGCTGATTTCTTGCTATTTGGAAAGTTTCAGTTGGATGATTGTGAAAGCTGCTGCACATCAACAAATGGGCACAATTTTGTGGTCGACTGTTTGGTAAATTAGATTGTACGGGAATTGAATAGCATCACGGGAAAAGTTAAAATTAAAATATTGTTCATCATAAAGTCCATTTTTGTCCTATATTGAAAAGGTTGAAATAGTTCCAAGAAGGCCTTTGACCTTTAAAAAAAAGGGAAAAAATATTTAAAACATGAAAAACACTGAATGCCAGTTATAACTTCCCACTATTTCAAAAAGCTTTAGGTCTGGAAACTACTGTGGACTAACAAACGATCCACATTGTCAAGAAATCGACGTCGAAGATCAGAGATTGTCATTTCTCTGAAGAAAGTGAGTTTTGAACCTTTAGATACAGTGTATTGTGTTTTATAAGTGTAGTTCTTGTTGTATGTTGTAGAAATTATGAATGTTGTAGATATAAATTGTAAAAAAAAAAGTTAACACTGGGCGGAGATCGCCTCCGCCATGAGCAGCACCACCTGCAATTTGAAGAAGACGACGAAGTCGGGGCTCCAGACACTGGGCGGCCCAGTCCTTTTTTTAGTTAATAAATTTAATTGTTTATTTTAATGTTTGAATAATTATTTTAATTGTTTATTTATATTATTTTAATTAATATTTAATTATTTATTTAAGTAAATAATAAATAAATAACTGAATTAAATTAAATAAATATTAAGAAAACAATTAAAATAACTAATTGAAATAAATTAATGAAATACTTAAATAAAAAATTGAATTTCATATTAAATAAACAATTGAAATAAAGTAATTAAATATTGAATAAACAATATAAATAAACAATTAACATAATTGATGAAATACTTAAATAAAGAATTAAATTGAATAACTAAAATAAATAAATTAAATAAATAATTAAATATTAAACATATAATACACATAAACAATTAAAATAATTATTTAAAAATTCAATAAACAATTAAATTAAATATTAATAAAACAATTAAAGTAAGTAATTGAAATAAACTAATTAAATAACTAATTAAATATCAAGTAAATAATATACATAAACAATTGAAATAATTAATGAAATATATAAGTAAAAATAAAATTAAATATTAAATAAAAAATTAAAATGAGTAATTGGAATAAATAAATTAAATGATTATTAAATATTAAGTAAATAATATATACAATTAAAATAAAAACTTAAATTAAATATTAAATAAGCAATTAAAATAAATAAGTAATAAAGTAATTAAATATTGAATAGATAATATAGATAAAAAAATTAAAATAATTAATGAAATATTTAAATAAGCAATGAAATTGAATATTAAAGAAATAATTGAAATAAATAATTAAATATTAAATAAACAATATACATAAACAATTAATATAATTCATGAAATATTTAAATAAACAATTAAACAAATAATATACATAAATAATTAAAATAGTTATTTAAATATTGAAATAAATAATTAAATTAAATATTAATAAAACAATGAAAATAAGTAATTAAAACAATTAAATTAAATAACTAATTCAATATTAAATAAATAATATACATAAACAATGAAAATAATTAATGAAATATTTAAATAAAATATTAAATAAACAATTGAAATAAGTAATTAAAATAAATAATTTAGTTGTATAATATTTGTTTACGTTAATTTCATGTATTCCATTTTCTTTTTATTCTTGCGTATAGTAGTTATAATTCGGCTAGTTTAATTTTCTAATATTATACTTGATCCATTATCTCTTGTATGAAATTCTAATATTTGAAATTTTGCAGGATGGAATACCATTTGGACGATGCTGTTAGACAGATTCATGGCAAAGTTAAGGTTACGTCAAACTGTAATTTTGTCAACTTTATGACAGTATTGGATTTACTCGATGAGGAGCACGCAAGCATATTGCGTCGATCTTACTTATGGCCCCTGTATTCGTTGCGGGACATACAATTTTCTAGCAGTTGCTCAATGTATTGCTATATCGGCTACTTAAACTAGTCGACGGAGATACCCTCCGTTTTGATCTTGGGGACAAGGTAGCTACATTCTCTATATTCAAGTTTGCCTTCATTGTCGGATTGAGATATACGGGCGAAGAAGCAGCGACGGCCCATATTCCGAAAAATATGAGGGTGCTGAATGAATATTTTCATGGGTAGACGACGGTGACTCTGGCGTAGTTGGGAGACATATTCAGGAGCGACTAGATGTCTGACAAGTTGAAGCTAGGCTTAGTGCTTATTCTCAAGAGCGTACTCAGGTATCATCACAAGAAGGTATCGATCGACATTTTTCATTTGGAAGTTATTGATGACATTGATACTTTCAACAACTATCCATGGGGACATATGTGTTTTACGAATACCTTACACATCTTCAGGAGAGGGTATTTGATGCCTAAGGGACGTAAGCCTGAGCGCAAATACGATGCATATGGCCTGCTGTTGGCTTTGTAGGTAAATGTTTAACATAATGAATTATCTAGTTTTTTTATTAAATTCTATATTTACTAATTGTAATTGTTGTAAGTGTAGGTGTATGAGACTGTCCCGATCTTGGCCAGCCGGAATGGGAGAAGAGTGAAGACATGCTGCCCTCAGATGCATCACTGGCGAGCACAAGACAAACCACTTGCTAAACAATTATTAGCTATCATCGACGATCCTGAGGTATATATTATACATTTGCGATTTATTTTGTACATCCTTCTGAAATATTTATGCATGGTCATTAACTCGATGAAATATCAATATGTCAACTTGAAGTCCTCACCGAGTTGATAGCGTCAATCGAGGAGGAGGGTCAAAGATATTTTCCTAGACTGTCTGTTCCGAAGCACCAGATGATCATATGACTAAGTCAGACGTGGATCAAGATAGGGTATGTTAGTCGAATATGATTTGTTGATTTTCGTTTTGATTTTTTTAATTAAGTCATTTATTTGTAATATTCATTTTTTAAGAGCGCCGTCTAGTATCATCTTGGCCTAGGAAAACACCTCCGTCAAGGAGATTACCTCCTGCATATAGTCGTAGTGCTTCGATAGATGATATGTTCGAACTCCTTACTGCATTCACGAGGGAGATGAGAAGCGACATGGCGGAGTTACGAGATGATGTCGCGATGATTAAGAGACCTTCATGTTGACACCGTAGGGATACAAGGCGACGTAGCTGGTCTGGGAGAGACTGGTGGCTTTCGGGATGGAGGGGATAACAAAGGGACTTGCGGTTCTGAAGATGGAGGGGGTGACGGAGGGACTGACAATTCTCATGAACGATGGGATAATAGAGGAGATGGTCATATGGGGTATGATAATTCGTCGTAGCCATCAAATGCTGCATTCGAATCATTTTTTTCATATACAACGGAGGGTGTGGCCTCGATGGAGGTGACGAAGGGAGTACAAAAGAAGGTGGTGAAGGGGTACATGAGGGGGATGTGGCGGAGAAGGAGAAGACGCCAGATACAATCGATGATGTCATCTTTGTAATCGAAGGGACGACGGAGGTGAGGAAGGGGAAGAAGCGTGCTGCTGATATGCCAGAGCAGGTGGTCAGCAAAAGGTCGAGATTGCCGTCACAGTACGTCATCTCTCCCTTCATGGTTGAGGCGAAGAGGAGTTCGTCGATGGGACGTACCCCATTCTTTTTTAGGAGGTGGACCATGTCAAATGAAAAGCGTTCGAGATGGAGTGGAGAAAATTTTTCACCCTGGTAAGTATTGTATGATTTTAATAAAGTACGCTACACTAACTCGTATATGCTTCTTTTAACATCTCTATTTTTTTCAGAGCTAACCACACGATAACTTGAAGGACGATATTGGACGCTTACAAGTGATTCTATAATATCACCCCCTTGGGGGCTTGGCTTGTTGACAATGTAAGTGAAGAAGTCATATTGTAAATTTTTTTGTATATATAATGTTTGATGTATTAAATGAAATAACCATATCTTTTTTGTGTTTCTTAATATAGCACATCAACCTAGCCATGGACTTGTTGTCCAATCAAGCTAAAAGATATCCAAAATTGTTTCACATTCCTGGCCGAGTAATATTGAACATCGAATTCTTTCATGTCATTACCATTGAATATCAGTTTCTCCAACTTATGGATAACAAGTACACGGTGCTCGAGTATATACTCGAATGAGTCATTGGGATGTCGTCGACTGTTGGGAGAAGTTATGGGAGGTAGTGATGGCAATGGGGTGGGTTCGGGGCGGGACGGAGTCATGCCCCATTTACTGCCCCCCCCCCCCCCCCCCCTCAAATTCACAATTTGAAAACACTAACATCCAAATTATGTACTCGAAACAAACAATATCTGAAAATAAACAATTACAAATACAGTTACATTGTAACTAAATTTCACTTCTTTGTCAAAAAATAAATTTGATATTTTTTTCATTTTTATAACTTCATTCATCGGCAGGTTCAGAGATTATAGAAGATGGATATTGAAAAACGAAAGAAATATTATACTCAATATCATCATAATAACTATGATTAAAATTTAAATTATGAGATAAATAAAATTATCTCCTCATTAACATCTTCATCATTCATCTTGGAGCAACTTCCAAAATATGCGGACGGCGCAAAATTCGCTATTAATAAAATAAAATAATTAGTAATGAGAAAATTCATAAAAGAAACAACATAAAAAGCAAATGTTTATATACATCGTACTGTGAATATCGGCCCATAACCAATCTTGAGCATACATTAAAACCTCCAAATTTTTGGGGTGAAGTCTATTTCTGTGTGGACTAAGAAATCAACCACTAGTACGGAAAGTAGATTCGAATGCCACAGTAGATATCGGGATGGCCAAAATATCTTTTGCAATTCCAGGTAATGTCGGATATTTGATTGAATTCACTTTCCATCATGTAAATATATCAAGATCATCTGACCGAGGCAATATAGGCTCATCCAAAAAAGTATCAAGCTCGATTTTCACACTACTAGAAGCTTCAACATTAGAAACAAATTTATAAAAATCCGCCATGCGGTCTGATTTATTATTAGCACTTAACGTCTCAGTTTGATAAGAAGAAGTAGAAGACTGAGCTACAGACCCACTTGAATCATTCTTTTTCGGAAAATCATGCACCAACTTGCCACAAACTTGATATATTTTGTCAATCTCACTTGCAACATTGCGATTAAAAATACGAGGATCATAAAACTGAACTAACATCATCTTATACCTCGGATCCAACACTGCTGCTAAAGCCAAAACTCCATGAATATCGCTCCAATACTTATTAAACTTTTCCATCATACTGGTTGCCATCATTTGAACTTCCACATAAGGAGATTCAAGTCACTCATACAACGACAGTTTGATATCATAAACATTTGCAAAGAAGAGATTAGCAGTTAGATACTTTGTTCCTGAAAACAATTCAGTAACCTAAAAAAAATCTTTAACTTTTCACATATTTCTTTTACTAAATCTCAATCACCATCACTAGGGAAACATTTATATCGTAACTCCCTCTATTTCAAACGTGGAAAAACATCCTTATAAATCAAAGCAATACTAAGCATCAAATACGTTGAATATCACTTTGTTTTACAATCAAGTACTAATTTTTTCTCACAATCACTTTTCAATTGATGTGCAAAGAGTTCAAAATTTTCAAATCTTTTTGGTGTGGCTGTCCAATAAGCAATACTATCACGAATTTTTTCAACACTACCACTAATAATGTCCAACCCATCCTTAACAATAAGATTTAATATATGTGCACGACACCTCATATGAAAAAAATTCACCATTCAGTATAAGAGAACGAGTACAAAGTTGACTTAACACAATACTGATCATTGCATCATTTGTGGTGCAATTATCTACGGTCAAAGTTAGTAACTTACGATCAATATTCCAATCTATCAAAGTGCTCAATAGAGTTTCTGAAAGCACATCAGCAGTGTGTGGGCACGATACATATATAAACCTGAGTTCATTCAAGAACAAATTAAATCAATTAAAAGAATATCATTTTGGTAAATTATGGGAACAAGTGAATGTAATGTTTTACTATACCTCATGATTCGACTCTGTAATTTCCACGCATCATCTATGAAATGAGCAGTGATAATCATGAATCCTCTCTTTTGATTAGAAGAGGTCCACATGTCGGTAGTGATCGAAATTCTACTCTCAATCTTCTCAAGTGCAATTATATTTTTGGCTCTCTCGTATTCATAGATTTTCAAAATGTCGCTCTCAAAGTGTTGCAAGAAGGAACATTAAACAATGGTTGTAGGTCGTGTAAGAACTCTTGAAATCCAATGTGATCAACCATAGACAAAGGATACTCATGCAAAATCTCCATTTTCTAAAGACTATAGCTAGACTTATCTGGATTGAAAGAGTAAGTACCCATTGTGACCTTGCCACTCTGGCATCCTTTTTGAAATTTAATGTTGCTTGGTTAGTATTATCCTTATAACGGAATACATATCTCTTCAAATGATCATGCAAATGCTTTGTACCATTTTTTGTTTTACCCCCTAACTGTTTCTTACAATGATTGCATATAGCCTTCCATTTCTCACCAATTTTTTGTCTTTTGTAGTGCTCCTACACAGTTGAAGTCAATTTCCTCTTTCCAAATGATATTTCTCCAATATCATGCTCCTCGTCACTTAGGTTTATTGTCCTTTCATCCTCATTTGGTAACTGTTCAAGTGGATCTTATTGCAGGATATTGCTCTCCGGTACATCGATCATGCTATGTTTCTCGCGTATTGGTCCTAATCCAATACTTCCAGCACTACTTGGGCCAGACATCTGTGCAAATAACAAACGACATCAAACATAACAAATTTATTTAAAAAAAGGATTTTTTGGCATACATCCATGTCTCCAGTTTGTTTCCATGAAAAAAAGGATTTTCTGGTATACATCCATGTCTTAAGTTTATTTTCAACAGAAACTGCTTGAAATATTTTAAGAATTATAGACAGACATGAAATACACATTATCCACATTTAATCTTTAATTTACAATACACATTTTATAGAACCCACAATTACTACGCACTGATTCACCGCTTATTTAATCAAATTATAATTTTAGTAAAGTATAATTTTATCCATACACTAATCAATATTTATAGTCAAGAAAAAGTTCTAATTGAAAAAATATAATCACAACATGCTAAGTAGTCACAGAATTTCATCTCACTTCACAACATTTCAGCTTACTTTATAGAAACCTCCAGATGAATAAGTGGATCGATTTTCCTCGTGCAGCTCAAAAACTTCAGATCAAGAATTCTTTGCTAAATTGACACCGCAAACATGAAAAACATTAAAAGATCAAACCTCACTACATATTTCAGTAGCCAAGGATCCAACAAATAACAATACAGGATAATGCTATCTAATGTTTAACTCCGGTTCAGATAGCAGTGATTTCTCACCTTGACTCTTCCAATGCATTAAAATTTCATCTTAATTTTATTTGACAAGTCTAAATAGCTACTAAATAATAATACTTGGGAATGGTTTTGTAAACAAAATTGTTATATAAATAAAAGTTTCAAGCACCTGACAACCAGATCAAACAAAATTAACTTCAAACAGAACATGCAGAAGACAGTTATCAAAAGGATTCATTGAAAAAAAAAACCCAATAATCAAAAGATGGAGTAGAATGAATAACAAGCACTTTATTCACAATCCCATATCATTAACTTCAAATCCGAGTCCATGTAAGACAAAACATAAAATGACGAATTAAAAGGAGAAACACAGTAAAATAATCAATCTGTTCGTTTAGCAATGAATCGTTTCTTTAACTTGCGTGCACCGTGCGGTGAGACTGGCAACTCGTAAATCAGATTTTGGGAAGCCGTCGATGGAGGTTCAAAATTGATTGCGAGGTTAGGGTTTAGCTTTGCTATTTGGGTCGTGGATAATCGTTCCTCGCGTTTTCAGCTTTTGTATTTGCAGAAATTCTAAGAGAAATTGATTTGGTCGTTGGCACTTGGCAGAGACGAGAGGACTCAAAGGAGAGGAAAAGGAGTGGAAAGGGAAAATTTAAGGAAACCCATTGAACCGAACCCAGCGTCTTACTGTCCTAGCCCTTTCCAAAATTGTAATATACATATATAATTTCAGGGGGTGGGGCGACTTGCCATCACTAATGGGAGGGTTGTACGCATATGTACATTATAATAATCTTGAATCATCACTGCATTGCCCTAGAGATCGTCTTCGCTGACTCGACTATATATGTGTACGACCATGATCATTCATGTATGACACATGGTCAGCTCGAGCAAAACTTGGAGCCGGTGGCTGTGATTGTTCCTCTGATGGCTAGACAATCAGGGGTGACTGTGTAAGACAGACTAGTCATCGTATGGGACATGACGAAGAGAGTCCATATCGTAAGTGATTGCAATTATTTTTTTAATTTATAAATTAGTTTTTAGCTACAAGGTATCAAACTAACACTCATTGTATGTTCGCTATAAAGTAAATTGAAATTTTGAGTATAGAATATAAGGTTGATGTAATCAACCGTTCATGGATATACATTTGGAGGAATAAGCTAGCGTGCGATTTACGCGAATCTAATTGTGATATGTAAATATTGTATTTTTTTTGTAATTATGACGTAATTATAAATATTGTCAAATTTATGTAAATGTTTTACGTTGATTTTTTTTTAAATTATGAGATAATTGTAAATATTGTCAAATTCATGAAATTATTATATGTTGAATTTTTTTTTTGAATTATGAGATAATTGTAAATATTATCAAATTTATGTACATATTATACTTTGAATAAAATATTTAAATATTAAATAAATGATATACATAACCAATTAAAATAATTAATGAAACAATTAAATAAAAAATTAAATTAAATATTAAGTAAATAATTAATTAAATATTAAATCGACAGTATACATAAATAATTAACATAATTCATGAAATATTTAAATAAGCAATTAAAATTAAACGAATCCATGTCTTGCGTATAGTAGTTACAATTCGATTCCCTTAATCTTGAAAAAATGTTTTGCTGTTTGAAGATTTTCTTCAATTTATTATTCAAACATTTTTCACTATTAATCTTAAAAAAATTCCAAAAGGAGTTCTATATGCTTAGAGAATGATTTTATTGTCAAATGTATGTAAACATTATACATTGATATTTAAAGTAATTATGAAATAATTGTAGATAATGTCAAAATTATGTAAAATTATACATTGATTTTTAATTATGAGATAATTGTAAATATTGTCAAAATTATGTAAATGTTATACGTTAAATTTTTTTTGGTAACTATGAGATAATTGCCTATTTAATTATGAATAGATATAAATATTGTTCATTTAAAATCGATATCATTATAGATCGGTCTAATTATCATTTAGGAGAATCTAACTTGTATAAAAAACTATTAAATAATTAATTATTCCACTAAATAACCAATGTTAAATTTAGATGCTCATATGATAATAATAAATACGGAGTTGGGGTGTTGCTTACACATCCAGGCAGTTGTTATGTTGGGAAATTTGATTTGTACAAAATCGACGAGTAGATGGTATTGTAGACGTACGTCTATGTTTAGGAGTACGTGATCTGACTCCTGGTGGCAACACATTATTAACTGGGAGAATGTGGTCAGGAACTTTCCACTCAACTTCATTTGGTACAGAAAATATCGTTTCAGCATAGGATGCTCTCCAATAATCAACCACGTAGTAATAACTGCATAAGTTGTGTACTGAAAATCCTCTATGTATAGCTACTGCATACGTACTTGGAAAAATTTCTAACTGAAACTTTCTACACGTACACGTGTTATCATTTAAGTTTACGTTGTATCCGATATTACATCCACATCTCATAGAGAAGCGTAATTGGTCCAATAGTTCCACATATACCTTTTTCGCAACTTTCAGAGTCTTGAAGATTTTATCTTCCTTAGCAGGGATTAGCACACTTGTGCAACTCAATGATTCCTCACGTCGATCATGAAACCACTGTTGTAACTTGTTACAAATGTGCTCAATCATTGCGAGAATTGGTAATTCTCGATCCTTCTTAAATAATGCATTGAGCGACTCCGCATTGTTCGATGTCATCATGTTGTATTGACGTCCTGAAAAATGTGATCGTGCCCAATATTCAATCTCCATATCTGTTAGAACTCCCATGCATCATGTGATTCACTTTCTATTTCGATCATGAACTTATCAAACTCTTCAAAATGTAAGCCTGTGCAGCTTTCTTAAACAATGTAACGACGCCATTGCCCTGATACTTAGTGTTCAGGTTGTCTTGTATATGATATATACAATAACCATTATGTGCATCTAGGGCGGAGCTAGAAATGTTTTTCAATACGGGCAAAATTTCAGTGCGGGCATAAATTTTTTATTAAGACAAACATTTTTTCCAATTTTCCTCCCAAAGTGCAGGTTTTCCAATTTTTATGGCCAATGTGCATGGATATACAACATAGAGTATATCCAACTTGCATGACCAACTTTTCTTCTCCCAAAGTTGAGACCATACATGGCTCCGCCCCTGTGTGCATAAGAAAAGACTTCGATGATATTATTTATTATTGACTGTCCCCGATCAGTTATGAATGCAAGGTTCTGGACGTTCCCAATTACTTCCATCAACTTTTTGTGAAGAACCAATGTAAGGTTCTCGACAATGTCGAATGCAAGACGGTAAATTTTTGTGAAGAACCAATGCAAGGTTCTCGACAATGTCGAATGGAAGACGGTAAACTTAGATGTGGGTATCTTGACATGTTGCAATAATCAATTTGCCTTCGTATCTAGTCTCAAGAGTTGTATCATCGACTAGAATTAGGGGTTGCATTGTGTTTCAAAATCTTCGAATGCATTGTCCAAGGGCTATAAAGAAATACTTGAAGCAATTCTCTCCCTCTGTCTCAATAAAAAATGGAGAATTAGGATTAGTTCTCTACATATTATAGAAAAACCTGACCAATTTAGCATAATTGTCCTCAACCTAACCTATTAAATCCTTCAATGCGCATTCATTAACCTTCCAGACCTTCTAATAGCCCATGACTACCTCATACTCTCAACGAACATCATTAATGATATCCGAAGGTTTATGGATCGATTATGGGTCTTGAAACTTGAGTATTATTTGTCGATCAAAGAAACATGCTCTGGCCTACTTGTGATCATTTCGACGAATACCAACTTCGTAAGTATGTTCCCGTCCATACTTACGAACTACAAAGAACTCATTCGTGTTCATATTTGTCACTCGCAAATGCCAACGACAACTGTCGTCAATGTATATAACTATGTGTGTCGACTTGTTTGATTTCTTCACTTTAAACTCAAAGTTGTATTTCTAAGCAATCCGGTGCACAACTTCCAGCAAATCTTTATTTGTTTCAAATAGTTGCTAGATATACAAATCTTCATCATCAGGAACTACACGCGAACAATTAGAGGATTGTGTATTCGTTCCAGCTTGTGAGCTCCCACCTGATTCATGTCTCCGATGGGATAACGCAATCAAATCCTCATTTGTAAATTTATTTTCATTCTCGTTGTGTTGAACTATCGAGGAAATTCTGTTCGTAATAGTGAGGAATAACTATATGGGGAATATCACATCATCCTACGATCTATCTTCACTGTGTCCCAAAAATCATTTACATTACAATCCCCTCCATTAAAATCTCCGTGTTCACTTTTGGGGACATTCTTTTTAACTAAAGTTATGCAAATAGGAGTCGTGCAATTTTGGTTTAGTTCAATTAAAACATTTATCTCAACTTTGGAAGTAACTATTATAGGTAGAATTGAAATGAACGTATGCTCGCTGAATAGAAATTACAATTTCATGTCATACTGAGAAGGATCGACGTTGAGCTTATTCGGTAAATTGTGATACATTTCTGCATACCATGTACTCAATATTATCACAATTTCAATAGCATTATGTCTCTCACTAATCCATTTCCACGCTCATCCATCATTTTCGTTTATTTCAAATTCACCAAAGTAATAAACCGGTACTGCAGCTGATTTCATATCTGCATTAGAAAACATAATTTGTTAAAAATATAATTAGAAGATAAAAAATGGGAAGAAAATTTGTCAGGGCCGGCAGCCGACCGTCTGGGCGATGCTAGCCAAGGCCGTCGGCCGACTGTCTATGCAGATGAATTTTTTTCCGTTTTTACTTAAATAAAATTTTAGATCTATTTAAAATTATAAAATTTTATCTACTTATGTGAAAATAAGATATAATGATTAAAACAATTTACTAATTCTACAAAAACGTAATTAAAAATACATAAATATACTTACCGATTCGAAGTGCTGGCTAGAAATAATATTTTTTTTGTTGAGCACTTGATAAATTTATAAGATTTCAAAGTTGAAACGGATGAAAAATAAAACAGTTTCTATCTATGTTGAAGTAAACAGATAAAAAAATTGATTTCAATTTGAAATTTTAATTGGGAAGTGTTTGGAATTCTTTGTAACTTAAAAGAGTATTATTGTCTTTTAAACAATACCATATTATTGTAATTGTGTAACAACATAAGGATAATTTTGTCTTTTACGCATGAAGAGGCCATTGTGGTGGATGACAAAAACATTTTTGGTCAAAGTGGAAAATGGTATTGATAACTTGGCCTTTTTAAAAAGTACCTTATTGAAAAACATGCTATTAAGACATGAAATTAATTCGGTTCTATGAAACAAGAAATATGTTGGCTGAAAAACGAGAAATTTTGTTCATTTTGCACGGAATACTGTTTTAGATTATTATTAAGATGTTGCTAATGTAGGATTTTATTTGACTAATAAGCTTGTGAACAAATCATGAAATGATTCTCTTCGGCCAAATAAATTTATTAAATCTAAAGAGTTAGCCAATCACATTAGTTGACAAGTTCTGTTCAATAAATCCATTTTATTTTGCAAGCAAGAGAATAATTCATATAGATGACAAATCATAACAATGATAGAGTTTGATGAGGTAATTAAAGGCATAGAGTCGAAGGCCGATTGCCCAAGAGCTAAAAGTGAAGTGGTTGTAGCACAGGACAGAAACTGGGCATGGAATTTTGAGGCTTGAGGGACCTCGGACGATGATGAAGCTACAGGCACAGAGTCGAAGGCTGATTGCCCAAGAGCACAGAGTGAAGTGGTTGAAGCGTAGGACAGGCACACAAATAGGTTTCCAGACTACTCAAAAACAATTTACAACCTTGTGTAAAAGACAATAGTCTCGAGTGTTTCATGGACAAATTTTGAATACGGTTTTGCTAATGGTACATCGAGATGTACCTAATGGTGTACACCCCACTCACATGGGTGTGAGACTCTTTCAAGGGTCTCACACCCATGTGAGTGGGGTGTACACTATTCGGTACACTCCATTATGTACCACTAGACAAATTCTTTTGAATATGCATTCAAGGATGTAGTCTTGAAGTGTAACCTTCTCGAGAAAGTTCTTATCTTAGATGTTTAGGGTAAAGGGTTCTAGAAAAATTAATCTCAAGAATTGATTTTCACAACCACGTTGGCTAAGCAACGCTGAACTTGTGTAGGAGTCGAGAGAGCTTGAGTGATCATAACTATATTTAGAGAGTTCTGATATAGTATTTGTAAATTCCTCTCGTAATAATGTTTTTCAATATGTTTTCTCTTTGTTTGTTTAGTAACTTTTAGGTGTACCATTTAGTGCACACCGATGAGATGTGCACACGAACTGTCTTATAATTTACTATCAAGTCGGATCTTAGTACTAATTTTCAAAGTCTTTAACTACATTTTACACGTTATGGAGAGATGCTCGCATGGATAGCTACATTTTTTCTTCAAAATATTAGGTCGTGTTCTAGATTCTTTTTTAGGAGTACAATTGCATTATATTTTTTAGTGCCACTCATTTTCTCATAATTTTGCCATCGCGATTGCAATTTTGCAAATTGAATTACAAGAATGAGTCTTACCTGATGAATTATGTCATAAAGATGATGAACTTTTATCTTTCTAGACTACGATTTTTTTTTTTAATGAAATGCCAAAAAACTAGAGCATCTCTATTTCTTTTATTAGTCTTCCGTCTTAATTATGGTTAATTGTTGCGTTTTTACTATCGCAGCTGTATGTTATCGAACGAGTAATATAGTGAACCTATGAGTCAGGATTGTCGTTCCTAAGAGGGCTATACTTTAGCACTTAATTTAATTTTTCTCTAATTACTATTCAATAAAAGTAGATAAAAATTTGTATGGTTTATTTTTAATCTAGATATGTGAAAACAATTGGATTGGTTTAGAAATTAAATATTGAACAAATATTAGGACAAAATAATTTCATCCATTGATCACTTTTACATCTTAAATCAAGATTCATAAAATCTAAAGTAGTATTCGATTGAATTCTCCTATTGTATTCCATTTACCCCTCTTGGGTTCTCATTGAGTCTATTTAATTAATTCAATTTCATATTTTTATGCGAATCAAGCTTAGTTAAACGAGTTCTTTATTCTAGGAATTCAATTATGATCACAATCATTAGTATATGTATCTCTATACATTGTACTAATTTACCAGATTTTACTTATGGTCTAAATCCTAAACTCACTTCTCGATTCGTAAATGATTCACGAAATTATCAAATTAGTGATTAAGTAATTTAATGCATTAAATTCATAGTAAAATCAACATATGGAAAAAATAAAAAACAAGAATCTTAATTAAAAGACATAAATGGTCTCAATTGAGTTACATTATTTGCCCTACAAGAGATTTAACTACTCATAATGAAAGAGGACTAACAATAGATAGTCATTGAGTACATCACTGGATTTGTAGTAAAAATGTAGAAGAAAAAAAATATCAATCTTGTCCCAAGATCTTCTCCGTCTTCTAATCAATGCTTCAAACGTTGAATTTCTTGTTGTTTTCCTTCCTTGAATTGCTTCCCTTAAATCTCAAAGTTTGTTTCTTACCTCTCAATCTGTGGAATCCCTCAAAAGTGTGAGAAAATTGAAGTTATAGGTCTCTACCCATGCGTAGAAAGTAGAGAACGCCACAACGTCGATGGGTGGCACCACAGCGCCCTCAATCAATCTCCCATGGCATCACAGCGCCCAGAGCATGGCATCACAGCGCCAAGTCTTTGTATCTCCATTCTTTTGTGGCGTCGTGGTGCCTCAACTCTACTTCTCTTCCTTTTGTGGCGCCTTGGCGCCACTATTCCTGTACTGGTGTGCCACTTTTTCAATCAATTTACCTTGCTCAGTTATCCACATTTTCTTTTCGATTCATTTCAATAGCTTTATTTGATGAATTTTTTCATGTCTTTCACCATCTTAGCAATCCTATAAAACAATAATAACAAACAAATTAAAAGCAAATACTTGCAAAATCTATCTTTACAATCAAGTTAAAATTGATTTAAACTCATGAGAAAAACACTCTTCAAGTACTCCCAAACTTAATAGTTTGCTAATCCTCGAGCAAATATATATATATATATATAAAAGATAAAATAACTAAAGACACAAAAAACGATTCGTCAGATGGCTCGCCTTTTGGCTCAGTATTGAGAACATCATATCACATTCATGAATGGTTTCAAGATCGCAATGAAAGAGCTAACCTTCCACTTATTCCATGCAAAACAGTTGAGTGTATGTGAAGAGTCAAGTGTAACGTCGTACAATTGTAAGTTGGTTCACTTCCCAACTCTCAGTGGTCAATTGTTTCATTTCTTTGCTTATGAGATTCACACTCCCCCAAACTTGTTTTCTTCTATTCTCTCACCATGGTGTAATTCTAAGGTTTAATATTACTAATCAATTTCTCACATCACTCTAATTCAACCGATGACATCAACAATTCATTCATGTGATGATTCTCCTTACTTATGAATCTTTCAATAATTTAGTTTATACTAAGTAATTCAAACCCATTAGTTATCTAAATCTCCAAGATCAGTTCTTTTGCGTACTTATATGCCAATTTTTTTTCTTTTCCAATTATTAAGTCACCATTTTTTTCTCTTCTTGACCCCTATAGCGAGTGTTAGGTTAGTAACTTCCTTATTTTTGTATACCAAACGATATTAGATTTTAAGAGATCCTTACAGACTTAATAACTCGAGTGAAAAAGGTGTAGGCATGAGACGTAGCTCAATAAGTACAATGCTTCTTTTCTATAAAATTGAAGCGAAATTTACAAGGATTAGATCGCTAGCAGTTGGTCATCACCAAACTTATACTAGAAAGATAAGGCACTCTACACAATCTTTTTACATCCAGGGAATCGCCATCATCTTAAATTATTTCTTTCACCAGTTAGAACGCCCCAAATTCTTAAATATATGGTTAAAGGATGTTGTAAATCAGGGGTTAGAAGTTCAACCACCTAAGTTATCAATTTAGCTTACGCATATAAACCCTCATGTTCCTGTACAATGCTAAACTTAATACTCGTGCATGAATATTATACCATTTCACATAAATAGGTAAAAACTCAACTGAAGCATATAAATCTTCCACACTCCACAAACTAACACATGATCGCAAGTATATTCATCATCACCCACGAACCATCCGACTCACACAATCATGTTATCTTTCCACACATTCACACTAAATTAAATAATAGTGACACAATCATACTACTAAACAAAAAGAACCAACAACAATTGATCCAAATGATTTACCCCCCCCCCCCAAAACTTAAAGCATACATTATCCCTAATGTGAAAATAATTATAAATGAGGGGTAGGACTTCTCTGAAATCATCTTTGGGTGTCATTGCCATCACCTTGGTGAGATCGATACTGGTTGGCTAGATACGATGGATATGCTGGTTGTGGAGGGTTACATGTGGGGATAAGCGGAGGCCAGCACTGAAAAGAATTCATTTTGGTATTGATACTGAGTATACATGGAGTTCTGTAACTGTTGATATTGATTATTCATGGAAGCCTGCAACTAATCCAGTTTGTACTGAAGTCCATCATATCTTTCTTGATTCCTTGATTCCAACTCATCGTATCTTTGAGCCAGTTGTAGTTGTAAAGCTTCAATTCGACCCGTAATGTCATCAGTCTGGGAACTAGTAGGCAGAGGGTCATTGGGCAGGGATGGCTGGGCCTCTGTAACCTGTGGTGGGGCATTAGCAAAGAACTGCTTGCTAGAGAATTGCCAAATAAGCTTCTTAGTCATGGCGGACTTAGGGTGAACTATCTCCTCAACTGGAGAAGTCGCAATTCCTCCTTTCCTACATTGAGCATAAATTAAGGAAGGATAATCTAGACCGGTAGTTGTCTAAATAACCATGCCCAAGTCAACTCTTAGGCCTGGATGAATAGCATAGTTTAAGAGTGCCCGTTCCTTGGTCATCTCACAAGTTTACCACATATGAAATAGTGCCAAGCCTTGCAACAAAGAACATGCCCATAGCTGGAAAGTTGGGGACGTTAGAGCCTGATCGTTTCCATGTGACCTTTGGGTGGCCTAACTCTCGAATTACATCTGTTGGATCGATTGCCCCTTCTTTGTGCAGTCTGGAAAAGTCGTCCTCATCAATATCCAACAATCCATGGAACGGATTAATTGTGGTTCGATCAACACTGATCCACCTTCATCTGACATACACCTTTAATTTCTGTTGCTCATTTACATTTGCATAAATTTCACGCATCACTGTTATTAGTCCCGACTATGATTGCCTGGTAAACAGCTCTCAATTTTGACCCTCAATCTGTTCTCGCATATAAGGTTCAAGATCATCAAAGCCCCGTTTTGGAATACAATTCTTGTTAACTACCATGTCATGGTATCTATTTTCTGCTTCCTCTCTTACAAATTTGCTGTTATCAAAGAAGTTAGATGAAGAGGCCGAAGACTTTGATTTCTTTTTTGGTGGCATTGTGTACTCCGCGAAGTAAAATGAAATAAAGTGAATCTTCCACCAACAAACTCAAAACTAGTCCACACACCACCACAATTTGACTAAAACACACATCTCTCAACAAATCAAATCACCTCCAACCACTCAATTCTCCACAAAGGTACTGTAATTTCATTAAACAAGAAGGCAAATTGATCAATTAATTCACAGGAGGAAGTGAAATTCGTTGAGGCATTTCAATAAACACCATACAAGCATTACACAATTCATATCTAACACCCCCCAAACGTAATTCCAAACAAAAAATCAAATCTCAAGTTTCCGTGCAAGCAAAATCTACCACAACCTGTTAAACATTTCATAATCCATACAAGTACTAATGATCATTTAGCATAAATTACTACCACAAACAAAAATACGTGTAAAAACATACCTTGTCAGTTGTAGCAAGCCCAATAAATTGAAGGCATGTAGGAAAGTTAAATTTATGTAAATGAAGTTGTGAAGATGATGGATGGGAGAAATTGTGGAAGTAAGAAATGGGAGAAAAAGAGAGAGTTAGGGTTGAAGAAAGGGAGTTTGAAAAATAAAGATGGAGGATGGGACACACACACACACACACACACAAAATAAAAGAAATAAAAGGGAAAATAAAATAAAGAAAATAGAAAGGGAGAATTGGCGAGGGCATGGCGCGCTACGCCTCAATTAGCGTGGCACTGCAACATCACGTCTCTACCATTGCTTTTTATTATTATTTATATACCTCCTTCTTTGTTGTTATCATCTTCATGCACTCCATAACTCGATTTCCATCTCCCGTCAACCTGTAATGTATCTTTCAATTGGGAATTTTTCTATGTAATAAAATGAAAATGTCACTACTTTAGCATTAATTATCTACAAAATAGAAAATAAAACAAAAACTAAGAATCAAATAAAGGGTAGAGCTGGGTTGCCCCCCCCCCCAATGAGCGCTTCTTTGAAGTCATTAGCTGGCGGTTATTCTGGAATGGCTAGTTCAAGGCTCTCTTTCACGGTGGAAAACTCTTCTATTTAGTGCTTGATGCATTGGCTATTAACCTTGAAATTTCCTTTTGTTGGGTCATGCAATTCAACTACGTCGTAGGGAAATAGTTGTGCTATAGTGAAAGGTCTAAACCATTTGGATTTCAATTTTCTTGAAAAGAGTTTAAGCCTGGAGTTATACAAGAGCACTTGGTCTCCCACTCTGAAAATTCATTGATGAATGTTTTTATCATGCCACTGTTTTGTCCGTTCTTTGTAGATGGATGCATTTTCGTAAGCTTCTCTCTTGAATTCTTCCAATTCATGCAATTTTAAAATCCTTGTTTCTCCAGCCTTCTCTAGATCCATGTTCAACTGATTCAATGCCCAATACGCTTTGTGCTCAAGCTCAATTGGCAGGTGGCACGCTTTCCTAAATATTAGTCGGTATGGGGACATTCCAATCAATGTCTTGTACGCTGTGCGATAGGCCTACAATGTATCGTCCAATTTCTTTGATCAATCTTTCTGAGATGCATTCACAGTGAGTTTCAGAATTCTTTCAGTTGTCTATTAGAAGTTTTGACCTGTTAACTTGTCTGGGTTGGTAAGGAATGACAATTCGATGTTGCACCCCATATTATAAAGTACCACTTGAAATAGCCGGTTGTGAAAATGAGTCCTACCATCACTTATTATGGCTATTGGGGATTCATAGCGGTTGAAGATATGTTTCTTTTTAAAGTCTATTACTACCCTTACATCATTGGTGGGCAACGTCTTGGCTTCCACCCATTTGGAGACGTAATCTACTACCACCAGGATATTTCGATTACTACAAAATGATTAGAATGGTCCCATAAAATCAACTCTCCATATATCAAATATTTCCACCTTCAGAATATTGTTTAGAGGCATCTCGTGACGGGCTGATATGTTACCAGTTCTTTGATTTATCACATGGTCTGCAGAAACTGTGACAATCCATAACCATTGTTGGCCAAAAGAAAACACACTGAAGCACCTTTGCTGCTATTTTAGTGAGGCCAAAGTGTCCTCCGTAGGCTGAAGCATGAACCCTTGAAAGGATAGGTTTCATCTCATCCTCTAGCATACATCTTTTGATAATTTGGTTCACCCCTCTTCTGTATAAATTTAGGTCATCCCAAGACTAAAGTTTAGCTTCATGTAGCTGCTGCTTCTTTTGATAGTAAGTAAGGTCTGGATCCACATAACCACTAGCTAAGTAATTGATAATGGCTGCATACCACGGTACTTTATCCACCTTTAATAACTATTTGTCTGGAAATATCTCATTGATGTTAACCTCAACTGTCTCTTTTGGCTACTCTAATCTCAATAAGTGATTTGTTACCTGGTTTTTTGTTCATTTTTTACACAAATCTTGATATCAAACTCTTGCAGTAACAAAACCCATTGAATCAGCTTGGGTTTCGCGTCTTTCTTCTTAAACAAATACTTCAAAGCTGAATGGTCATTATAGACTATCACCTTTCAACTAATCAGATAAAAATAAAATTTGTCAAACGCAAAAACCACTGCTAGCATTTCATTTTTAGTTGTGGCATAGTTGATTTGAGCATCTGTCAACGTTTTTCTAGTATAGTAGATAATATGCAATATTTTCCCCTTGCATTGACCTAGCAGTGCCCTTACTGCAAAAGGCATCACACATAAGCTCAAAAGGTAGTTCCCAATCTGGTGCCACTATGACAGGTACAGATGTCAACTTTTCCTTCAAAGTGTTAAGGTCTGTTAAACACTCATCAAAAAAATTAAATGGTATATCCTTTTCCAATAGATTGCACAGCGATTTTGTAATCTTTGAAAATTCTTGAATAAATCTTCTGTAAAATCCTATATATCCCAGAAAGCTTCTGATGCCCTTAACTAAATTAGGTGGCTGCAATTTTTCAATCATCTGTATCTTGGTTTCTTCCACCTCAATAAGCTGCCTTTTTAAGAGGCAGTCGAGAGGGGCCTTTTTTTTAAGGCCCACAAGCTGGCTTGGAGCCCGAGCCTCGAGCCGGGCGGGCTCGAACTTTTTCCCAACCGAGCTACAGGCGACTCGAGCCGACAAGCCTAATTGTCGTCCCTAAGGGCAAACCTACGTCAAGGGAGGCAGTAGAAAAGATACTAAACATCATGATTTTTTTTTTTTTTTTAATTTTTTTCGCATGTTTGATTTAGATAGCTCTAAGATCCTAAACCGTGTTCTCCACTGAGACATGATAGATAAAAATAATAATAAAAAATAAAAATATGGGCAGTGAATCCTTTAAATGAGTGAAGTTCATATTACTCTGTAAATATTGCCGTGACTTCACAAAAATAGATGAATCTAACGAATTCGAGCAATGACAATACAGGAATAGAGTGGTTTTGACCACGCAAGTGAAATTTTCATTTTGCCAATTGCCAATCGTTGAGGAAGTTCCTTTCCCCCGAATCTTCAAGCAAAATTCAATGAAGTTTTTTTTTCATTTTTCAGACTCTTTTCCAGGACGATACATTAAACTAATTTCTTTGTAGCGTTTTCGACTTTTGGCAAGATAATATCTACAATTAACAAGTGTAGACTTGCCTCTCGTAATCGTGTATGAGTTAAATTTAAGAATTCTAATCATACTTCTAAGAAGACAATTCTAGCGTATCTTCCGAGCATGTTCTCAAAAAAATAATAAAAAAATATATATACATAAACAACAACCACAATAATAATAATACAAATGGTTTTGCCACGTACAGTTATAATTTTGATTAAAAGCTAACATATTTTGTTATAAATCCTCTCTACCGGCTGATTTTTGCTATTTGGATAGTTTCATTTGCATGATTGTGGCATACAAGTAATTTGCAGATTAATGTAACTTCACCAACAATTTTTCATACATCATGTTAGATTGAACCGTATTCGTGAGGATAGAAACATACTGACATTTTACATATTCAGCCAACTAATGGATTCTCTATTTCTACTCCTTCAACAAGATAGCACTACAATGTCACAACATAAAGAAACAGAAGAGCCTTCCTTCAACAGAAATGCAGAACGTGAGACCATTTTTTTGCCTGTTAAAGTCTCTGAAAAGGCTTGGAACTCCAATTGATCCTTGTGTGCAGAATAAAGTTGCTTCCTCAAACTACTTTAGCACCAAAGAGCTGGTGACCAAAAAAGCCAAAATACATGCACGTTTTTTGGGAAATATATGTTATTGTAATTAAGATATACTTATCTCAAGAATCCAGTTTATCCGAAAAAGGCAATTCATCAATCTCGTGAAGGCACGAAGAGATATATGACATCAGATAGATGATCTTCCAGAACAAACATCCGATCGGCTATATCTGCCGCATGCTGCACTTCAACTTCTCAGATTCGAGTTCTTGCTTCAAAGATTCAACTCGTTCAAGCAAATCCATGTTTTCCTGTTGAGACAGCGTGAACGAATTAAAATGTTTTTGAATTAGTAACAAAACCAAACAAAACCAAGAAAGAAACAAATGATTAATCATCATAACATAGCTAAATGAAGTTATGCAAATGATTAATCATAACATAGCTAAATGAAGTTATGCAACATTTCACCTTTTGCAGTATTTCCAATTTCTTTTTAAGCCCAACAGAGTCCCCTGCTTTGTGTCTAAGAGATTCCTTAATCTATATAGACAAACAAAATATAATAAGTTCTGTCAGTGAGAGCAACAACTTTATGCCATGCATGCAAAAAGCACAAGATGCAAATTTTACAGTTCTCATAACGTGAAAATTTTAGAAACTGTACATCCAATGATATCATGAAATGAATATGAACTCTCTCACCATTTGTCAAGAAAATCATACATGTACGGAGATTATAAGACACGTCAAAATTACAAGAATTCATACCAATAAGTAGCCACCGGCCAATTCAGGAAAAATTAGAGGAATGAAGATTTAGACAGTTGAAATATGTTTTGCGTAGACTGAAGAGACTCTCGTCCATAAAAGTGACTCAATCTCCATGAAACATGGGAGAAGAGGGAGGGGTAGACCAAACATAACATGGCATATGGTGGGCGCTGAATATCTAATTGCTTTGGATCTTCCAATATATATAGCAATGCAGACTAGCAGGAATCAACAAATTAATATAGCAACCCAGGTATATTAAAAAATGCCTAGTTTGTTGGTATTGTTATGGAGTTTGGGTATAGGGTTGGGGTTAAGGTTAGATATAGTTCATTTCTAAGGTTCGATCAAAATATATCTTAGCTTCATATATAATGTCCATCTACCACTTCTCGTCTCCAACTGTAACTGCATATATTGATTCGTTAATGTTCTTTAAATTCAAACACACAGCAGACATTCTAATTTATATGGAACTGATTAAGAAAATGAAGCATATAAAGAAGTGGACACAGAAAAAATGGCATATTTTGAGAGATGACAAGCCTCAAAATGACAAACAAAGATGATGTAAACCCAAAATACATTTAAGAAATCAAGATAGAGCATAATCACAGTTTGAACTGGCATAGATGAATGACCTGATCATACTTTTGTCTTGTTATGGTAACCTATATCAACCCACAAAATCAATCTCATTGCAAACATTATACGTGTATGAAGCTTAGCATGAAAGGAGGTCACACTTACAGTATATTACCGTCACATATGTAGCACTAGCTGTAGTTTTACTTGTAACCTTTAAATACAAAAGCCAAGAAAGAAGGTGATACATAATATAAGGAATATCGCTATTGTACTACTAGGTTTTTAATTGCAGTTTCATATCAAGTGAGCCATGGTGTGTCATAGATGACAAAACATGATGGATATCAACGCATTGGATCAAAATGCGATTGACCCATAGACAAAATTATTTATAGTTGGTGACAACATAGACCTGTCCGGGACGATTCCATATATACATGGATTCTATAGAAAGTGATTGCCAGCCAACAAAATATCTTAATCTAAGCATGACAAGGGCATATGACATTTCAGTGTAGCATTTATCTTTTATCTACCAATTCAATAGACACATATATTTTTCTGTTTGTACTTCCATGGCTCTAGTTCAACTTTTATGCCCCCTTCCTAATCTTTTATTTTCATTTAGATAAATAAAAACTCAATCCTTTTGATGGTTTGATCAAATACTAAATAGAAAGAAAAAATTTACTTTTCAATATATTCAATATAGTCTCTAAAAAATGCACTTATATCCAAAGCTCCTTAAAGCACTTGCTGATTTTCTCTACATCAGCTCTAAGAAATTAAAATTCATTAATAAGTCATGTGTCTCTCACATGACACACTGCTTAACATCATCTCAGTATGGATTGACTTTTGGGTAGTGGGTCAAGTCGAGAAAAGAGAGATTGCATTAAAGGTTTCAATATGATTAACTATCTAAACTTGACAAGGTGTAGGCCCAGTACAGCCATACAAACTTCAAACTATATATTTACATTTGGAAATTGTTTGCTCAATAGGTCCCTAACCTATACAATAAAAAATAGCTTTGCTATTACAAGTAACAACAACGACCTAGAAACTATATATCCAATGAAATGAATATGAACTACCTTGCATTTTTTCCTAGAAGATCTTGTATATGCTGAGAATGTCAAAGCCACGATAAAAGTGTAAGCAGATCAAATTAATATTATACCAGTATGTTCACTCCACGTTTTCAGCCAAGGGGTTTTGGTATGGGGGCTTGTCAAGGTGAGTTATAGTTCATTTCTTATTTTCTTAGGTTTTGATTAAATATTTCTTCGCTCCAAAGATGCTGCCCATCTATCCTTCATCTACATCTTTAACTTCATAAAGTTATATTGATTCATGTACTGAATAGACTTTCCTGTTTAAATGGTATTGAGAGATGAGTTTAATACTCCGCTAAGAAAATGAAGCATATGTAGCAATGTGACAAAGACAGAATGACATCTTTTGAGAGATGTCCAAAAAAGATGACAACATCCCAACTAAAATTTAGGAAATCAAAATTCAGCATGATCCCCTTCTGAACTGATACAAACGAATAGTCTAGATCAATTTTATTTTTTTATCTTTTCCTTCTTTGGGATTCTTTATAACAAATCAAATCAATCACATCGTCATACATGTCTAAAGCTTGGTATGAAAGTAAGTTACAGTTACAGTTAAAGGGCGCTACGATCAATATAGTTAACACTTGGTCTATATAACTTGTAAACAAATTCCTTCACATTTAAATCGAGGAAAGGTGATACATAAGATAAAGAAAATTGGAATTGTGCTTCTAGGTTAATGTTTGCAGAATCCTATCATAGTGAGCTATGGTATGCTGTATATTACACAAAAAGTGATGGATCAGACCATAATATGATTAGCCTATAGATGAGATTATTTACAGTTGAAGACAACATAAACCAGTCTAGCACCATTCAATATGAACCAGGATTCTTGTAATAAACTATATTTCTCTATAAAACACAAACTATTGACTCTATGAAATACACTTACTTCCGACAGATCCTTATAGCACGTGCTGGTCTTCTCTACCTCTGCATCAAATCTCTGTCTCCACTCCGCAGATTCATCCATAGCTTCTCTATTAGCAAGATCAAATTGTTTTCTGCGACAAGAATATCAACCCAAACAACTGATATCGTAATGTCAACTGCCATTTTACTATTATAAACTATAAACTTCATATGGAAGAAAGATTTGCCGCAAAAATATAGTTCGCAAATTGAGCAGTCGTCCCACCAGTTTCAGTTCATGGGGAATGTACTACAGTAAAACTTATTAAAATACATAATTTATTATTTTTCGGAATAGTTTTAACATATGGGTACAAGAGAATGCTCAGGCAATTTTAGAGTCTTCTTGATTACAAGATATCAATTGCAATCACCAGGCTAACTTAAATACAAACAAATAAATAATTCTACTGTAAAAGCAACAAATACATTAACGGGTCCCTAATAAAATAAATAGTTACAGGGCATTACTGTATTTAAATTTTTCTTAAACTGAAAATCTATCAATTGAACTGAGGAAAATTTTAAATTAATAACAGAAAATCAAATAAGTGATCCCAAACAAATTCCAGCTTTGGTAGATTTTCCATCCATACAGACAACAAAGCCCCAAATAAATTTAAAAAGGGAAGAAATTCACTGTACGAAAGCATATATTCGCAAAAAAATAATAATAATAATAATAAAGAAAAAACTAACCTTAATAATTCGGTTTCACTGGAAGAAATACGATAATCAATAGTCCAGAGCCTCAAGTAGACGGCAATACCCATCAGCATTACCAGCCCCAAAGCTATCAAAATTTGCCGCCTCCTTCCTCGACCCATTTTCTCCCTCTATCTTCTTTCTTCTCTGTCTAGACAATCCTCTTCTTAAAGACGCGATTTTTCTTTTTCTTCTCGCCATGATTACGTGGAGCTGGTAGAAGAGAGGACATCATTCGTCCTATATCACAATTTAGCCCCTCAAGCTTTTATTATTATATTAGGTGAGCCCTCTAAGTTTTCACTTTTTGGATGACTTTCTAGGTTGAGCAACGAATATAAAAGCTACTTATTAATTATTAATTTCTTAAGACATCATAAATAATTAGTGTATCCTTTAGTGTTCCTTTTTTGAAGAAACTTTTTTTCTTTTATTTTGAAATCGACAAATAAGAACTGTTTATTATTTAGGACATCGTATAGTAATTCGTATATCAAAATAATTAGAAAATAAAAATTATTTTCTTTTTTAATTTTTTATTTAAAATTTATTTGTACTTTTTTAAGAATTTTGGGAGTATAGTTGCAATTTGTTTTTACTTTTATTTTTTTTATTTATTTAAAAAGAAGTGTATATTTATTATTTTACAGCCATTAATTGAAAAAATGAATGAAAATAACGATTTTCGCAATAAAATATGAAATAATTGTGAAAATGTCAAAAATGAAAGGAATGAACGCTTTCCACAATAATAATAAAAAGGTTGGGACGTTTTATGCTAATTCTCTTTTAATAATTTATTTGGCCTCATTTACACTTTTTAAAAAAGTTTGGAAGTATGATTACAATTTATTCTTTAACTTTTTTTTATTTTTATTTAAATAAGGGGTATATTTGTCATTTACACAAAAAAAATTGATGAAAATAATGATTTTCACAATAAAATATGAAGGTAATGGTAAAACTATCAAAAAAATGAAAGGTATGGACTTTTTGCACAATAATATTGAAAGATAAATACATTTTGTGCTAATTATCCTTTTTTTTTTTAAAAAAAAAAAGTGCACTTACTTTTATGATTCGTTGGGCAATAATGTTGTTGTAACTCAAACATGAAGATGAGAATTATAAATTACGTATAAATTAATTAGTGTTTACATTCGTCACAATTTGAGGTCATTATTTCATTGTGAACAAAGAAAATGATAAATTGCATTAGTGTTCCTTAATTTATTGTTTGAATATCAAGTTAAAAGGAACAAGTTGTCTTTAAGTTTTTATTGTATTTGACTAAGCAATCCCCAATTACAGAACTCTTTCAGATCTTCATTAAATTGTCACGTGGTTGTCCCTTATGAAACTATGTTACATTTTTATTTCTAAACATCAATTCAACTTGAAAAATAAAACCTATCTTTATAATTAAATGCATAGGAGCAGCATAACAATTTAACACTTTTTGTGATATGAAATTGATTGTGCTACTATAATGACAAATTAAGGCCAACATGCTATTTAGAATCTTAGATAGTACGTTTAGGTCCAACTGTGTCCAAGAAGAATTCCAATAAACGAAAACCACACATAAAATCAATTTGAGACAAAGATGGGCCGTCAAGAACCGAAGATGTAGGATGTGTAGTTGGTCAAATTTAGTATGAATCATACATACGTTGGAGTCGACGACTCTCCCATTGGTTCCTCATCTGATATTCCGATAAAAGATAATCAATTTGGCCTTTGCAACAGCTTGATACACTATCCCCGTTCAACCCTTTTGTGTGAAATGTGTTTCTTGGTACATGATTGTTGATTTAACATGGCGAATTAATTATCAATTACACTAACAATTAAATTAATATATACAAGTCAAATTGGATGTCTCCAAAATCCATAGCATAGATCAAAAAGCCGAAATTTCTGCGTTACGTGAATTGCGGGATTAATAAACTTCATTAATATGATTCAATCACCATGATCATTGGACTTCATCATGGATTATAAATTTATAATACACTAAATATTTATTATTTGGAGAAGTTAGGTACAAGTTTGACAATTCTTGTGGTGAATCAAAATATATTGAACATTATTATTTGGATTTTTTTTTAAATATCAACAAAGTCATAATTTTATGGATGTGAAATTGCAAGGGTTTTAGGATTTTGAGGGAAAGTATTAAGAGGGGTAAAATTATTGAGGATAGAATAAAGGGAATTGTTTTAAAGTGGATTATAAATACAATGTTTGGTGCTATATCATCTTAGAAAATCGAACAGGACTACAAGTAAAATAACAATTTTTTAGTTATAAGATTTTTTTTAACTTAAAAAGTGACTTTTTTTTTTACTTTTAATTTATTTGTACATAAATTCCTTTTTGCAAGGTGTCCGGGCTTGCGTCCGACTAGATCCTTGTCCCTGAACCTCCGGCCCCTCAGCAGCTCAGGGAGGTAAATCGCAGGATGTGTCCTTGTTAGCTCCCAGGTTCCCACAACTCATTTGGACTCTTTCCGCAAAAAGAGCTCTCCTCACTGGGCGTTTGTTCACACCAATGGCTTCCTCTCCATTTGTACATAAATTATTTATACATAAGGAATATATATACAGTCTTATTTGATTCTCATTTTTTTTTAAATACAATTTTCTTTCACTTCTTTTTAACCAGATATTCTTCTATAAAATAATATTATACGTAAATTCAAAACTTTTCAACTTTTAAAGTGTATATTGAATTTGGATTGAGTTTAAATATGGTTTATATTGGATTGAGCCTGCGTTTTTTGTTTTCATAATGATTTGAGTCAAGTGTATTAGGCTTAAGTTCTTGGTCTAGGTTTAGTTTTGGTTGGGTTGGGTTCGGCTTAGGTTTCTATTTGAATTGAGTATGGAAAATTCCGTATCTACATTATTCCAAAAAAACGATTTCATAATTTACTATGTTACATTGTTAAAACCGAAAATACTATGAAATATGTTTACATATACCTCCTTCTAAAAAAGGCCTTACACCACATTCTGTGATGGAACCTTTTTAAATTCAGACTATTTCATTTTATTCATTAGTGTCATTCCTAAATTACAAAAGGAATTCAAAAAATTATGATGGCCAAAAACAATAATTGTCGGCCTGTTTAATAATCACCATGTAGTTCCATACTAATATCATAGGCTTCAACATCATCGTGTAAGAGGATCAATAGCAAACATTTTTTAAAACGGATTTCATATGATTAGGTTTAGGGAATTTCTTGGTGAATGATTTAAGGGAGAGACGATTTAGTAGTGAATGATTTAAGGGAGAGACGATTTAGTAGTGATTTTGGTTTGGAATACAAAAGGACACTATTTTAAGGATTTTGTAATTAATTTGACACGTTAAGGGCATGTTTGTTAGAACGTAATTTAATTGCCCATTTGTTAGAGTAAACTTAGCTAAGTAATGAATAGCATGTATGATTTGGTTAGTTTTTCAAATTTCTATTTTACTATATAAAAACAATATTTATGGTTTTAAAAAAGTTGCATAATATATTCTAAATATTTATTAAAAAATAGGCATGTGACATAGTTTTTTCAATTGAGTATGGGTTTGGGATTTAAATTGACCCTCTCTCTAATTATTCAAAATATCTAAATTGATCTCCCAATTACTGGAAACATCTAAATAGGTCCCCTTATAAAACGGAATATCTAAGTTGACCATCCAACTTTGATAACATTGAAATATTTTAAAAAAAAAAAGTGCACTTACTTTTATGATTCGTTGGGCAATAATGTTGTTGTAACTCAAACATGAAGATGAGAATTATAAATTCTTTGGTAACATTGAAATTCATCCTCCAACTAAAAATGTCATTTAACTTCATCCTCCAACGACTAAGAACTTTTTCATTGACCCTCCAACTACTAGAAATATCGAAATTAATCCTACAACAATTTATAACTACAAAATGGTCTTCTAACCGAAGCAAAAACCTTCAGTAATTGCAAAATTCTTAATTGATCATCCAACAACTGATCCTCAAAGTAATTAAAATTCTAATTTGACCCTTAATCTATAAGAATTTTTTTAAATGATCCTCCAACTATTAGGAACTACAAAATTGATTCTCCAACTAATGGAAAATCCTAATTTGACCCTGAAGAAATGAGAAAATTCTGAATTGATCCTTCAATTATAGGGAACTACAAAACTGGTCCTCCCAACTAATTGAAATTCTAATTTGACGCTTACGCAATGAGGAAAATACTAAATTGATCCTCCAACTATTTTGGAACTACAAAATTGATCCTCAAGTAATTGAAAATCTTGTTTGACCTTTCAGAAATTAGTAAATTCTTAATTGATCCTCCAACTATTTTGAATTACAAAACAAATGCCGTTGATTGACAATTCTAACTATATGAACTCAAAAATTGATCCTTCAAATATGAAAGACAAACAAATTCATCCTCAAACTATTCAGAACTTCTAAATTGATCATCCAGATAGTATCAACATCTAAAAAGATCCCCCTAGTATTCGAAAAATCTAAACTGGTCGTCTATCTATTGTTAACATTTAAAATGATCCTCACACTAATTTGATGATCTAAATTCATTCTCCAACTATTAGGAAATTGTGGTCCTAAAAGTACTCTAAACTCCTTATTTGATCCAAACTACTAAGAATATCTAAATTGATCCTCTATTTAATAGGAACATCAAAGTTCTCTCCAACCATTGCAAACATTGTAAATCATCATCAAAATATTAAGAGCTTCTTATTTGATCCTCCATAGATTCATAATATTTTGATCTCATCCTCTTACTAAATAGGATAACTAAAATGACCTCCAATAATTCATAATATTATATTTAATCTTCTAACTATGTAGAACGTTTAAAGTTATCTTCCATATTCAAAAGATCTGAGTTGGCCCTCTTACCATTTTGAACATAGGAAATCTACCTCTAAATGCTAGGAACTTGTAATTCGATCCTCCAATTATATATAACATATGATTTGATCATCCAACTATGTCAGACAACTAAATTGATTGTCACTATTTGGAACATCTATTTTGATCCTTAAATTATTTAGAATATCTAAATTGATCCTCCATCTATTTCATATATCGCAGGATGTGTCCTTGTTAGCTCCCAGGTTCCCACAACTCATTTGGACTCTTTCCGCAAAAAGAGCTCTCCTCACTGGGCGTTTGTTCACACCAATGGCTTCCTCTCCATTTGTACATAAATTATTTATACATAAGGAATATATATACAGTCTTATTTGATTCTCATTTTTTTTTAAATACAATTTTCTTTCACTTCTTTTTAACCAGATATTCTTCTATAAAATAATATTATACGTAAATTCAAAACTTTTCAACTTTTAAAGTGTATATTGAATTTGGATTGAGTTTAAATATGGTTTATATTGGATTGAGCCTGAGTTTTTGTTTTCATAATGATTTGAGTCAAGTGTATTAGGCTTAAGTTCTTGGTCTAGGTTTAGTTTTGGTTGGGTTGGGTTCGGCTTAGGTTTCTATTTGAATTGAGTATGGAAAATTCCGTATCTACATTATTCCAAAAAAACGATTTCATAATTTACTATGTTACATTGTTAAAACCGAAAATACTATGAAATATGTTTACATATACCTCCTTCTAAAAAAGGCCTTACACCACATTCTGTGATGGAACCTTTTTAAATTCAGACTATTTCATTTTATTCATTAGTGTCATTCCTAAATTACAAAAGGAATTCAAAAAATTATGATGGCCAAAAACAATAATTGTCGGCCTGTTTAATAATCACCATGTAGTTCCATACTAATATCATAGGCTTCAACATCATCGTGTAAGAGGATCAATAGCAAACATTTTTTAAAACGGATTTCATATGATTAGGTTTAGGGAATTTCTTGGTGAATGATTTAAGGGAGAGACGATTTAGTAGTGAATGATTTAAGGGAGAGACGATTTAGTAGTGATTTTGGTTTGGAATACAAAAGGACACTATTTTAAGGATTTTGTAATTAATTTGACACGTTAAGGGCATGTTTGTTAGAACGTAATTTAATTGCCCATTTGTTAGAGTAAACTTAGCTAAGTAATGAATAGCATGTATGATTTGGTTAGTTTTTCAAATTTCTATTTTACTATATAAAAACAATATTTATGGTTTAAAAAAGCTTGCATAATATATTCTAAATATTTATTAAAAAAATAGGCATGTGACATAGTTTTTTCAATTGAGTATGGGTTTGGGATTTAAATTGACCCTCTCTCTAATTATTCAAAATATCTAAATTGATCTCCCAATTACTGGAAACATCTAAATAGGTCCCCTTATAAAACGGAATATCTAAGTTGACCATCCAACTTTGGTAACATTGAAATTCATCCTCCAACTAAAAATGTCATTTAACTTCATCCTCCAACGACTAAGAACTTTTTCATTGACCCTCCAACTACTAGAAATATCGAAATTAATCCTACAACAATTTATAACTACAAAATGGTCTTCTAACTGAAGCAAAAACCTTCAGTAATTACAAAATTCTTAATTGATCATCCAACTATTTGAAACTACAAAACTGATCCTCAAAGTAATTAAAATTCCAATTTGACCCTTAATCTATAAGAAACATTTTAAATGATCCTCCAACTACTGGAAACGACAAAACTGATCTTCAAACTAATTGAAAATCTTAATTTGACCCTTCAACAATTAGAAAATTCTTAATTGATCCTCCAACTATTAGGAACTACAAAATTGACTCTCCAACTAATGGAAAATCCTAATTTGACCCTGAAGAAATGAGGAATTTCTGAATTGATCCTTCAATTATAGGGAACTACAAAACTGGTCCTCCCAAGTAATTGAAATTCTAATTTGATGCTTATGCAATGCGGAAAATACTAAATTGATCCTCCAACTATTTTGGAACTACAAAATTGATCCTCCAAGTAATTGAATATCTTGTTTGACCTTTCAGAAATTAGTAAATTCTTAATTGATCCTCCACCTATTTTGACTTACAAAACAAATTCTGTTGATTGACAATTCTAACTATATGAGCTCAAAAATTGATCCTTCAAATGTGAAAGACAAACAAATTCATCCTCAAACTATTCGAAACTTCTAAATTGATCCTCCAGATAGTATCAACATCTAAAAAGACCCCCTAGTATTCGAAAAATCTCAACTGGCCGTCTGTCTGTTGTTAACATTTAAAATGATCCTCAGACTAATTTGATGGTCTAAATTCATTCTCCAACTATTAGAAAATTGTGGTCATCAAAGTACTCTAAACTCCTTATTTGATTCAAACTATTAAGAATATCTAAATTGATCCTCTATTTAATAGGAACATCAATGTTCTCTCCAACCATTGCAAACATTGTAAATCATCCTCAAAATATTATGAACTTCTTATTTGATCCTCAATATATTAATAATATCTTGATTTCATCCTCTTACTAAATATGATAACTAAAATGATCCTCCAATAATTTCGTATCTACATTATTCCACAAAAAGATTTCATATTTACTATGTTATATTATTAAAACCAAAAATACTATGAAATATGTTTACATATACCTCATTCTAAAAAAGGCCATACACGACATTCTGTGACGGGTCCTTTTTGAATTCAGACTATTTAATTTTATTTATTAGTGCCATTCCTTAATTGAATAAGCAATTCAAAAAATGATGATGGCCCAAAAACAATAATTGTCGGTTTGTTGAATAATCACCATGTGATTCCATACTAACATCATAGGCTTCAACATCATTGTGCAAGAGGATCAAATCACAAAACATTTTTTAAAACGAATTTCGGATTGCATACACAAACACATACACCATTATGAGATAAATTGAATTTTCAGAGAATATCAAGGCACGATTATATTGAAGCAAGAATGCAAATTTCCATCCACAATTTCATGGTCTCTTCATTACGATTTTCACATTATTAAAAAAATCTTTTGAAACATATCCACTCACGATACATATCATTACGCACAGAAAATCATATATATATCATGCCTGTGCAATGCACGGACTTTTTTTTTTTTTTTATAAAGGTAACGTTAGTGTATAGAGCATTAAGGATTGATAGGAAAATTGTTCTTTGGATTAGGTTAGCAAAATTAACTGAATTTGATAATGTAATTTCCATACGATTTACCAATACAATACAATTCATTTGATGAAACACAATTCTAAAGTTTTATAGAGATTTGATCTGACGGGTCGTTTCAAAAATTGCAATTCCTTTGTCACCTTGAGACCAATTCATGCCTCAATGTACATGATTTCTTAGATCAAATCAATGCTTTCATCCTATTGTCCAGAACTACATGCAAAATAATTTAGTTATGTCAGTTTCTATTCCTAAAACTGTAATGGCAATATTGTTTTCATGATATCAAGAACTCACGTTATAAATTAATTAGATTAAAAGTCAACAAGTCTTGGAAGAAACATATAATAGCAAATGAACTATATAATTATTTGACTTGAGAGGAACATTTTCCTATTAGAAAAAATAGCAGAATGAACAGTAAGAATTTGTACATTCTAACTCTTTGATTCTTCACATATCAAGCATCTCTCTAATTTCAAATATTGCACAAAGGAAAGCTCAAAAGACAAGTAAAGAATAACAAAAGTGCTAATAACTACTCACTGGAAGAGCTTTCTCCCAATGAGAAGGTAGATCACCAGTAATGATAGACTTCAATTCTGCTGCTTCGTCCGAATACTTCTTCTCGTATTCAGTAAACTTAGCATTCCATCTAGCTTCAGGGGTATGGTAGCTCCAATGTCTAATATGAAAATTTTTACATACATATTAATGGGAAGTCTGGCTACGGAGATTACAAATTTACTAACAAATTGACCGACGTATGAAATTTTTTTCCAATACCAAGTCTAATGTTATAGACTTGCCTGTTCAATTTATTCTCCTGCAATTTTGAGCAGAACTTTTGTGCAGCTTCTCTACTTCATTTTCATTGTCCTGTGGATTCTGCTTGCTGGCACATATTTTGAAGAATCAATAAGAGTCATTAATTACTAATGAATAAACTTAACTATAACGTTAGGAAAACAGATGGTATATTTCAAGTTCAGTTGAAGTTCAAGACATGTCGCCTCCAACTAAATTGAAGTACAGAAATACCTGATTGGATGAAGTGATTTGGAAGAATAGAAGGAAAATGGTTCTAAGAAATTTAAATCTCATAATGGGTACTCTTTCTCATATGCTAGCAAACAACAAAGAGTGGAGGTTATATGAGAACTGGAATATGCATTTTTCATCTGGGTTCTTTATCCTACGAAATGCTGCCAAGAACTCAATACCAATTGATAACTAGCAGGTATACCCTAAAATTATTTCGAATAAAGGAAATTGACAAGTTTTCGAGATTTCTCTTTGAAGATAATACCTTAGACATTGAAGTAAAGTTTTTGCAGCAGAAGCCTCTTACTGTCTTACATTGCTTCCATGGCAGTCGTTTGCTCAGTATCTCTGTGCATCAAGATGTTTTGTATATTTAGGAAGGAGAGCTTTCCAATTATAAATCTCACAAGTTCATATCCAAAGAAGTTGTTACAAGAAAAGGCCCAAAACCGACTCAACAAATGACCGAAAACGCTCAAACCAAAGGCATCAAGATTTTCATCGATTCGGGCTCAGATCACGCATTGTACCCGTCTGTACAATGTGAAAACTCATAAACCACACTCACAAACCACAAACACAGAGGCAGTCGCTACAATGGACCCAAATCACTCAAACACGAACGGGAAACTCTCCACAAAATCACATCCGAACAGTCACACAGACTAGAAGCACACACAGTGGCCAGAAAACCAAAGGTTTAGTGGCTAAATCACAAGATTCACGAAGAAGGAGAAGAGGCAGAAGACACAAAGTCACGAAGAGAGAAACCCAGAATGTTCGAGAGAAAATATCACGAAGAGGCAGAGTAAAATATGACTCGAATTAGGGCCAAAAGACTCAGACCCCGTTTATATATTAATGGGTCATCACCGTAGATGTTAGGTTTAGTAGATCAAAGGGTCCAGAGCGACACATGTGGATTATTAGGTTTGGGCCGGGTTTCAGTTGCTTTCAACATTGAATTATTGGGCAATGGGTTGGGTAGTATCTATTGGACCTTTTAATATCATCATTGCCCAAATGGGGTGGACACACAAATATTTATTTGGCATCACAGCCCAATAAACAAGAATGACATCCAGATGAATATTTCTTACAATAAATAAAAATCCTCAACATTGTTTCCGCCATCTATATCATCACAATAGAATTGAACTTACTTTCTCGAGTAAAGTTGGTGACGAGATGAGGTTATTTCTCAAACACAAATTCAGCAATTGATGATTTATTGAACTGAATGTCTGTATAAATAAGAGATTATTATTCAAAGTGATGTTAAAGAAATTTTGACTGTCAAAATGAATAAAGACCAAGGTAACTAACCAAAGTAGTTAACTTTTTCAGCTTCTTTTTTAATAATGACCAAAGCCAGACGTTTGTCTTTGGGATCATTATGGAAGAGTTTTGCTACATCAGGACTTGTCATCTGATAGAAGCTAACATCATCTTCCAGCTTCGAAGCATCCAGAAGTTCATCTAATATTTTGCGCAAATGAGTAGTAAATACACTCTCTAAAATACTACAACAATTTGAACAGCAATAGAAGTCATACCACCAAGCTCTCTAAATAACCAAATACTATTTTTTCTTCTATAGCCAAGATGCGTTCAGCCTCCTTTGTCGTTGTGATGTTATACAAAGCGGGGATTGTTTTCTTGTTCACCCAATTAATTATTGCATCTCTACAATATAAATCATGAAAACGAGCAGTTTAGTCTATTGAACATCCAGTTCTAACAACATAAGAACTTGTAAATTGAATACAATTTAAATAATTCATTCTACTTTAAAACTTATTAGTCTCTAACATTCTATAGAACTGTTAGTTGCAAAAACTAAACAAATAAGATTAAAATCAAAAAGTTATCGCCATGAGGAAGGGTAATCTAGTATTTCGTATTATGATCAACATTTTTCTAACAATTAGTCCATCCTAGATTCTTACTCTCGTTCCGTCCCTAAATGCACATAATACAAATCAAAATATCCACGTAATAAAACCATGTTTATTCATTCATCTTCATGTATGAAATGGTAAATACATGAGATTCATCCTATATAGACATGAAAAACTTACTTGGTTTGTTTACTAGGATAGGGTTTATACACCCCCATCAACATAGAAGTACAGTTTCGAAAACCTAGAACATCAAACTTTTGTGCGAATTCCATCTCCTTAGTGGCATCTGCCTTCGCCAGACCCACCACCTTCTCCTTAAGCTCTGCAGCTGCCACTGAAGTCAGAGAGCAGATTAAAATTAAAAGGGTTTAGGCTTTAGTAAAATTAAAATTATTTGAAGCCTTACAGAGGTCTACTTAACTTTCATTACTTCAGTTTTGTGGCCTACGTTAGTTAATGCATGTAGACAAAGCGATAGTAACATTTGGCGTTGGGTGCTCAGGAAAACGATTAAGGTTTCGAAGCTCTACAAAGGTCTATTTATTGGGGGCATGGTACAGGTCCGTCAGAGATATTTCGATGGTAATGGTGGAGGAAGATCGATTTCAAGATGCCGAAATTTTGAAAGATCGATAGCAAACAAATGAGAGGCAGATTACGACAAATGGCTTCCTTCCTTTTAAGATGACAAGATGAAGAAACGACGCTGCAAATCGTAGCAGGATGAAGATGTAAGTGTTATGCCCTAAGTCCAATCAACCTTGGACATAAATATTTTGGATATATAATTAATGCAATTTAATGGCAGATCTATTATTTAATTAATAGACAATTAAATTAAATAATAGAGTCCGTAGATTCAAATCTTCGTAATTTGTTACTCATAAGGAGTTGTGATTGTGAAATACAAATTACATATGATTAAATCTTAAATCGTCCGTGGTTGTAAGCAATAACGAGATACGGATATCGTTATTACGGATAGACCATCATGTGTGGCATTTCTTACTTGTGAAGTAAGTAGCTGATCTCACAAGTTAAAGTGTGGTGACACTTAAATGAACAGGTGGATGTTTTGTTATAGAACAAAACATTGGAGACACGCTGAAAGATTCTACATAGATAACTATCTGAGTGTCAGTGGTTAACTTCTAACGTTTGGTAGTGGGATTGATCCTTTTGACTTGAGGTCGTCATAGTACCTTATATGAGAACGGTCATGCTTTGATGGTGTTGGATGTTACTCTGCCAAGGGCCGCTAAGACGGTATCGTTCGGGTATGTCAAAAGTCATATGAAGGTTGTGAATGACCAATAGAGAATTCGTCACTCTTAGATAGTAAGAAATTATGATCTGCGTTTCATTCAATTAAGTCGATAACGAAATTTTTGGCCAAGGTGTACTCATAAGTGGAAAAGGAGTTTTCGATTTGTATTGACTTAATAGTGGAGTGAAAGATATGATCGATAATCGAGATTGATACACTTTCATATCTCGTAATTGATCAGATCATATTGACGAAGGGATTATAGTTTCACGGTAAACGAACGAGTTTGGTTTTGTCATACCACGTGAAATTTTCCATCACATGTATTGCCCTGACACATTGCTAAATGTCAATCTGGGACGACGAGTGTGAATTGGTGATAAATTAAAAGGGTATTTTAATTTATCAATTTTGATTAGATCAAAATAATATTTCATGTCGTTAGACATCGTGATCGGGAACTTGATGGGTCGCACACAAAAGGAGAACTCGAAGATTGTAATTTGTCAATTAATTAATTTAACAAGTGTTGGATAAATTAATTAATTGGTTTGGTTATTTATAGGCCCGAATTAATTAATTGGATTAATTAATTGACGGATCAGATTTAATTAAATGTGTTAATTAAATGTTGGACTGGGCCAGGCCAAGCCTGTGTTAATTAGGGTTTGCAAAAATGTATAAAAATTTTCATTATTCTTGCTAGCACAAGAAAATCCATAATACTACAATCTTGTTCTCTGTATGGATCATCGTTGGAGGCTGGACAATTGGACAGCTATGAGTGGCAGATCAAAGCTGCTGGAACAAGGGAAAAGCAAAGAAGTTTACAGGTCTCGAAAGAGGTACAATTTTTATCACAATTTTTATCTAAACACAAAGACGATTATTGGTGGGAATCAAAATTTATTTTAATTTTCCGCTGCGCATGTTAAGTAGATTCCCAACTGTGACATCAGAGCCTCCTTTGTGTTTGTTAGAAATTATTTTGCATGTTGGAACAATTAAAAGTTAATTGTTTTTCTTGTTTTAGAAATTGAGAACACAATTTTTCATATTCAAAATCAGATTTTGAATAGAAAATATTTTGGATTGGAAAATAAATTAATTAATTAAAAAAAAGGCGGTGAAGCTGGCGATAACTTGCCGCCGCTGTCGGCCGGCAAGATTGGCAGAGCGGCAGCACTTGCTGCCGCGGATGAGTAGCGGCGCTCTCGTTTGTAATATCCCTTTTGGGGTCAGTTTGTAAATTCTTTAAGTAAGGGTAGTTTTTGCAATATTTGATATTGAGGAACCCCTTCCTGCAATTCCATTTTGGGGTCTGATTGCAATTATTAAATGAAAGGGCTTCTTTGCAAATTTCTTTATTTTAGAGGTCCTGAGTATAAATTCAAGTTTGGGTTGAAATACAATTTCAAAATTGTTTTGATTTTGAATTTTAAAATGGTTTTAAAATCATATTTTAAATGGGTTTGACAGTTTGACCTATAATTTTAATTTTGACCCAAATTAAAATTTTTATTTAAAGTTGACGACCTTTTATATTTTCTTTAAAATTGGATTTTAACTTAAATATTGGACTTTGACTCCAAATTGAATTTTATTTTATTTAGGAGTTCTATTCTAAATTAAAATGTTAATTCAATTTAAATTAGAGTTAGACTCTAATTTAATACTTAATTAAAATTTGATTTTAATTAATTATTCAGCCGATTATATTTTTGAAGTTAGAATTGGATTCTAATTTGACATTTAATTAAAATTTGATTTTAATTAAATTGTCTTGCCCTAAATTTTTTCCTAAAAATTAGAGTTGGACCCTAATATATTATTTAATTAAATTTTGATTTTAATTAAATAAATTCACGTTAAAATCTTGGAATTAGAGTTGGATTCTAATTTTGTTATTTAATTAAAATTTGATTTTAATTAAATTCAACCGCATTAAATTTTGAAATTAGAGTTGGACTCTAATTTGATATTTAATTAAAATTTAATTTTAATTAAATAGTCTCACCCTAATATTGTGGAATTAGAGTTAGACTCTAATTCGGTATTTAATTAAAATTTGATTTTAATTAAATATACTTGCTAATTAAATTAATTTATTAATATGATTAATTAATTATTTAATTGTTCCGATCCATTTGTCTAAAAGAGTTTAGACGAACTTAATTGCTAAAAACATGTTTGCATATAATATTAGATATTATATAAAAATTCATTTATGTGATAAATGCATTATTAGTGGATGATTTTGGATTCGACCATATGGATGTGTTGAATGATTGATTTTTTAATTGCGTTTTGTGGGTCTGCGAGCTCTTAATCTTTTTGGACCTGCGAGTCCGTTATTATTATTGTTACCATGGACCTGCGAGTCCAATTTCATTTAGACATGCGTGCCAACTAGTATAGGATACATGTTGCAGTTGTACTAATTGAAGAAACAAGAGGAGGAGGAGACCATAGAGATGGTGCATTGATACTGATCAATGCAATGCCACCTAAGAATTGACCAACTAGTCTTCCTTATGGCTCGGGAAGATTAGATAGTAAAAGTCCATAATCATCTACAATATTATTTTATATTATATATATGTTTATTTGCATGGTAGATGTATAATAAAATATATATGATTGTATTATTGTTGATGAAACCTTTGAATGCAAAATCTCTCCATAAAATATTAAGTCACATTTAAAATTGTCTTCCATCATTATAGTGAAAAATCAGAGTCTCAAATCGTCTCAACTTGTTGAGTACACTCAGGGCTGGTCTATTAGGGATATGTTTGACACTATGAAATATTTGATATTTCTGAATGACGGGTATGACTTAACTAAAATTTATCTTTTGTTGAGTACACTCAAAGAGATAAATTTTAGAGGCATGTTAAGCTAACACATAAGATATGTGAAGATAAAGAGTTATCAGCTTGATGATCTGGGAGTTGTATGGAGATACAATTGATAATAGTATATACCCAAATGTTATATTAAGACTTGTTAAGTACACTCAAGGTCATAGGGAGTCAAGTATGGACTCCATAATTTTATGTAAGAGGATCATAAATTTTAGTTAAATAGTGGGAGCATAAAATTTAATAAAAGTCCATGTTAAATTAATTGATGAACTTTATATATTATTCTTTTTCTTTTTGTCATTTACATTTAAATTGAATCTTAAATAACCATATGTTTTAAATGGCATACTGAATGCCAACAACCAAACTAAATTTTCTTGATTGGTACTGCAATTTGAGAATTGTTCTTAGACATGTGAAAATTGATTATGTCCTTGAGTAGTCCTTTCTAGAGACATCTGTTTATGACTCAGTTAAGAAAGAGGTGGCTGCTATAATAAACGCAGTGATGACAATAGTACTGCAACGGATGTGATACTTGCAACTATGTCACCTGAGTTACAGAAGCAACATGAGAGTATAGATGCTAACATGCTAACACGTGATTTTTCATTTCAAAGAGTTGTATGATAATAATTATGTGTGGAAGGATATGAGACTTCCAAACAACTATACCGATGCAAAGTGACAAAAGAATCTTCAGTCAATCCTTATGTACTGAAGATGATTGACATGAGAAGTCTCCATTGAGTTCAATCATTAACTATGAGCTAAGTATTGACTTAGCTCCGCAATCTCTGTCATAGAGTTATTTATACTAATTATGAATTATGATATGAATAAACTCGAATGCATACTCATTAAGTTGTTTAACATGTTTAGGACTGTTAAGCCCTTTATCAAAGTTGGTAGTGGGCAAACCATTTGATTCCTCTAAGAGTGTTAAGAGAAAATCTAAAGGGGCTTTGAGAAAGCATTCAATATGGTTAAGACAGTCTGAGCAAAGGACAATACCAAATCTAATGACATTTGTCTTCGTTATAGAATGAAAGGTCATTGGAAGAAATATTGCATAGTTTACGTCTACTTCACGAGTTTCTTAAGTATTTGATACCAGATATAGATCTCATATTTATACAAATATGGAGAAACTAAATAGAAGTAGTCTACTGCGATGGGAAGAAGTTGACCTACACGTTGAACATGAGTAAAGATTGTCGTATTGCCTGTAGGAGCATACTTCTTGTCGTTGCCTTTTGGCTTAGTAATCGAATTGGAGAAATGTTGCTTTGTACCCACCATAGTTGGAACATTAAGATGAATTTCATGTTCAGACATGAACTATTTTAATGTTAAGGACAATTGTTGTTCTTGCTTATCTTAATTAAGATTTTAATAGTTATGGTAAGTTACAAAATAACATTTATATTCTAAATACTAAGGATTCTATAACGAGTATAGAAATTATAAGGCATAAATGCGATAATCTAATTATTACCTATATCTGGCATGGCGGACTTTGTCATATAGATGAAATTCAAATTCTAAAGTTACATAGAGATGTATACTTGAAATTTTGACAAGTACGAATTATGCATGTCTGGCACAATGACCAAATCTTCTTTTACCTGAAAAGAAGAAAGGTCTGCATAATTACTGGTCTAATGCATACTGATGCAAATGGACTCATGTCAATAGATGTCAGGTAATGTTTCTCTTATTTCATCAATGATCATGTATACTTGATGAAATTCAAACATAAAACACTTGAAAGGTTCAAGGGATTCAAACTGGAAGTAGAAAAACAAATTGGTAGAGATATTCTCGCATCAAGATCCGATCGATATGGAATATCTTAAAGATAAAATTCTAGATTATCTTAGAGAGAATGTGATTCTCTTGCAATAGACTCCTCTATATACACTACAACAGTGGTGTATCTGAAAAGATGAATCGTTAACTATTAGATATAGTGCGATTAATAACAAGCCATGCAAATCTCCCAAAATCGCTTTGGGGTCATGCATTAATTGCAGTGTGCAACACACTAAATCATGTCACATCTAAATTGGTTAACAGAACTCTATACAAGTTATGGAAAGGTAATAATCCCAATTTATCTTATATGAAAGTTTAGGGCCATGACGCTTATTTGAAGCGCCTTGAGTCGGATAAGTTTGACATTAAATCCGAGAAATATATATTTGTAGGATATTCAAAGTAGATATTTGAATATAAATTCTATTACCGTGAAAAAAGTCTTTGTCTCACGATATATCGTCTTTTTAGAGAAAATGTTTATTCTAGGAGAGGACAGTGGGAGCCAAATAGAACTTGAAAGAGTTCAAGAGTCTACAGATATAGTTAACCAAGTAGATAAATTCGAGTTTGATACTATATCTGATATGGGACATACTCTTGATCAGGAAGTAAAGACTCTTGAGAGCATGTCAGCTCTATGTGAATCTAGTAGGATCATTCGACCTTCAAGAAGGTGTGAATCCATGATTACTAATCAGGTATTATTGATCCAGGATAATGAACCTACTAGTTGTACCAAAATAAAGTCAAGTGTTGACTTAAAAGAGACAGCAAGAGGCCATGAAACTCGAGATGAACTCGGCGTATGTGAACAAAGTTTGGACCTTGGTCGAGCTTGCTGATGGTATAAAACTCATAAGTTTTTGTAAATAGTTTACAAGGAAAATGTCGATATGAATGAGAAAATCCATATATACAAAGCAAGGCTAGTAGTAAAGGTTAAGTGTTGACCTTGGTAAAACCTTTCTCCTGTAGCTTTGTTGAAGTCCATTCGGATTTTACTTGCAACAGTTGCATATCGTGACTATAGGTTAAGAGAAGTCTCTTGGAGCTTAAATCTTCGATTTGATAAAAAAGTCAAAGTGTTTGATTTTATCAAATTTGAAGACGAATTGTGTGTTTACAAGAAGATAGTGAGAGCATTGTCGTATTCCTAATATTATAGAAAACGACATCTCTATGTTTCAATCTTTGAAATAATGGTTGTTAAAGGATTTATTCATGAATGATATGGGAGAAGCAACTTGATTTATAGAGGTAAATTTAGAAGATTGCTTAACTCATCCCAATTTACATAGATGAAGTCTTGAGAAGATTTCATATGAAGAAACTGGTCTACTCTTAAGCGGTATGTTGGAAAGATTCCAAATGTGAAGCAACCATTGATTTAATAGTAGAAACATAATACATGATTACTTCAGAATTAGCAAAGAGTAGCAATGTGGATCATGATGTTCATAAATGAACTTGGAGGAGTTCCTGATATTGTTGATCACATGCCATTGTATTGTGATATATTGTGATAACAATAGAGCCATCGTAAAAGCAAGGTCTCATCAATTATCCAAACATGTATTAATGCGGTATAATCTCATCAGAGAGATAATACATAGAAATGACGTAAAGAGAAGAACAAATTTCCACATTTAATAATATTGTAGATCCATTGACAAAGAGTTGTCGTAGCATAAATACGATCGTAATGTAGACTCTTATGATATTGGATACATAAGTGATTGGATCTAGTGCAAGTGGGAGTTTGTAAGTGTTATGCCCTAGATCCAATCAACCTTGGACATAAATACTTTTGATATATAATTAATACAATTTAATGGCAGATCTATTATTTAATTAATAGACAATTAAATTAAATGATAGAGTCCGTAGATTCAAATCTTCGTAATTTGTTAATCACAAGGAGTTGTGATTGTGAGATACAAATTACATATGATTGAATCTTAAATCGTCCGTGATCGTAAGTAATAACGAGATACGTATATCGTTATTACGGATAGACCATCACGTGTGGCATTTCCTACTTGTGAAGTAAGTAGCTGATCTCACAAGTTAAAGTGTGGTGACACTTAAATGAACACGTGGATATTTTGTTATAAAACAAAACATTGGAGACCCGTCGAGAGATTCCACAAGGATAACTATCTGAGTGTCAGTGGTTAATCTCTAATGTTCGGTAGTAGGATTGGTCCTTTTGACTTGAGGTCATCATAGTACATTATATGAGGACGGTCATGCTTTGACGGTGTTGGATGTTGTTTTGTCAAGGGCTGCTAAAACAGCATCGTTCGGGTATGTCAAGAGTCATATGAAGGTTGTGAATGATCAATAGAGGATTCGTCACTCTTAGATAGTAAGAGATTATGATCTGAGTTTCATTCAATAAAGTCGATAACGAAATCTTTAGCCAAGGTGTACTCATAAGTGGAAAATGAGTTTTCAACTTATATTGACTTAATAGTGGAGTGAAGGATATGATCGATAATCGAGATTGACACACTTCCATATCTCTGTAGACATAAAAATAAAATAAAATAAAATAAAATGGATTGAATCGATTTAAATCATTAGCCCAATTAAATTAAAATCTACTAAGGTCCATAAATCCAAAGGCCCATATCATATTTTAAATAAATAAACAAACAAATAAATAAAATCATAATTACTCAATTATCTCTTTTAATTAGATGTAATTGAGTAATTATCAAAATTAGCGCGAATTCTCGCCTATAAATAGGACCAATGGTCCATAAGATAGGGAGACACAGAAAGGAAGCAAGAAAGAAGGCAGAGAACGCCACGAAGTGCTGAAGAAATTCCAAGACTGAAAGAAGGGAAGAAATTCTGTCAAACTTAAGCTCGATGAACCCCAAGAAGATTAAAATCTTCTTCGAATCAAACAGGTTCACGCCAAGTCCAAAAAGATCAAAGTCTTCTTCAAATCCAATCAAATTCAAGTCCAAGTCCAAGCCTGAAGATTCAAGTTCCAAACAAGTCAAATCTTGACAAATCAAATTTTCAACAAATTATTGAAGACCAGGATTCAAGTCACGTGGCCCCTCGTCTTCAAATATTCAGATCATTAATCAGAAGATTTTACAATTTTGCGATTACAAGAAGGTCAACATCACTTGTATTTATCAAACTACAACTTGTAATGATTTCTGTATTTTAATACAAGAGATTTCATTGTACAAATTTCTTGGCACGCCCAGTGGGACCTTCTTGTCCTCTCATCTTTTGATCTCAAAATCTTCAAGTTTCAAATACTACATCAGCAATGGCAGGCGAAAAGGCGAAACAAACTATGACTCATCTCGAAGAGACACTTGCTGAACTCTTCCACGCGACCAGGGCCCAAACAAAAACTGGAAAAACTCAACTGGTCACACCACTAAAGAAATTCTCCAACAAAAATAGAATGAAAATTGCCTTAAAAAAGCCAAACTCTCATTCGACACAAAAAACCATGAGTTCGACGAAAAACTCTCGTTCAGGATCCATCTCCAGTGGTAGATCCTTATCTGGATCCCCTCATTCTATTTCTCAGCAAAAGTGGGAAGATGATACTTCATTTGAAGAATCACTTAAGCCAGTAATGGTCACAGAAGCGGCATCGGGCTCAGATGATCGAATCAAACAAATGGCTTTAGCTATTGAAAAATTAACAAAGTCGTTAGAAGAAAAAGATGCCCAAATTACCGCACTCATGCATAAACTAGAGTCGCAAAATCCACCGGTTAAAGAAGATCAGGAAAATTTAGGATCTTCCAAGGCCAAAGAGTTAGAAGTCCAAGAGCATCAGCAAAAGCAAGATATACGTGATCGAACAATTGTTCAAAATGTGTTGCGTGATGCCACTCAACTCTTCGTTGGCTCTCTATCCGTCCAACAACTTCAACATATGATTGCGGACACCATTCGTGCCCAATATGGTGGTTTGTTGCAATCTTCATTGGTGTATACCAAACCCTATAGTCGTCTAATCGACGAAATAAGGATGCCACTTGGTTACCAACCTCCGAAGTTTCAATGTTTTGACGGAAAGGGCAACCCAAAGCAACATGTTGCTCATTTTATTGAGATGTGTAACAATGCAGGTACTTACAATGACACAATGGTGAAACAGTTCGTACGCTCTCTCAGAGGTTCTGCATTTGAATGGTACACAGACTTACCGGCAGGGTCAATTGATAGTTGGGGTCAACTCGAGCGAGAGTTCTTAACACGCTTCTACAGCACCCGACGAACTGTCAGCCTTCCAGAACTTGCTCGAACAAAGCAGAGTAAGGAAGAGCCTGTAGTAGAGTACATTGAACGCTGGAGAAACCTTGTGCTTAATTGTAAAGAACGAATAAGTGAAGCATCTTTCATCAACATGTGTGTACAAGGCATGCATTGGGGATTACTCTATAATCTCTAAGCAAACATGCCTCACTCATTCGAAGAATTGGCGACACGTGCTCATGACCTAGAGCTCCAAATTGTAAGGCATGGGAGTTATTTACCAAGTGACAAGAAAGATCCTAAGAAGGATATAAAGAAGGACGTCAAGACAAGTAAATCCAAAGAGGCTATGGCGATTTCTACTGTTCCTACAAAGATAGCCTTCCAAGGGTCGAGCTCGAACTCAAAACTGAAGCTAGAGTTCAAACCTAACAAAGGACAAGTCCAAAGCAGAAGTCATGTGACTCTAAAGGAACTTGAAGGAAGGGAGTACTCATTCTCAGATTCAGAAGTTTCTGGAATTTTGGATCAGCTCCTTGAACAGAAAATAATCGAACTTCCAGTGCTAAAAAGACTTGAGGAGGCTGGTAAGATCGATCATCCTAAATACTGTAAATTTCACAGGATCATTAGCCATCCAGTGGAAAAATGCTTTGTTTTGAAAGATCTTATTGTTCACTTGGACAAAGAAAATAAGATCAAACTTGAGACCGGAGAGAATCCAATAGCCACATGCTCGATGGTTTCATTTGATCCAATTCCCATTCCAGGAAAGAAACAAACATTCTCTGATGTACACAATGCCTGTAAATCCTCCGTTGAGGAATGTGGACCTCAACTCCCGAAAGTAGCCATCCCAGTGAAATTTGAGGTAGACGGAGAAATCACCATCAGTTATATCTATCCAGGGATGAATGGACCAAGCGCACCCAATCATCCAACCTTTTATGAAATTATGATAGGTGACTTGGATGTTTAGGATTTCGACTCAGAATTAGAAGACGAGATCAGTGACGGCTGGTCTACCTTCATAAAGAAGAAAGTGAAATACAGAATGCCAAACAAAATAGGTAAAATATTACCTTCTACGCTTCTTGCAGGAACAAAGCTGGAGGAATTGGATACGAAAATTAAACCCAATGAAGAAGAAACACTAGAAGAAGATCAGGGGGCATGGACCCTAGTGAAAAGACGTCGTCGGAAGGCTCCACGACTCCTAGTTTCTAACTTTTGTGACAAGAAATCAAGACCAAGGAACAATCAAAGAAGGAGGCCTGAAGCCAAGCCAAGAGTATCTACTAAATCAATCGAAGAGGGAGCAGTTCCACGCGTTCTTCCTAGACTACCGACCTTGGGTGATTACTTTCCTAAGGGTTTCTTTGATAAAGAATGTCTAACCTCCAACGTAATCAATGTGGAGGAGAAAGATGAAATGAAGAACGTATCAAGGCAGACTTCAAAATAGAAGAAAACTATTTCACAACTCAATAATATTCCTGCCAATACAAGTCTAGCAGAGTCTCTTGCCCTTCCCTTCGATGATCGGATGGCCTTCGTCGTAGTATTAATCGATCCGGAAGAATACGGAGGCAAAGCTTTAGAACATATTGGAGCCACAACTCCTCAAGACTGTATGGCCGCCATAACATTCGATGATGGAGATTTACAACTGGGTTTACGTCCACATAATAGACCATTGTATGTCAGCGGTTATATTCGAGAGTGCAAGATAAATCGTATAATGATCGATTGTGGATTTGCTGTAAATATTATGCCGGTCAAAATAATGAAGAAAATTGGAATCAATGTTGGTAATCTATCCAGAAGCAAAATCATAATTCAAGGATTCAATCAAAAAGGTCAACGAGCCATTGGCATGATTCGCCTAAAGCTGCAAATAGGAGAGTTAATCTCCTCGACTCTTTTCCATGTTATTGATACTAAAACATCATACGAGTTACTCCTTGGATGTGTTTGGCTACACGAAACTGGAGTGGTACCTTCGACTTGGCACCAATGCTTCAAATATAGCCGAGATGGAGAAGTCAAATGTGTGGTAGCTGAGTCGAAACCTTTTCTCGAAGAAGAATCTCATTTTGCCGATGCCAAGTTTTACATGGAAGGTGAAAAATGTAATTCTTCAGGGTTGACCATATTTGGATTCAACATTAAAGAAGATTCAAACGATCATGATACATCTAGTGCTGCTCAATCTCATCAACTTATCAAAGATAAGTCAAGATTTACTAAAGGCAAAAAACCTCAAGTAGAATCAACCGATATTGAGGTATTGAGAAAGGAGTTAACTCTTCCAATACCTAGTATCCCAAAATTACTTCTGCCCCACCAACTTATGACGGGCCCGAAAGAATATAAATCTACATCAAAGGCTTCAACGGCTTCAACATCTCTTCCCGACATATTAAAACTTTATATTTCCAGCTCGTCAAGACATGAAGGAGCTACTGAATCAAAACAAACTTTCAAAGGATATTTCAATCCTCAAGTTAAGAAATTGTTCGAAAATGCTAGGTTTGGAAAAGGAGAGCCTCGTAAATTAGGTGATCTTGATGCTGTCCTTTCAGGAGGGCGCCCCCTTCTAATTTTGACGAAGCCTTGGTGTCCCAACCTAGGTATGGTTTGGGATATGATCCCAATCCACCCAGAAAGATTAAGGTCAAGAAGGATTCCTCAAACCCCATCATGATTCAAATTTATGAAGTTGCAGAAGAGAAATCTGAACAGCCGAAACCTTTAGTGTTCGATCGAATTGAAAATGAGAATGCCAGAGTTTCGGTGTTTAAAAGGTTAAAAGGAGAACCCTCCCCAATGGTTGATGTAAAAGGTAAAGATTCTGTCTTCCAAAGATTAAGCGAAGATTCTTCTTCTTCTAGTCAAATTGATAGGAATACACAAGCTCCCTAAATGTCATCCCAAAGACAATCTGCATTTTCTCGACTTGGGATTAAAACGTCTGATCCAACCCTAAAGCCACAACGGTCAAGAAGAAGACGAAGACAACAAAAAATTCGTCCGTCCCTAAAGAAGAGTGAAGAAAAAGAAGAAGTCTCTATCAATCACATAGTCTTTGAAGAAGCTCTCGATTCAGACTCCGAGTCCGAAAGTTTTGTCACAACTGATGAACCTGAACCAGCCCCACCTACTTTTGAAGAAGGGGGACAAGCTACTGTGGATGACTTGAAACAATTGAACCTGGTGACCGAAGAAGACCCAAGACCAGTATTTGTAAGTGCCCTTCTTAGTCAAAAGGAAGAATCTGAGTACATTAGTTTGCTTCACGAATACAAAGACGTGTTTGCATGGTCCTACAAAGAAATGTCAAGGTTGAATACTAAGGTTACAATGCATCATCTTGTAGTAAGACATAGTTTGACCGGTCAAACAACCTCAAAGAAGATTTCGACCAGAACTGATTCCTCAAATTGAAATGGAAGTCAACAAACTTATTGAAGCTGGATTTATACGCGAAGTGAAATATCCAACATGGATCACAAACATTGTTCCTGTCAAAAAGAAGAACGGGCAATTATGAATTTGCATTGACTTTCGAGATCTGAATCAAGCATTTTCAAAAGATGATTTTCCACTTCCAATAACAGAGTTGATGGTGGATGCAACTACCGGATATGAAGCTTATCTTTCATGGACGGGCTTTTTGGATACAATCAGATATGGATGAACCCAAAAGATGAGGAACTCACATCACTTCGTACCCCTAAAGGCATATATTATTACAAAGTTATGCCTTTTGGATTAAAAAATGTGGGGGTAACCTACCAGCGGGCAATGCAAAAGATTTTCGATGATATTCTACATAAAAACGTTGAATGTTATGCGGATGATCTTGTTGTTAAAATAAAAAGACGCGACGATCATCTACAAGATTTACGAGATGTTTTCAAAAAACTTCGAAGACATCAATTAAAGATAAATCCGTTGAAATGTGCATTTGGCGTCACCTCTGAAAAATTTCTCGCTTCGTTGTTCGACACCGAGGCATTGAAATAGATCAATCAAAAATTAAAGCTATAATCAACATGCTAGAGCCAAGAAATGTACGTGATTTGAAAAGTCTTCAAGAAAAACTTGCATACATTCAAAGATTTATCTCTAATCTAGCCGGACGTTGTCATCCATTCAACAAATTGGTGAAGAAAGATGTACCATTTGAATGGGATTACGCATGTCAAAATGCTTTCCAAAGCATTAAATAATATTTGTCTTGTCCACCAGTACTCACAGCTCCAATTCCAAGGAAATCACTGACTCTTTATGTTGCAACACAAGAATATTCTCTAGGGGCACTTCTTGCCCAAGTTAACGAAGAAGGAAAAGAGAATGCACTCTATTACTTGAGCCGAATACTGGTAGGTGCTGAAATGAAGTATTCACCTATTGAAAAAATATGCCTCGCGTTAATCTTCACAGCTAAAAAGTTGAGGCATTATATGCTATCACACACAATCAATCTTGTTTCGAAGATTGATCCATTGAAGTACATAATGTCCAGACCGATTCTTTCTGGAAGGATTGGAAAATGGGCATTACTGTTGTCTGAGTTCGACATCAAATTCATTCCACAAAAGGCCATTAAAGGACAAGCTTTGGTGGATTTCCTTGTTGACCACCCAATTCCAACAGAATGGGAACTTCAGGAAGACCTTCCCGATGAAGAAGTTCTATTCGTCGAAATCATACCATCATGGAGGCTATACTTCGACGGGGCAGTCCGAAGTTATGGTGCTAGAGCAGAAGTGGTCTTCATCACTCCTCATGATCTCGTCATGCCCTACTCATTTGCCTTAATAGAGAAATGTTCGAATAATGTGGCAGAATATCAAGCTCTTATCATCGGCTTAGAGACAGCTTTAGATATAGATATTCACCAGCTGGAAGTCTTTGGAGATTCTAAATTGATAATCAACCAACTTTTAGCTGAATATGAAGTCCGTAATTCAGACTTGAAGCCATATCATGAACATGCGGCAATGCTTATGAGACGATTTGATTCGATAAAAATTAAATTCGTCCTGAGAAGTGAAAATAAGGAAGCTGATGCCTTAGCTAATTTGGCTGCTGTTTTAGCTAGATTAGATGAAGAATTTTCCCACTCCATATCAATTGCTCAAGATGGGTGCTTCCGTCATTGTTACCCAGTAATTTGGAAGAAAACAATAGTGTCGAAGTAGTCAAAAATGAGGAAAGAGAAGATTGGAGATAGCCAATAATCGATTTCCTTCAACATCAAAAGCTACCAGATAATCCAAGGTGAAAAACAGAAATCAAGAGGCGTGCCTCTCGCTTTATCTTTTATAAGGGAACACTTTATGAATAATCATTTGATGGAGTTTTCCTTCAATGCCTAAGTAATGATAAAGCAACGCAGGTCGTGGAAGAAGCCCACTCTGGAATTTGTGGTGCCCACCAGTCTGGACCCAAACTCCATTTTCGAATAAAGAGGATGGGATATTACTGGCCAACAATGGTACAAGACTCCATGGATTATGCAAGAAAATGTGAAGCTTGCCAAATTCATTCAAATTTTATCCATCAACCTTTGGAACCATTACATCCAACAATAGCTTCATGGCCATTTGATGCATGGGGTCTTGATGTAATTGGACCTATAACTCCAAAGTCTTCAGCAGGGCATGCATACATTCTCGCCGGGACCGACTACTTCTCTAAGTGGGCCGAAGCCATACCATTGAAGGAAGTAAAGAAAGAAAATGTCGCGGATTTCATTCGTATCCAAATCATTTGTCGATATGGTATCCCGCGACATATCGTAACTGATACTGGCAAGCCATTTTGCAATAGCCACATAAACAATTTATGTGCAAAGTTTGGATTCAAATAGTACAACTCGTCCATGTACAATGCGGCAGCTAACGGATTGGCAGAGGCATTCAACAAAACACTATGCAGTCTACTGAAAAAAGTTGTCTCCAAATCAAAAAGAGATTGGCATGAGAAAATTGGTGAAGTCTTATGGGCTTATCGAACTCCAACACAAGCCACTCCTTATGCCTTAGTATATCAGGTGGAAGTTGTCCTTCCCTTGGAGTGTCAAATTTCGTCACTTTGAATTGCTATCCAGGAAGGTTTGACAACTGAAGAAAATGCCCGCCTTCGATTGGAAGAGCTAGAAGCTTTGGATGAGAAGAGGTTAGAAGCACAAATGCATCTAGAGTGCTATCAAGCTCGAATGGCCAAGTCTTTCAACAAAAAGGTGCGACCAAGATCATTTCAAGTTGGAGATCTGGTACTTTCCGTGCACAGGCCAATCATTATCACAAGAAAAATAGGGGGCAAGTTCCAACCTAAATGGGATGGTCCATTTCTTGTTACTCATGCATTCGCTAACGGAGGGTACAAGATCGTTGACAAAGATGGATTGCAAATCGGACCTATCAATGAAAAATTTTTAAAGCGTTTTTATGCCTGAAGTTCTTTATTTTTAAATTTTTCATTGTACAAAAAAAATTGTGTCCTTGTAATGAACTATGTTCGACTTGATCCCGTTTGGGTACGTAGGTAGTTTGAATAAATTATAAATTCAAGTTCAATCACAACTAATAAATTCATTCAATTTGTTTATCAATTACTGTAAAAAAAACACAAGAAACATGAAAAAGAAAAGTTCATCTAAATAAAAATAATAAGTCAGAATTCAAACAATGGTCTTAAAAAAAAGATCAGAAATTCATGACTTCATCAGGATCACTCGCCATTGATCACTCGCAGGAAACTATCTTCAAGGGTCTTTCTTTTCTGGTCAATGGATGCTATGCTAGTGACATCTCATGTCTGTGCTTCTTCCAATGCTGCTTTCTTGGTTCCAATCATGCTTTTGTCTTCCTCTTGGGCTTGAAGTTCATCACGAAGTCTATCTAGCTCAAAGGTCAGCTCACTAATTTTGCCTCTCAACGAAGAACACATGGAATCCTTTACTTTCAGCTGAATGTTTAAAAGTTTCAACTCCTCCGCCTTTTCTTCAACGGTTGGACAATCCAAGTGCTGCTTTCTTTCAGACAAGTAAGAGTCAATTTTTTTCAGAAACATATCCACACGTTTCATCAAAGGTGCTGGGTCTGCGTGGAATGAGTTGGTAATCACATTCTGAAGAATTAAATTATTTTCATCCCACCAAGATCGAATATTGGAGAATACATACTTTAAGACATCCTTAAAACATTTCGAGAGGTAATTATTCATAGCTTCTTGCAGAGTAGTCTTCAAATAAGGAGACTCTTGGGTAATTTCAGGTGGAGGACCAGACATGAAAGAACAGATTGGTGCAGTCCGATGATTATTTGTTTGTGAAGGTGGAATACTGACTAAAGCCAACGAAGATGGACGACAGGAACTCCTTGACTGATCTCTGAAATGTTAGCTCTCACAGTCCCTGAATTTACTTCATCTTCAGCATTAAAATTGTCCATGATATGCACCAAAGTACCTCCATTGATGGTGCCTGGATATTTACAAAGAAGGTCATGAGAATCATGAATACCATCTATTCCTTGAAGTGCATCGATTCGCCTGTCATTCTCGCCAGTCTGATCTTGTAAAAAGTTTGGATTCATGGAGAAATTTAGTTCTTCAGGGATACTCGAAAAACTTACAAGAAATGGAGCGTGGTTTCAAAAAAAAAAAAAGAAGGGAAAAAGTGCAGCAAACAACAACAGGGCACATACCTGCATTTCGTGTCTTGGGCGATATGTCTAAAAATCCACCGTCTAATGATGTGTTTGGGAGGCTGAGGTTAATGTGAGAAGCTCCAACTTCACCTTTTGAAAGACTCGGAATAGCTTGAAGCGGCCTCGGTTCTATTGGTTGTTTGATTTTGTATATTCGAGAAAGAGGAGCCTGAAATTGAAGATTGTGACAGAAAATCAGATACAAACAGTACATAAAATAAAAAAAAAAAGGGAGAACTATACCTGATCTTCAGAACTTTCACCTTCTTGAGTCAAAGTCTTTCCTGGTGCTTGTGATGCTCGATCTCCAGGACTACTGTGATCTGGAATCAAAATTGCTTTTGGCACCTTATCAGCAGGCTCAGAGGTGACAGCGACCTTTGCCAAGGGAACTATAATTTTGATTCTCTTAATACCTCTTTCATTTTGCTGGTTTAGATCTCTCTTTCGAGAAGCCTCTTCAGGAGCAGCATTTGGAAGGTTTAACCCTCTAGCTAGAACCATGTTCGGAGTCAAGCCAAGAACAAAGTCACGGCTCTCACTAGAAAATAAGACTTGCACCTGGACCTTGGTCAAGAGTGGTAACACTTTGCTATTCCACCAAGCCTGGTATTCAACATCAATGTTTTGATGTATATCCCTCACATACTTTGGAATATGAAATACAGACCCACTTTTTATCCGAGTTAAGGACAACCAAACCCGATACATGTGGCCTACACTAGAGGCAATATTCAACTTTCTTGGTGAATTGGGAAGTTTCTGTCTAAAGCCAAACTGTCTCGCAAACCTGTGAGGATTATACGCCTCAAGAATGAAAGGTGAATTTCCTCGATGATAAGAAACAAATCCAGATCGAATACTCATCATGAATTCTGAAGTATCTGCAGACCTCGGTTGGTCATCCACACGTACATCAGGATGAGACGATGAGGATAATGGATTCCAGCAAAAGTTATCGGTGTTCATCGCTCCACGGATAAATTTTCGACAATCAACGACATTTTTCTCCCAAGATTGAAAAGCATTCGGAGTTTTGACATATCTTCGAATTATAGTGCGAGAATAACTCTTGTCTACATGAGCATAAACACCTCGAACAAAATAAATTGTTGCCCAAGCATAAAGAAAATATCCAGGAAATGAATGTGAAATTGAGCCAAGGTCTGGATTTGTCTGATAGTTAGATGTTCGTGTAAGTTCACTATAAATGCTCGCCGATATAGGTGGAACTTGACTATAAGTGTATCCGTCTGCCATCCTAGAAGATGCTTTAAAAGTCTCGACTCTTATACTTTCGTCCCCAGACAAAAGAACGAAGCGACAAAGCCATAGGGAGAGATAGGCTGCTATCTCTAATTTCTCTTCTTCTTCCATAGATAGAGATACTAGAAAATTGTCCCAATGACGTCGATCCCTACGAGTAATGTCTCTCGGCTTGTCTACCACCACGGGCCTCCGTATTTCCTTCAATGTTCTTTGATGGCGCCTTTTGAATGGATTTAAATTCATAGCATTCTTATAATTTTTGTGTTGTCGAGGGTTCGGGACACAACCATTCTAATGAAACCAAAAATTAATCCACTGTTTGTGAGTAACTCTGTCAGATTCATTCGCATGGGCAATCAATGCGAAAACATTAAAGAGATAAAAACAAGACTTGGGAAGATGATCCGTCAACTCTGAAAGGCTTGGGACTACTTCCTCATAATAATGACCCATGATCGAGAGTCCACTTATCTCGCAGATGTCCCAAAGAGAAATGCCAATTTCACCATTGGCAGTCACAAAGGTGTTGGTTTCTGGACACCAAACCTCACAAAGAGCTCTATAAATGGAGTTTGGGCGATGGTAATCTTTTGCAGCAGAACTGACTACAAAAGCTAACTCGCGGAGGTTCCTCTTGAGCAGAAGTTTCTGGACCCACATAGACCACTCCCAAAATTTTGGAAGAAAAGAAATCTCTCCTCGACTTACCTGTGCACTTCCCCCTTCGTATTTTTCTATTATCAATTTTCTCACAAATCACAGCCCTTGGAATGTACTCCATGCTCTGGGAATGATGAGGCAGAAGACACAAAAAGGGAAGATGACTGCTAGAGCGATTGGACTTGCCAGTAGCCAAACTCTCGTGACGTTCACTAATGGTGGACATATGCAACTCTGACAATGGCTCCAGAAGGTCGGGGGAAGGATCTGTCATTGGCTTATGGACACTAAATTTAAGTTCACCTCGTACGCTGGTCTGGGCATGGTACTTCACATCAGTATCTTTGAAACGCAAATAACTTTTGCCTTGATTTTTAAGCTCAACAATTTCGTGCATGTCAGAGCACACTTTATCATCAGAACTTGTTCCAGCCATGCCTGCAAAAAAAAATGTCGGCCAAAAAAAAGGGGGGTAGTAAACCTATCAAATTGGTTTATTGTTTAAAATCTCGAGTCTCCCAAATATGTAAGCAGCCTCTATAAAAATGTCTTGGACGATTGAAGGAGCCAGTCCTTGATCCTCAACACAAAATGTCTTGGACAGTTGAAGGAGCCAGTCCTTGATTCTTAACACGAAGTGCCTTGGACGATGGAAGGAACAGGTCCTTGGTCTTCAACACAAAGTGTCTTGGACAGTTGAAGGAGCCAGTCCTTGGTCCTCAATACAAAGTGCCTTGGACAGTCAAAGGAGTCAGTCCTTGGTCCTCAACACAAAGTGTCTTGGACAGTTGAAGGAGCCAGTCCTTGATCCTTAACACGAAGTACCTTGGACGATGGAAGGAACAGGTCCTTGGTCTTCAACACAAAGTGTCTTGGACAGTTGAAGGAGCCAATCATTGGTCCTTAAAACAAAGTGCCTTGGACGGTCGAAAGAGTCAGTCCTTGATCCTTAACATGAAGTGCCTTGGACGATGGAAGGAACAAGTCCTTGGTCTTCAACACAAAGTGTCTTGGACAGTTGAAGGAGTCAGTCCTTGGTCCTTAACACAAAGTGCCTTGGGCGGTCGAAGGAGTCAGTCCTTGGTTCTTAACACAAAGTGCCTTGGAGAATTGAAGGAGCCAGTCCTTGGTCCTCAACATAAAGTGCCTTGGACGATGGAAGGAACAAGTCCTTGGTCCTCAACACAAAGTGTCTTGGATAGTTAAAAGAGACAGTCCTTGGTCCTTAACACAAAGTGCCTTGGACGATGGAAGGAGCAGGTCCTTGGTTCTCAACAAAAAGTGTATTGGATGGTGAAAAATGGCAGTCTTTGGTCCTCAACAAAAAGTGTATTGGATGGTGAAAAATGGGAGTCCTTGGTCCTCAATGTGTATGAAGGTTTGCAATTTTAAGTTTGTTCATAAGTATGTATTTCCTGAACTCATAGAACAATTGCAACATAAAAAAAAATAAAAAATAAAAAATAAAAATTCTAACATCTTCACGAAGAAAATCTTGATTCGCTCCAAAAAATTGAAACCCTAAAAAAAATGAAGAATATTAGTTTCAATTTTGTTAAAAATAATCACACCAAAATAATCAACACAAAAAAAAAGGAAAAAGAAAAAAGAAAAAGAAGAGGGTCAAAATAAAGGGGCAATTAAAAAAATAAATAAATAAATAGATAGGTAAAAAAAAGGAAAAGAGAAACAAAAAAAAAATAGGAAGTTACGTGTATATATATATAGAAATGAAAGGTTACCTGTTTTAAAATAAAAAATCAAAAAAAATGAAAAATGTGACTTTTTCTACTAAAACCAATTGGAATTGGTTAATTCAATTACAATTGGCGGCAGAATCCGCCGCCCTAGAATTTTTTTTTTAATAATAAAAGGTGACTTTTTCTGCTCAAACCAATTCCAATTACAATTCGTTTTCGCCGCCCTAGAATTCTTTTTTTTAATCATATGTTTCTGCTTTTGCAGAAACCGATTTAAAAAAAAAAAATTTGCACAGCAGAAACCTATACCGATTCATGTCTCTTCATGTGGCAGAAACTAAGAAGAATTAACAATAAAAATAAAAGAAAGAAAAAATAGAAAATGGGCGAGAGAAAGAGAGTAAAAAAATAAAATAAAAAATAATTTGTTTACCTTTGTTTGTAAGGTTTAACAGATTTGTTTTCACATCTACTAATTTCTTCATATAAATAGGCGGGTAACAGACTTCACTTAAACCCAATTTACCATGAAACGTAAAAAGCCTGTTCAAATCAAATTTTTTTTATGGGTCTATTAAATAAATAAATAATCAAAATTCAACAAATAAAAGATAAAAATAAATCTTATTCTCGAATTTGAAGGATAAGAATTTTATCAAATTCACATTTTATTCTCAAATATTTAAATGTTTGAGACCAAATCAAATATAAAAAAATCAAAATCGAACAATTCAAAAAAAAATCAAGATTTATTAATTTATTTATTTCATAATAAATAAATAAATCTTGAGGGGGTATTTGTAGATATAAAAATAAAATAAAATGAAATGGATTGGATCGATTTAAATCATTAGCCCAATTAAATTAAAATCTACTAAGGTCCATAAATCCAAAGGCCCATATCATATTTTAAATAAATAAACAAACAAATAAATAAAATCATAATTACTCAATTATCTCTTTTAATTAGATGTAATTGATTAATTACCAAAATTAGCGCGAATTCTCGCCTATAAATAGGACCAATGGTCCATAAGATAGGATGACACAGAAAGGAAGGAAGAAAGAAGGTAGAGAACGCCATGAAGTGCTGAAAAAATCCCAAGGCTGAAAGAAGGGAAGAAATTCCGTCAAACCTAAACTCGGTGAGCCCCAAGAAGATTAAAATCTTCTTCGAATCAAACAGGTTCACGCCAAGTTCGAAAAGATCAAAGTCTTCTTCAATTCAAATCAAATTCAAGTCCAAGCCTTAAGATTCATGTTCCAAACAAGTCAAATCTCGACAAATCAAATTTTCAACAAATTATTGAAGACCAAGATTCAAGCCACGTGGCCCCTCGTCTTCAAATATTCAGATCATTAATCAGAGAATTTTACAATTTTGCAATTACAAGAAAGTCAACATCACTTGTATTTATCAAAATATAATTTGTAATGAATTCTGTATTTTAATACACGAGATTTCGTCGTACAATCTCGTAATTGATCGGATCATATTGATGAAGGGATTATAGTTTCACGGTAAATGAACGAGTTTGATTTTGTCATACCACGTGACATTTCCCATCACATGTATTGCCCTGACACTTTGCTAGATGTCGATTTGGGACAGCGAGTGTGAATTGGTGTTAAATTAAAAAGGTATTTTAATTTATCAATTTTGATTAAATCAAAATAATATTTCACGTCGTTAGGCATCGTGATCGGGAACCTGATGAGTCGCACACAAAAGGAGAACTGGAATATTGTAATTTGTCAATTAATTAATTTAACAAGTGTTGGATAAATTAATTAATTGGTTTGGTTTTTTATAGGCTCGAATTAATTAATTGGATTAATTAATTTATGGATCGAATTTAATTTAAATATGTTAATTAAATGTTGGACCGGATCAGGCCAAGCTCGTTCGGGCTTATATAAATATGATTAGGGTTTGCAAAATTGTATAGAATTTTTCATTATTCTTGCTAGTACAAGAAAAATCCTAATATTACAATCTTGTTCTCTGTGTGGATCACCGTTGGAAGCTGGACAATTGGACAGCTATGGGTGACAGATCAAAGCTGCTGGAACAAGGGAAAAACAAATAAGTTTGCAGATCTCGAAAAAGATACAATTTTTATCACAGTTTTTATCTAAACACAAAGACGATTCTTTGTGGGAATCGAAATTTATTTTAATTTTCCGCTGCGCATGTTAAGTAGATTCCAAACAGAAACACTGTAGTCATCCATTGAATTTGCCAAGGATGTTCTTTGGCCTCTTTCTACTACATGGACATAGATATGAAGAGAGAAATTTAAGGTAAGTACGTATACATTTGTAGCACACTGACAAATACTGCATTTGGCAGAGATATTTTTTATACGAAAAGACCATTAGATCGTTAGTTTGCCTCAAAGTTTCAAAGATAAGTTGGGAACAATAAAGCTATTCAAACATATGGGATGACCAAAGTGGTAACCGAATGATGTGGAAAATGGGTCTTAAAAAAAGGAAAATGAAAAGTAATTTACATCAAATCCATCGCTTCAACCGGTTTGGGCAACCATTTGTTTATTATTAGGCGGGCAAAATTCAACCCAATTTCCTTTCCATTTTACCTCTTTTGGTGCAAATTCCAGACAACTTTCTGCTTTATTTTTTTACCTCGTGCTTCGACGACGCCTGTTCAACGAGGAGAAAGCTACCATTCGAAATTTGGCTACACATCTACCTATTCCCAGCTTCGCTCGCTCAAGAAGATGAACGGTAAAGGTATTGGGTTCCATTGATTTTTTATTTCGTTGTTACAAATAATAACTTGACATTTTTGTGGTCTTTCTACTGATTTGCCATTATCTAAATTTACTATTTTCGAGCATTTTCATTAACCCAACACAAATTGGAACATTTTCATTTATCTCTTACATATACTATTTTCCCACATTTTTCATCCGAGTAGTAAGTTGTTGGTTTTGGGGCTTTAATGTGTGATCAGTTGAGAGGGGTTTTTTCAACTGTAAAGAATTGGAACATTGTCATATGCCTCATTTATATGCGAATTTCCCTCATTTTTCATCCTAGTCGCGAGTTGTTGATTTTGGGGCTTTGCTGTGTGATCAGTTGAGGGCGTTTTTTCATCTGTAATTACTGCATAACGATACTAAGCCTATTTAGAATTTTTGTTTAAGTATTTCTGCAATGGAATTTTGTTATTTTCTTTGTACAGGAAGTTAAATATAGTTTTATGAATTATTTTATTGTTATGCTTCTTTAAACATTGTAATTGATTTTTTTTTGTTGCGGGAAAAGAAATTGTGGACTATATGGATGACATTATTTTGTTGGGTTCCGATAATGAAAATGTTATGGATAATACGAACAGAGTAGGTGATGATATGTTAGTCGAAAATAGTGCGATTGTGCCTGAGGTGGATATGAAATTTAAGGATGAAAATGAAATGTTCAAGTTTTACAAAAGATATGCATACGACATTTGTTTCCCAGTTAGAAAAAGAAATTCAAAAAAGGATGATGACGGAATATTGAGATATATTACATTTGTTTGTAGTCGTGAAGGGAGAAGAATCCAAAATACGAGCGGTTCTTTCAAGCCATAAACAACGATTCAAAGTAGATGTAAAGCCAGGATAACTGGATGTTCAGATATTTCTGGTGTATGGAGAATCAACACAGTAAACCTCGATCACAATCATAAAACAAGCCCTTCGAAGTCCAGGCTATATAGATGTAACCGAGAATTGAGTGCACATGTGAAACGACGACTTGAAGTAAATGACTTGGCTAGAATTCCATTGCACAAAAGTTACAACTCTATAGTTGTTGAAGCGAGTGGATATAAGAATATGACTTGCATAGAAAAAGATTGTCGAAACTATGTTGAAAAAGTTAGACGATTAAGATTGGGAGAAGGAGATGCAACAGCGATATAATCATACTTTTCTAAAATGCAAGCACGGTGCTCGAGCTTTTACTTTAGTATAGATTTGGATGAAGAGTTGCGGTTAAAAAATGTGTTTTGGGTAGATAACAGGAGTAGGCAAGCATATAAGAAGTTCGATGATGTTGTCACCTTCGACACCACGTACCTCACTAATAAATATGACGTGCCTTTTGCCCCTTTTGTTGGAGTGAATCATCATGGACAATCTACACTTCTTGGATATGGTTTGTTATCGAATGAGGATACAAATATGTTTGTGTGGCTATTTCGGACATGGATGGAATGTATGCATGGGCAAGCTCCCCATGAGATAATAATAGATCAAGACAGGGCTATGTAAATTGCAATTCAAATCGTATTTCCTAATACAAGGCATAGATGGTGTTTGTGGTACATATTGAAAAAGTTGTCCGAAAGTTTGGATACCGCATGGAAAAGGGTTCAATATTTATTACGATACATAGTTTGGTCTACGATTGTCAATTTATAGACGAATTCGAAAACGGATGGAGAGTGATGATTTAAATATATAATTTGTATGATAATGACTGGTTGGCGGGTTTGTAATTTGAAAACCACATTTTGGGCAGGGATGTCAACAACTCAGCGTAGCGAGAGTGTGAATGCGTTCTTTGATGGTTATGTGCATTCAAAGATGACGCTGAAACAATTTGTTGAACAATATGAACGAGCACTGAGAAGTAAAGTTGATAAGGAATTCCAAGCAGATTTCAAGTCTTACTCGCAAATGATACCGTGTGAAACGAGGTATGAAATGGAAAAGTAATTCCAGACAATTTATACAATTTTGAAATTCAGGGAAGTTCAAGAAGAGTTCATAGGTAAGGTTTATTGTGATCTCATATCGACTTTCGAGGGATGTTCAGGGACAATTTATGAGGTGCAAGAGGACGTAATACATGATGATCATTCTAAGAAAAAAATGTTTTTCGTCTCATTTCAAAGAGAAAAATGTGAAATTACATGCAGTTGTAACTTTTTCGAGTTTTGGGGTATTATTTGTCGACATGCGATCGCAGTATTGATTCGTAATAATGAGAAATCAATACCGGAAAGATACATATTATGGAGATGGCAACGCGATGTGACCAGAGACCACACGAGGCTCACAATAAACTATGACGGTTTGATCAGTACTCCTGGATAGTTAAAGTATGACAAAATGTGTCAACATTTTGCAACACTGGCAAACATGACTGCATTATGAAGTTAAATCCGATGCTATAATTGAGTGGATTGACACTCAGTGTAATCAGATGATGAGGTCGAAGTCTATTTCTGTTAGTAATGTCATGTCCTCGCATAACAATCAGATAGCCTTGGAGAGTGGAGCATCACAGGATACTAAAAGTGGTAGCATATGGGATCCAATATGTGTCAAAAGAAAAGGTGCGCCAAAGAAACTTCGCAAGAAAAGCCCAATGGAATCAAGTTTGAACAGAGTAAAGGTAATTCCTAATTTTCTGTATTTGAAGGTCGTAAAGTCCATATATGTTTATACTTTTCATAATATTCTGATGTTTTACAGGCAACTTTGAGTTCAACCAAAGGGAAGAGACTTAAGGAATCAAGTAATATGGGAGATGTTGCACCTGTCATCAAGTTACCTCAACAAGTACCTATGCCAATACCATTGTCATATACACAACTCCTTCTGGTTTGTAGATGATTTATTTTCATCGAAAAAATATGATTTACTAATAATGTTATTTCTTGTAGGGTGGCAATCATGATCTTCAATTCACACAACACCTGCAATCCACATGTATCGTCCTTCCAACAAGTGTTATATTCAATAGTCAAGGTAAAACATCTACAAGAAGAAAAATATATGTCATTATTGTCCAATGTTTTTGGGATTAGATTAAAATGAAATTGTATTTGATTTTTCACAGGTTGGGATAGACAACATTTGCATGATGCTACTGGCAGTGATGCAAAACAGTCAGAAATGCATGGTGGTGGAGGATTTGCATAATTTTTCACAAGTCTAGAGCAGAATGGAAGTTGAAGAGTAATTAATCTTACTTCATTGAAGCAAGTTAGAATGGTGAAGAGTATATTTCTAACACTTCGTAGCATTTTTAGCTAATGTAAGGTATAATTAGCTGGGTATGATTTTGTTCTTCCACTGTTCTATGGCTGAAGAAATCTGGTTTAAGACCAATGTTGCTGGATTGTGTCAAAATTATCTTGTTGTGATTGTACCGAGAAACCATCTTTTATTCTTAATAGAGTTGGAGTTGGCAACATAAATTATTGAAAGGGAAGTTTTGTCTCGATAAAGTTGGATTGGCTGCATATATTATTTGTATCCATTTTCGTTTGTTGTGAATACCCTTTGAAAATGCTCGTAGTAGATCTTTAAATTTAAGTTATATGGAGAGACATAACACACTTTAATATTGCTTTTGGATGCTACTTGCAATGTTATGAGTTTGCACTCTAAATGTAAGAATTTACAGTTTTAGTGTTGCATAGGATTAGGCACATGCACATTTGTTGAAGTCATGTATTATTACTTTATGATCTTGCATATTATAGTTAGTTTCAACTAAACTATCCATTTTCGTTTGTTGTCATTTACACTATTATGATTATAGGTGTTTTTGCAAACAATTTAGGGTACTGGAAGCCAAGGACAGCGAGAATTTACAGCCATCACTTATGTTATATTTACATAGAATTGCTGTGTTTTTGGTTGGGGAATTGACATTTTTTGAAGTTGAATTGATAATCAAGTTTTGTTTGACGACCTTTGAAGCATATAAACAATCATCTGTCCAAGATGACAGGTTGAAAGAGGCTCTAAATAGATGTGAAACGAAATAGAATAATGTGACAAATTTCAAACAAATACATTAATATGAAAAATTTCATTACAAAAGTTCATTTTTGTCCACAAAATCTAGTCCAGATTTCTCCCTAGGACATCCAGTCGAAGGTAACTCAAAACTTACAACTCTAAGAATGAAACATAAATTTGAACTACCAAGTTAACCAGCATCAAAGATAACATTCATTTCAAGAAAACATATATTCACATAACTGAAATTACAATTTCATATAAAGGAAAGTACAATTCTAGTCGGCCCAATTCCAATCTCATTCCCTTCAATTACGTGTTCTTTCTTTGCGTAAAGTCACATTCGTAGAAATCTCTGTGTCTTGTTCATCAGTTAACCGTGCTCTTTCTTTCCTCTCATGGTAAGCTGAGAATCAAACACCTAATAAGATAAAATTTGACAAAGAATCGTTTAGTGAATCTATAGTGTGGAAATTGCCTTCTTACTATTCCATACTTTCCATTACATTATGACAAATTGCCAATTATGCCAAACTAAGATTGATACAAAAAAAAAAAGGGAACATATCACAAAGATCATGCTAAAATAATCCTTCTCAAGAAACGAAAATAAGACTTTCATACATCTCAGCTCCACAAACAGATTACTCCCCATGGCCCTATCCCCCACTTTCTATCTCATAATCATTCAGATTTTACCCTCGTCAAACAGTAGCTTCTAATATTAGAGCGATAGTAAGTGATGAACTCGTCCAAATTATTATAATCACTAAATTGTCAGTAACTAATTTGAAAAAAAAAATTGAAGCTTTTATAAATTTTCTCCAACTTAATTAATTGACATTAAAATATCGAATATTAACAATTCTGTTTTACACATTAATTATAAAGGCAAGCATACCGTGCTTCCCTACCGGTCCTTGATGTCGACTTCGGCGCCACAATGGAGAAGCAAGTCGATAACATCAGTGCAGCCCTGACAAGCCGTTAAAAACCCACAGCCATGGCCAGCACAAATTTCATCCAACCCTCTTACAATTCCACCTCCAAAGCTGTAATATTTGTGATGGGTTTTACTCTGCCTTTCACTTATATGTATTTATACTTGAGTTTTTACAGATCTGGTCCGAGAAGATGGGTTGTGGCATCCACGATTCAACAAAAAGCGGCCAAACTTCTTGCTAAAATAAAGGAAAGGTCGAATATTTCGACAACGTGCATTCCGTTTCAGAAGATGGCATCTCTATCGTCGCTAGAGTAGAGTCGTCGATGGGTTCTATGGAGGGATGGAAGAATCTGAGTTGAATAGGGTTATTTGAGGGTGAAATGGGTTATATATTTTGGGCCAGTTTACATCACGGTATTTTCAAATTGCAAATGATATGGTTTATTAAACAAAAAAAAGGAGAAAAACAAAAGACCACCTCATTCTGTCAAGCCGCAGGTCAACCGATTCAGGCAACGTAGCAGAATTGAGTTGAGAAATCAATTAAAGGAGAGGTGATAATAGAGTCATTTACAGCTGGATGGAACAGCACAAAACCAATAAAAAAAATTTGAATTGTAAAACAGTAGAGATAATGGGCATTGAATAGCGTTTTGTGAGAAGGAATTCACAAATGAATAGTACTTGACAAATTCTCTCTTTTAAGAGAGTAGAGATATATATATTTTTGATAAAAGAAGCAGGATTTACATACTCTCATAACATAATCAAATTGCATAGACAAGCAATAAAGCCCTAATCAACAGAAAATGAGAGTCAAATTATGAATATGTGTGATAATATTTTTTGCAACAGATTTATAGAAAAACGAATTGGTGATTATGTTTAGAGAATTTATTGGTGAGTGATTTAAGGGAGAGACGATCTGGAGGTGATTTTGGTTTGGAATACAAAAGGACACTATTTTAGGGATTTTGTGATTAATTTGACATGTTAAGGGCATGTTTGTTAGAACGTAATTTAATGGGGCGTTTGTTGGAATAAACTTAGCTAAGTAATGAATAGCATGTATGACTTGGTTAGTTTTTCACATTTCTATTTTACTATATAAAAACAATATTCATGGTTTAAAAAAAGTTGCATAATATATTCTTAATATTTATTAAAAAGTAGGCGTGTCACATAGTTTCTTCAATTGAGCATGGGTTTGGGATTTAAATTGATCCTCTAATTATTCAAAATATCTAAATTGATCTCCCAACTAATGGAAACATCTAAACAGATCCCCTTATAAAATGGAATATCTAAGTTGACCATCCAACTTTGGTGACATTGAAATTCATCATCCAACTAAAATGACATTTAACTTCATCCTCCAACCACTAAGAACCTTCTCATTGACCCTCCAACAACTAGAAACATCGAAGTTAATCCTCCAACAATTTGTAACTACAAACTGGTCTTCTAACTAAAGCAAAATTCTAATTTGAACCTTTGGTAATTATAAAACTCTTAATTGATCCTCCAACTACTTGAAACTACAAAACTGATCCTCAAAGTAATTAAAATTCTAATTTGACCCTTAATCTATAAGAAATTTTTTAAATGATCCTCCAACTACTGGAAACTACATAACTAATCTTCAAACTAATAGAAAATCTTAATTTGGCCCTTCAACAATTAGCAAATTCTTAATTGATCCTCCAACTATTAGGAACTACAAAATTGACTCTCCAACTAATGGAAAATCCTAATTTGACCCTGAAGAAATGAGGAAATTCTGAATTGATCCTTCAATTATAGGGAACTACAAAACTAGTCATGCCAACAAATTGAAATCCTAATTTGACGTTCTTGCAATGAGGAAATGCTAAACTGATCCTCCAACTATTTGGAACTACAAAATTGATCCTCTGAGTAATTGAAAACCTAGTTTGACCTTTCAGAAATTAGTAAATTCTTAATTGATCATCCAACTATTTTGAATTACAAAACAAAATGCTGTTGATTGACAATTCTAACTATATGAACTCAAAAATTGATCCTTCAAATATGAAAGACAAACAAATTCATCCTCAAACTATTCGGAACTTCTAAATTGATCCTTCAGATAGTATCAGCATCTAAAAAGATCCCCCTAGTACTCGAAAAATCTAAATTGGCCGTCTATCTATTCTTAACATTTAAAATGATCCTCACACTAATTTGATGATCTAAATTCATTCTCCAACTATTAGGAAATTGTGGTCCTCAAAGTACTCTAAACTCCTTATTCGATCCAAACTATTTAGAATATCTAAATTGATCCTCTATTTAATAGGAACATTAAAGTTCTCTCCGACCATTGCAAACATTGTAAATCATCCTCAAAATATTAGGAACTTCTAATTTGATCCTCCATATATTCATAATATCTTGATATCATCCTCTTACTAAATAGGATAACTAAAATGATCGTCCAATAATTCATAATATTAAATTTAATCTTCTAACTATGTAGAACATTTAAATTGATCTTCCATATTCAAAAGATCTAAGTTGGCCCTCTTACTATTTTGAACATAGGAAATCTACCTCCAAATGCTAGGAACTTCTAATTCGATCCTCCAGCTATATATACCATATGATTTGATCATCCAACTATGTCACAAAACTAAATTGATTGTCACAATTTGGAACATCTATTTTGATCCTTAAATTATTAAGAATATCTAAATTGATCCTCCATCTATTTCATATATTTAAGTTGACCCTCCTACTATTTAGAAATTCATCCTTCAACGCTCTATTATCTAATGAGTGAGAAGATAGTAATAAACAATATAAAGTAAATTAAATAAATGTATAAAAAACAATAAAATAAATATATTTCTCATTTATGTTCCATTTACCTTAATTTCCCAATGAATAAGGACTTGTTCGGTAATGATTATGATAATTGATTTTTGGATTGTTAGAGAGAAAAATAGGTCTCATTTGTGAGAAAAAAATAAAAAGACGACGATTGAAATAGTAAAATAATAATTTAAAAATTAATTTTTTTAAATAAAAAATTAATGCCAAACATGTACCGACCCTAATTCCAAAAGAGGAATTAGTGGCCAACAGCCGGTTGACCCGGCCAGTTTTCCAAAGAGGCCTTTGACCAATTAAAAAAAAAAAGCAAAATGTTTAAAATATTGAAAATCAAGAGAAATCCAAATTTACCCTTACTATTTAAAGAAGAAAGAGAAGATAGTAAAGAAAGAGAAAAAATATTGTAGCACTGATAAAAAAGAGAAAATAGACGATCCATATTTAATGTTTTTATGTTGATATTTGGAAGAAGAAAAACATGATTTTGTATATATGTGTTGATTTTTGGAAAAATGCATGATTTTTGGGTAAGGATAATAGTTTGGGAGAAGTCGAAAATGGAGTTTTCCGGCGATCTCCACAAAGGAGACGTAAGCCCAGCTGACTTGACCGATTAGGCATGCCCAGATGACCCAGACTCACCCAGACGGCCCAGTTGACTGGGCCGGCTGGGTGCCCAGTTGACTGGGCCGGCTGGGTGCCCAGTTGACTGGGCCGGCTGGGCGACCAGTTGACTCGGCCGTCTGGGCCAGTCAACTGTGCCCAGACGACCCAGTCAACTGGGTCGCCTGGGCGCCCAGACGGCCCAGTCATCTGGGTCGACCGCCAGAGGCCCAAATTTTTTTTCAAATTGCTTATTTATTTATTTCCTTTAATTTTTTAAGTTAACTATTTATTTTAATTACTTATATTGTGTTGTCTAATATTTAATTATTATTTGAATTGTTTAATTTTAATATATATTATGTATTTAAAATTATTTCTTTGAAATGCTTAATATAAATGTTTTATTATTTATCTAAATATTTATTATTTGCCAATTTAGTTTTAATTACTTATTTTATGTTAAGTAATAGTAAAAAAATTAAAAGATATAATTAAATATTAAATAAGTAATATACATAAAGAACTTAAATAAATATTTAAACATCTGTAAAATAATAAATAAGTAATTAAATTAGAAAATTAAAATATCAATCAAATTAAATTTCTGCAAATCAATTAAAATAAATTTGTAAATATTAAATAAGCAATATGCATAAAGAATTAAAAGAAGTATTTAAATATTAATTTAAAAATAA